>NC_070607.1:32818568-33128068 GCF_027172205.1 Podarcis raffonei | reverse complement strand
TACTGCTCACTTTGTGATGAATGACAAAATTGTTTATTTACAGTGGTACCTCGGGTTAAGAACTTAATTCATTCTGGAGGTCTGTTCTTAACCTGAAACTGTTCTTAACCTGAGACACCACTTTAGCTAATGGGGCTTCCCAATGCTGCTGTGCTGCCGCCGCACAATTTCTGTTCTCATCCTGAAGCAAAGTTCTTAACACGAGGTACTATTTCTGGGTTAGCGGAGTCTGTAACCTGAAGCGTCTTTAACCTGAGGTACCACTGTACTGTGTTTTAACATTCATCCCAAACAAATGCACAGGCTTCAGCCAAAGTATTCAGTAGCATGTCTACTGCTCTATAGTGTATAATAAGGTTCTTCATGGTTCCACCTCCCTCCTTCACTGGATCTTTGGCCTTCAATGGATTTATATGAACTTTGCAAGGTTACTGTGAAAATTGCAATACTTTTTGAGTAGGTAAAATACTTATTATTTGATAAAGTGATTGTAAGTGAGCTTCCCGAGATCCTGAACTCCAAGCATCCATTTTCCTTTCCTGATCTTTGGGTGGGTTTTTGCCTCCCGTACCAGGAATGAGCAGATCTATCCATTTTGGTTTCTCAAATAGGTCCCGGGTCTATAATAACAGATGTTTTACCTTTGCTATAAAACCTGACAATGTGCCTCCCTCCCCCCCCCCACTGTTTGGGAGAAACCCCCATGAAGAAAAAAGAGAGGAAGCTATATATTAATTATCTGTTAATAATTAATAAGCTAATAATTCAATTCATTCATTCAGTTGGTAAATAAGCAGGCCACAACAATAGCTTAATTCTACTGCTTGTGCATTTTTGGAGGAGATACATGACCCACATGGAGACAAACTTTACTTATTTACTTCAGCATCCCTCCCCCAAATCACTACAAATGGAGTGGCCTTGGAAAGTACCGTATTTTTCCATGTATAAGACTAGGTTCTTTTTTAACCAAAAAATTTGGCTTAAAATTGGGACTCGTCTTCTACACGGGTAGTGCTGAGAGGTGTTTTCTTAATTTGGAGTCCCCCAAAATTGGGGGCATCTTATACATGGGGGAATCTTATATACGGAAAAATACAGTAATTAACTGTGATTGAAAGCTAGATCTATCCATCAAAATGAAAGATTGCCACAGCATTCCAACTCTGCTTTCTTCTCTTCATCCCTCCCATCTCAAGCTCTGCGCATTTCTCCAGTCAACCTGGTTCCATTTCTCAGGGGCAGGGAAAGTGGGGGGCAGTGTCTTTATGTTTTTGGGGACTCAGAAAGCTGGGAACTCCCAGATCCACCTCAACACACCTGTGCTGTGACTCAGAAATGTGAAAGCTTCTCCCCAGTCCCCCCACCTTGTCTTCATATTTGGTGTATATGCAGAGCAGATGCGCACCCCTACTAAATAAACCAATAAAATTACCTCATACATAAAATTCCTACCTTCAATTGCGAAAAGAAGCATTTGGCCCCAAATCACAGGTTTCTGTCAACTGCTACATACAAACAGATGCTTAACTTTGAGCGAATTCTTAAGTGATACTTGAAGCATATAAAATGTGTTGCATTTAAAGCAAAATAAAACACAGAGCTTTCCCTGGCTGTTCACACAGCACAGGTGCAATGATAGAATGAGAAATAAAGGGAAAGAGAGAGAGAGTTCATCTAAAAACGCCTGCAATTACCTGCACCTGAGGAAAACTGGTATCAGATACAGATTTTCTTAATGACTCTGCAGTCAACACAGAGCTTAATGAGGTAAATGGGAAAAGCCGCTGGGAGCTTCTGCTTATTTTACATCAACAATTAACTTCCATGGGACTTGATTTGTGAGGGGAAGATGGAATCTTATGGATTTAAAAGCTATCCTTATTTGCCAGTAATGGTTGAAAATTTAATGGATGCTGCTAGATTATTCTCATGTCAAAGAGAGGTTACATTTCCAAGCAGACACTTCCCCCTCTGCCTCTCTTTTAGGATGCGTCTGAAATGAATGCCTATTCAGCATGTGTTATTTATTTCTTATTGTTCTGGAATGAATGCAGGAGAAAACATTCTTCATTGTGCAATGCAAGTGATTTTACAAGTGGTCAATACATAGAGATAATTGGTATACTCAAAACTCAGGAATGGCTACACAATCCCGAAAGTTTAGGGCAGTTTTTCAGCATTATTTGTGAACATGTTTCCTTATCTGTTTACATTGCCTACCCTTGTCTTGCCTATCTATTGTCTTCATTTGTTCTCTCTGGCATGAGCACATAGCCAATCTGATTGTGGACCCAACTGGTATTGTGATGTCATTCCTTTCTGATTGGTGGGTATATTCATCTGCCTCATCCAAAAACAACGAAACAGCTGTCAGCAAAGTGGTGAAGGAATGGTACTAAAACAGGAACAGCCAGAAAAAAATAGTGTAAAATAAGGTTTTAAAACTGGGTCTACCAGTTTTGTTGTATTTTTATATTTTATTGGAAGGTGCTCAGAGTGGCTGGTGCAACCCAGTCAGATGGGCAGGGTACAAATAAATTGTTGTTATTAGAAATGAATTGACATTACTTAGGTTCATTAATTTCAATGGGTATACTCTAAGTAAAATGTAATTAAATACAACCAAAACAGCCTAGTAAATATTCAGCGCAAAGTGCTTTCACCCTCTGCTGAAGAAGAAGAGTTTGGATTTGATATCCCGCTTTATCACTACCCGAAGGAGTCTCAAAGCAGCTAACATTCTTCTTTCCCTTCCTCCCCCACAACAAACACTCTGTGAGGTGAGTGGGGCTGAGAGACTTCAGAGAAGTGTGACTGGCCCAAGGTCACCCAGCAGCTGCATGTGGAGGAGCGGAGACGCGAACCCGGTTCCCCAGATTACGAATCTACCGCTCTTAACCACTACACCACACTGGCTCTCAAGATAAATGACTAATTGCAGAAACTGGTGAAAATGTGGTTCTGCCATTCACTTTCAACGTTGTGGAGAGGCTGTAGTGTAATGCGTAGCCAAAGAATGAACACAAGGAGACATAGATTAGATTCAAATTCGGCCACAACATTATTGGTTACAGATTAAACAGGCTTGACATGGGTATTGGCTGTGTATCTAATAAACAGCCAGCCAGCCCGCCTGCTGTTTGATGGACAGTTGTGGCTGAATAAAATAAATAAAGGGGCCATAGGGAGTGAATGGTGGACGCTGGCGTATCAGGGTCATAATTTTGACTCAGGGAAAACACTTTAATCAATTAATTGGAATGATTGATTAACAGCAGCTGAAAGAATACTTGAAAGAATACTTTTTGAAAGAATACTTGCAAGCCTACCTAAAATAGTGACATCAACAAACCATCGAAACATGTGCAGAATCACATAGAAATACAGATCTGTAAGGGACAATGAGGATCATCTAGTCCATGCATGTCCAACCAGTCGATCGTGATCTACTGGTCAATTGCGTGATCTTGATTGATTGGGCAAAAGAAAGAAAGAAAGAAAAATAGAAAGAAAGAAAGAAAGAAAGAAAGAAAGGAAGGAAGGAAGGAAGGAAGGAAGGAAGGGGGGGAGCTCAACAACTCTGGGCAATCACAACAGGTAGATCACTGCGTTTTATTATACTGGGAATACAGATCGCAGTCTCCAGGGAGTTGGACGTGCCTTCTAGTCTAATCCCTTGTAGTGCAGGAATCTTTCACCCAACATGGGGCTCGAACCACAACCCTGAAATTAAGAGTTTCATGCTCTTAGTTAATTTTTAAAAGTTATTCCCTGCTAGATATGGGGGAGAAATTGAATTCCGTTTGCATTTAGAGGTGAACCTACCTAATTTGCCCTTTCCAAAACTATCCAAGAACCGAAACATATGCATGCTTCAAACTTGCACATCTCTGAATTTTGCAATGCTGTTCTGCAGCCAAGTAAAATGCACAAGAAGGCATATACTAAGCTAAAGCGTGAGAAGAAAAAAAGCACTAAAAATGCATTGCATTATGTGCAAAACTGTGTACATTTGGCAAAATGCATTCCAAAGTGTGAATGACAGGAGAGCTATTCACTAAAATGCTGAGGAATTTTCATGAGGACTTGGTGTGTGTGGGGGGGGAGGGAATCTGACTCCTTTGGAAATGTGGAGAGCTGAATGTAAGAGTGGGAAAATGAGAAACTGAAGTTGGCAGATTCTCACATCCCTAGTGCCTGTCATTCAAAGGTAGTCCACACTTTAGGACCCTAGTTCATCCATGATAGGACAGGTTTGAGTTCCACAGCCATAGTTCCAAAGATGAGGTCTTTCCATGCATTCTTGATTTATTTAGTTAGCATCACAAAAATTATGAAATCTGGAGTTTGCATTAAGATTGCTGCATTCAAAAACCACGACACAGCCAACCTTCTGCTAGTAAGCAGTGAATAGACTGGGCCCCATAGCATGACAACTAAGCTCCTATGAATTTCTGTGTGGTCAAGGATAGCCCACGAGGCTTCACAATGGAAAGGTGGCAAATGCCGAGATGTATTGAACAGAAGCTTTCAAGTTTGGATGATTCCATGTGGCACAGTAAAAGAAGACAAATAGGTACTTGACTAATGTGGTTAAATCAAATGTCATTTCCAGGCAGAGACCTTTTGTAAAAGTCAGCTTTTGTTGAGACCATATTTATTTCACCTTGGAAAAAGATGGCTTTTTAAATAGAAATGGACACCACGGGGGGAAGGGTGGGAGATGTTGAAACATGAACACAAGCTGTGTTATTGCCACAATTTAAAGCTGTTTCCTCTCCCCTGCTGTGTGCGGGGTTTCTGTACCTATTATAGCTGCATGACAGGCAGATATCAAACAGGTGAAGTTTCATTTATTTATCGGCATATGCACTTTACAACTAAAAGTCACTGAAGTGGCATGCAAAAGATTACAGACTCGGGAAACCAAACGCAGCAAAATCATTTCAACAATTGTACAATTATTATTTCATAAAATAATATATCTGTGGTAGGAAAGGTTTCTGTGCATCCACTGCGGTAGTATGTAACTGTTCCATCTGTGCAGGAATATCCACTTGCACAACAGGACTTCCCTCACTTTCTCCACTTTCCAACATTTCTCCAATGAAAACTGGGGTGTCCTATTCCATAGTAGTAGTTGTCACTGGCAGAGGAAGAGGAGTGTGGGGGAGCCCACTGCCCCCATCAGCACGATCCCGGTAGGGTGCCATCGCGGCTGCCTCCCTGCCCACGCTGGGCCCCAGGCACCTGCAGGCGGCGTGCCCCGCCGCCAGAACGTGTGCCACGCCTCTGCGGGTGGCACGCCCCACCCCCAGGATGCGCACCAGCCCCACCCCTGCCTGCTCTCCGACCCCTGGTGCTGGAACATGAAGCTCCGCCACTGGTAGTAGTAGTAATTTTATTATTTATACCCTACCCATCTGATTGTGTTGCCCCAGCCACTTTGGGTGGCTTCCAGCATATATACATTAACAAACTTCCCTATACAGAGCAGCTTTCAGATGTCTTCTAAAGGCTCAGGAGTTGCAAAACTCCATACCATCCAACATTTCTCTGATGAAAATAGGGATGTCCTAAGGAAAAGTGGGACATTTTCCGGGATCAAATCAGAAACTGGGACTGCTTCTGTAAATCTGGGACTGTCCCTGGAAAATAGGGAGGGTCTGATGTTAGACTCAGCTGTGCATACCCAAAAAGAGTAGCACATCGAGCGAGAAGAACAGCCATGTTTATATTACCCAGGGCTTTCCTGATCACTATATTTTGCTAAGCAAGTGTGTTGATTTAGCGCACTACTCTTTATGGATATGATGTGAGTGTGTAGCTGCCTTTCACATTTGGGTGTCTGTATCTGGATATGAAACGTAAAGTGAGAATTGGCCCTTAGCCAAGGCATTTATCCGCTGGCGATGCATGTATAGCTTAAGTATACAATGTCAAGTTTCTGTAGCAAAATGCTTCTTGCCATCAGCTGTGACATGCCCTGATACTATGCAAAGTGTGTGTGGCAGCCACAATTTCTAATTTGGATACATTATTAATAATAATGAAATAATAGAATTATTATTATTTTTATTTGCACAGACATGCAGTTCCAGTTCTTCCTTCTGTATTACAGAACCCCCACACCAAAGACGCCTTTCCTCTTCTTGTATGCTATCTGAGGAGCATTTAACTCCCAAGCCTTGTGGTTATGCTTCTATAAACTAGATGTCATCTGTTGGTTCATTATAATACACTTGCCAAGCATAATCTCACTGCTGTTGAATGCATCAGGCCTTACAAGCCTGGATTATATTTCCCCTCATGGAGGCTAAAGGAACATTATGGATTTTATCACTGACATGTGGAAAAGCAATCAGACACTACATTAGTCAGCTGTCACTGCCCATTTGCCTGTTCTTATTCTCTCCTTGTAGCAAAAGAAGGAAAGAAACAGGCCTGCGCCACGGCAGCTGACATTGCTTTGCAGAACCGAGCAAACGCTTACGACAAATAATAACGTGTGGGTTTTATTTATTTTCCCTTTTGATGCATGTGCTTTATCCGCATAAAAGGTGCACTAGCTGCAAGAGAGCATTTATTTTAAACCCGATACTGTGTAAATTTAACCTATTAATCAACAATTAATAGATCAGGCTTGTTGACAGATCATGCCTTGCTGCGGAAGACTCGTTTTTATTTATTTATTTTTAAATAATTAATTGATTCTGTGAGTTCACAGTATTTATTTCAAGTCTCCTGATGAAATGCATCAACAGGGTGAAAGAGAAAGAATACAGTGAGAGTAAAAAGGTATTTTCCTTAAGAGAGAGAACTCCCTGATAGATGTACAGAACACGACACAATTGCATTGTTCTAAAACGGGGGGGAACCTTTTCTTGTTGTTCTTTTAAAGGTGAAGGGCCACATTTCATTGTGGGATTCAAATGTCAGTGATGGGTGGAGCCAGCACTGTAAGCCAGGATGGGGCACCATTGAACCATTAAGGGTTAAATCCTCAACAATGCGAGGAAATGAGTTCATTTTGTCTTTATTTTTTTAGGTAAGCAAGTACATTTGTGTAAATTTGCACCTTGAAACATTTGGGATTCTGACCTATATGTTAAGATGAGGAGTTGTTTTCCTTCCTGCATGTACTGCATATTTTATTCACCTTTGTTCAGTTTTTCTGGGTGTAAAATACACAGACTGGTGTACAAAATGTGGGTCTATATAGCAAAAGTTCCATTCCAAGATTTTATTCTGTTCACCTCATTGGCTGTGAGCCAAGATACTGTCAACAAGCACGGAGCAAGCCCATCAATCTGGAGGGTAATTCCCAAAATACTTAGTATTCTTGTGTGTGTGTGTATGCGCTCTATGGTAGGTTTTTACAAGAAACATGTGTGTATCTGCTAACCACTTAAATGATCTCAGTGAATCTGTTTTCTTAATTGAGCAAATTAAGCACACATAAGTATTTATTTAAAAATCACATATAACATTTACAGTAAGTTTTGTTTTATTTATTGCTTTTGGATTATATTGTTAAATTATTTATTATTATATTATTTATTATCTCCATAACCGCCATTATTCTAAAAAAATATTTATTTATTGAACTCTGATATCTATAACCCCATATAAGGGAGGACTTCTCAGATCCTTTCACGATAAAGGAAAGCAAAGGCCAGCACATTATATGGCAGCTGAAGTGAATCTACCCCCGCTTTCTCTCCCCCCTCCCTCTTGTTTTGAATATTTTGACATTGCCAATTCAGAGGCAGTGTGCCTCTCTGCCATGGACTGGTTGGATGCTGAGGAATGGTGCGATGAACCAGCTGGGGAACCACAAATGGAAGAAGAATCAGTGCCAGGAATGAGCCAGCTCCTAGTGGAATGTTACAGCCTGCTGCAGAACAGAGAGGGATACATCTGAAGCAGGCTGGACAGCAGTCAGAGCTCAGCGAAACTTCCCCATCCCTTGGAATGCCAGGGGCCAAGGGAACGCCTGAGAGTGGGCTAGAACACAGCCAAAGCTCTCAGGAAGTTCAACCAGGCAGGAACATACACAGAGAGAGTACATCAGGGCAGGAAGAGTTTGGAGCTAGCCCAATCTCTCCAAGGAGTTGTTGAATGGGAGGGCTGTTAGATTGGAAGCAAAACAAAGAACGCAAGGGGCAGTGGTTCAATATATTCTATAAAACCCGGAAGAACTCTTCAGAAGGGTCAACTTGATTGATAATGCTGGCGGCTGCATTAGAGCTGTCCGGCGCTATCTGTTTGTTTTTGCAATAAATCCTCACTTTAAATTACCTACGCTTACTGTGTTATCAAGCTGGGAACTTGGACGCCTGACAGACAGAGCCTGAGGAGCGGTGATGGGACTAAGTTGAGTGGTCAGAGGGAAAAGAGAGAAAAGATGGAGAAGAGGTAACAAGCTGAAGAGGTAACAGAGCTTCATGAGCTGGGAGAGTCTGTGGCAGAGAGAAGTCCAGAATCAGAGACAGAAGCTGGAGCAGGAAAGTGGGATGAGGGAGCCCAAGAGGCAGAGATGAGTCAGGCCGGTGAAGAGTGTTCCTGCCCTGCTACAACAAACTCCTCTCCTCTCTGTTTCCCAGAACCAGAAGAGTCATGCAAAATATGGGGAAGAGGTTGGTTATATGCAAGTGCAGTCTCTGATTGCTTGGGGAAAACCCCAGAGAGGAAGGGACTAAGCTGGCTATCAGGAGTTTTCAGTCTCAGCAACTGATCCTTGGGACAAGACCTACTGGGGATGGGGTGATGAGCTGCAATGCTGCGAAAATTGTGTTCTTGTTAACTCCAACTTTCACATTGTGACTTACTGCCATCTCACTCCTATTACTCTTTTTCATCTCCAACTTGGTCTGAGGAATTGAAGAGAGCCCTTCCTCAGAGTACAATATTTTGGGAGCGGTGGCCCAGGACATTGCCTTTGCTATGTCTGTGTGTGCATATATGTGTGCGCATGTGCATGCATATGTGTGTGTGTGTGGTGAAAGTGATATTAAATAAATATTAATGCATAAATCAATTTTAAAATAATATTATTTTGGAGATTATAGTCTAATCAACCTTTGCCTGCATTGGGCTGCTTCTTGCATTAAATGCAAGCTTATGCATGAGCCACTTGTGCATTGTGCCAAAATTCTACCAAAAAATACATATATTTTAAAAATAATACATATAAATGTGCCAACTCCCATGCAGTACTATATTTCTCCAACATAGTTTTGTATGCATCAACATATAAGCATTCTTATACAATTATATGCCTTGCTGAATGTATCTGCTTATGCGGCAGTCACTTTGGGGGATCTGGATTGCATTTAAATATAATATGAACATAATAATATTATATATGTATAATAATGTGCACAATAATGTATATAATATTTGAGAATTGCTCTCATTTTTAGTGGAGCTAGTAGAATAATGACGCGCTTCTCATCAAGATCAAGGAATTGATAAGCCTGATGTTTTCAGAAAATTTCATCCCTAGCTACTTCATTCTTGACATGCTTAGTGAATGTGGTTGTGGTCCTTGCCTCCATCTACCAGCCCCAGCAGCTAGGGCCCATGTGTCTTGCTGGGGCCACATTTTTTTTAACCACCCATAAATAGTCTTTCTTCTTTTTTTTTTTTTTGAGGGGCTTGTTATGGGGATTAAGGACAGAGCAACTTTATGCTCTTGGTCCAAAGCAGAGGCAAAGAAGCACAGCAGCCGATGGAGACCGGAGGATGCTAGCAGAAAATATTCAAAGGTGCTGGGGGAAATGGGTGGCTGACCTCCCCACACTGAAGTGAATTCCAACCAATTTTTTAAGCTACAGCCCTCTGGCTATTTAACTACATCATTTTGAGAACATAATATTTAAATATAACAGTGATATCTATGTCTTTTAAAAAAGAGAGGGTTAAAAATAACACCAGCTGGAAAGGCTATTTGGGCAAATATCCCTGACAGGAAGTTCACCTGACCTTTCCAAATGTGTGTTTGTGTGTTTCCATTTTCTTCTTTTCACTGACAGTGTCAGATGTGATGGAATAAGTCATAACGATTTTAGTTTTCTCCTCTGAAACGAGCCGAGAATGATCCCGTTCTATAGAGATAAGCACTTAGTGTTCTCTACAGCTGATGAACAACCCCCAAAAGCTAGATGTTGCCCTGGGGACTGTAAAAGGAGACAGTACTATCTGTTTCCACCTCTCTCCTTATCCTTTTTCCCTGACCCTTAGCCACCAAGGAGCTTTGACTACAGAACAGAGCAAGTCTTGTAATATATATTGCGGATGTTTATAATGATCTTTTGCCTTTTTTTAGTCTAATAGCTGCTTTTCTTTTAAAAAGCTGCAAATTTTCCATAACCGAGGAAAGAGAGGAATATTTTAAAAAGAAACAAACCCAACAATCTCTATTCAGCTTAATTTAAAGTAGGTGTTATTTTCACCACTAGGAACAAGCCCAGTAGGTATATAAAATTATAATATTTGTATTAGTGGCGGGTGGCTGGGCACTCGTTCCCAGTTTGATGTCCTCTGTATTAAAGGCTGTATCTGTATATATATTTATGGTACTAATATACTGCCTGATTTGCCATGTTCTTTTGGCAATTGGCAAATTTAAATATCAATGAACATACAAATAAAATCAAAACTAAAACGTGGTCAATACAGCGCTAGCACAAAGATCAGCATAAAGCCACCGTAAAGCCATCACCGGGCAGCGTAAGATCAATAAGAACAATAAAATCAGCACTAAAACCCAGCAAAGGGGGAAACAAAACAAAAAACTTGAAGAGATAAAATGTGAAAAGGGGAACATATTCACTGAGTTCTGAAAAGGTCCTGATGTAAGTACCAAGCAAAACCTCAGTCCAGTTAAGGACGATGTATGTGACAAGACTTTGTTCTGGAAGTGATTGAAATCAGATGCTGGTTGTTGTGGGGGTTTGTGGGGGGTACGTTTGGGGCAAAGGGAATCTGAGAGATGGACTCTGCTGTGGCACAGCAGCTTGGGCAAATGCATGCACACACACACACACACACACTCTCACAAATGGAGCCATCCTATTCCTGTGACTGCAATTTGTTTTAAACTGCTTTCGTATTACATTTTAAAATTGTTGTAACCCACCCTGAGACCTTAAGGTGAAGGGCACACAAGAAACCAACAATAACAATAGTAATAGTAATAAGTGACTGGTCCAAAAAAAGAGAGAGGCGAAGACAAGAAATCACCATGAGAAAGTTTGATAAAGAACCAAAAGGTGGAGGGTGGGGAGATATTAATGGGTATATACATTATATACCAAGGGAAATGTGGAATTGTTTCCTTTTTAGTCACACATCCTAAACACAGTGCTCTCATTGGCCACTTTTTAATTGATTCAAGTCTTTCAGACCACATGAAAAGTTTGGTCCTCTTGCTGCAAAGCTCCTGAATTGTGGATCATGACCTTTATAAGGATGGTTTTCAATTAGCCCATCCCATCAATGCAAGGATTTATGCTTGCCCAATAGGACCTCTTCTCCTACCCACCTTCCTCAAATCTTCTCTGGGGGTTTACATAAAAAATACTGTTAATCATGTGACATGCTCTCATGTCCCAAAGTTATTCAAGTGAGTAATTTCCACGCAATTAAGTTTCGTGAAGCAGGCACAGAGATCAGACATAGGCAGATATCGATATCTTTAGGACTAGATAGAGATATCAATCGATGTAAAGAAATGAATATTCATATGTTGCTGGGATCAGAGGCAAGTAACTCAGCTAAACTGCTCAGGTTTTCACATTGCATAGGTAATACACAATCAAAAGTAAAATATATGAAAAATATTCATACATGGTATATACTTGTATATTGATTTTTTCTATACATTTTGTACCTTTTTCTTTTTCTCTTTTTCTTTGTATCACTTTATTTCTTTATAATTTAACCCTTCTCAATAAAATATTAATTCCCATTTTTTAAAAATTATATATCTATTTTAAAAAATCAAAAGTAAAATAGAGGGCCCTTAATCACCCACATACAATATTTTGCTTTACACACAAACTAGTATCCTATGTTGGCTTGAGTTACATGCAAGAAGGACGAATCAATGGATTTCTTCTCCTATTGGTGTGGTGGAATCTCATGTACATAAATAGCCATTCTCCCTTCATTCAGTGAATCTTGGACTGGGTGGTTAGTGGTTACATATCAAAGAAGGAACACTTCTGATCAGTCAGCTTATCTGTAGTATTTAGCTGGTAGCTTGCATAACTGGAAGGGTTGATCGGAAGCAAATCGTAATCTGAATAACTGTCATGTAATTATGGAAAAAAGCATGAAGGTGATAGAAAAACAAGCCTTCTTTGAGATCCAAACATTGGAAATACGTTGACAAAGTGGATGTCTTTCATAAGTAGACATTACCCCATCTCTTGCAATCAGGAAGAAAAATTGACTTTGTCATGATATGCTTCTTAAAGCAAAAGTAATAAATTCTGTACAATTGGCAAGCCTGCAGTGTGCCTAATTTATTCATTACCCACCCTGAAAAATAATTAAGTCATGCTTTCTTTCCTGGTGCTTCATTACAGTTTAGCCTTTTTTCTGCAGCAGTCAGTGACTGAATGCTTATTAAAATAAATTAGCTGCAAAACTTTTAACTCTGTCTTAAAGAAAAACTAATCCATTTTTCTAGTGGAAGCAACATTGATTAAATAAACCCAGTTTCATGCAGAGCAGGCTAATTCCTTTAGCCACAGTTTCCAATCTTAAATCATGTTGTATCTGCATTAGTCTGAGCAGGATATAATGAGCTGTGAGTTTATAATTGCTATTAACCTCTTTCGGCAAGCGCTTTTATTGGCAGGATGGGTGGTTTTATAGTGCCGTAGACTCACTCAGACACACCCATATTTCTGCTTTAATGCAGCTCCTTTAGATAGATTAACTTGATACATGGCAGCCACTGGATGTTGGGAAGGTCATGCAATTGCTGAGACCCAAGCCTTGCTTAGGTGCTTCCTGACTGGTACTCAATGCAGAGTCTGGATGGATGGATACATCTGTTTTTGATTCATTTGGAAATGTTTTTTTCATAAGCCCATTCTGTCTTCTTTCTACTTTTTTTATTATTAAACTCGCATGGTAATTCATATTGAATTGTCCATGTAAATACATATTTGGAATGCGTTTTCTCTTAAAGTAAGCACTCTACCTCTGACCAGGCTAAGCATTGCGTGGAAAACATCTATTCTTTGAGAAGCTCCCAATGGGTAACTGGGGTTCACACTTCAGTGGGCATCATCCATACTTCACTGGAGAGTGACATCATACGTGACAAAATTGCCGCTGCCAAAATTGCTGCACTCCACCATATTGACAAAAGATAGCATGAGCGAGAAACAAGTCATTCATTTGTCAATGCAAGAAGACATTGGCAATGAAACATCACAGTGAGACACAAACAACAGTGACAAGCTGTTGATTGGAGCACTTAGAAAAAGTGATGCCTTGGTCCCTAACCAGGATGCCTTACGAAGCTTTACATGGCAACGTACGTTTCAAAGAATGTCTCTATTACACTGAGATACAGATCACTTTAAATGGCTGCACACCTGCATACATAATATCTGGAGAAAATGAGTGGCCCTTAGACCCAGGAGGGAAAGAAGATCTTCAGGTGACCTGCTGTACAGTCATACCTCAGGATAAATAAGCTTCAGGATAAGTATTTTCAGGTTGCGCTCTGCGGCGACCCGGAAGTAACGGAGGGTGTTACTTCTGGGTTTCGCCGCTCGCACATGTGCAGACGGTCAAAATGACGTCACACACATGCGCGGAAGCGGCAAAATGCGGCATGCACAGATGCGCTGTCGAATCTTATGTTCTGTTCAGGATGCGAACGGGGCTCCAGAACGGATCCTGTTCGCATCCCGAGGTACCACTGTATATAACTAGCGGTCAGCAAACTTCTCTTGGCTTGATTTAGAAGACCGGCAGGTGAGAGTTGGCTAATGTTGGTAGAGCAGGGCTCCATTTGTTCTAATGAGCCAGCTTCCACTCATCGGCATAGTGGCACCAGAGGCTTAGTACAGTAACTTAGTACAGTTTCCCCCCTTTCAGCTGGAACTTGCCGGAACACAGTTCCGGCATCTCTCAGGTGGACGCCATTGCCATTCTGAGAGAACGAGGAAGGATAGTGAGTTCAAACACCTCTTTTTCTAGAAAAACAGCACTGGGTTCCTGTATTAAAATTAAAATGAGCAGCCGAGAAGTCCTCTTTCCAAATTACTGAAAGCCTTATACCTGATATATTATGCAGCTGTTTCATGGCAAAAACATGACCTACCATGGCCATCATAGCTCTCAGTATTTATACTGACTTCTGTGAACATCTCTAGAGGTTATCTGGACGATACCTTTTCAAGTTCCATTTGGAAAATGCAGATAAGCCCTGCTTTCTAGTTGAATTTTACTTCCTTAATTAAGAACACTCCATACAAACTTTTTTTTATATAGGAAAAAACCTAATGTGCAATTTGTACAAATGAAATCTATCTGATATAAATTATATTTCAGTGATCTAAACCCAATTAACCTTCAGGAAATCTAGATAGATATACCCTGTGAATGATGTTAATTATGGCTGGGGGAAAGCTAGGCAATTATTGACCAAGTTTGGCAGACGTTTTATGTTACCTACTGATACCACATACTGCTAGCTGCCTTGATATGTAACGGAGAAGTATTAATTCAAATGAGGTCACTTGGAGAATCATGAGCTGAATATCTCTTGACCATTTAAAATAGCACTTTAGGCTCTTTAAAGCAATAGATGCCCCTTACTCCACCCTGTCTTTCAAAAGAAAATAAATTACTGCTATTATTGCACAGATATGCATTTAGAAAGGAAAATAGGTTGGTTGTAGACCAAATATTAAGAAATGCCATGAGCTGTTTCTAATTTTGAAAATGTTTGCTACTAATCTCTTGAGACTACTTAAAATTCTTCAGCCACATGGAGCCCGGAGCTTTCTAGAAGCAAACCAAGACACTAGGCTACAGAAAGACGGAACATTAGAAGCACTTATGTGCCGGTCTGATAGCAAGCATTTGGGTGCTTGTTCTCACAACCACTTCTCCGATTTGTGCAAAGAGCTGATCCAGGTGCAAATTAAAGGGCTAAGAGGACAGACATCTAAGAGGATGTGTAGTACACAGATATTGATAAATAAATAAGTAAATCATAAAGTCATCAACAGCGGTGGAGCAAGCTGATCAGGTGCCAGGTGTGGTGCACGTGCCCTGCACCCAGGGGCAGGGCCAGCTGCCCATGTGGGCAGGGCCAGCCGGGGCAGGATGCTCCGCAGGGCCTCCATGGAGTCTGCCTGCCTCCTCCTACTCAATCACCCTACAGCTGGGGGAAGGCAGACCATTTGGGCAGACCATTTGGGCAGCGCAGAGCGTGCGTGCACCTAAGACACTGTGTCTCTCCGAGGAGGGATGCATGGCTCGGATGCGCTGCAGGCCCCGTGGTGAGTGCCGCCCAGCATTTTGTCACCCCCCTCAGTGGTGACACCCAGGGCGGTCCAAGCCTAAAAGGCTATAGCAGTGATGGGGAACCATTGGCCCGAGAGGCCAAATTCATCCTTCCATGTCTATCTGCCTAGCCCCTTGACTCTTCCCAGGCCACACCCCTTCCCTGCCACACACCCTTCATTGGCCTTGCTCCACACCCTCCTTGAGTGTTTTTGCCTTGCTGGAATGTGTCCTTGAGCTCTGAAAATTCTCCTTGCTTGCCTGGATGGAGGATTAGCGAGGGAGGTGTGAATGTACATTCTTCTCTTTTGATGCTACGATGCCTCTGTTTTATCAAAATAATAATAACTGCCTACCCCTTTATCTGTTTACACATAAATTCAGATGCTTCTCTTCCACCCAGAAGGACCCCCAGTAATAGTAATGCTAAGATGAGACAGTGTAGCAAGCTTTTGCTTTCAGAGGTTTGGCATGCAGCTCTTCTGCAGAGGCGTGTAAAGGACCTTGATAGGTCATTAGTTAAAATAATCTACATGGGACGGAAAAGTCATAGCTCTATCTGGGGGGAGATACTAGGCTAATTCTAGCCCTTATACACAAGGCAGGAAAGTTGGCTTTTCTATGAGATGAAAGAATTATGCGTTATTTTAAAAGGAAGAGCCTTGCTTTAATGCCTTCGCTAGGACAATTATTAGAAATGTGCATTTTGGAAGGCCAGTCAAAAACCCCAGCAGAAGGAATAGCAAAAATTGCATTGATTTTAATGAAGCTGGATTACGTGCTAAAAGTTATATATAGACGCAGGGGTGGATTTATATTTATACCCTTCTAAATTATACATAGCTACCCATTATTCATACTGCAGTAGCCACCAGAGGGCATTGATCAGGCATCCTAGAGTCAATCTGCTAGACACACTTTTTTAAATTTCATTGTGGCTTTGTCGAGATAAATCTGCCAGCAATGTTGTGCTAATAGGTATCCCTTATGGTTTAATTTTTGAATCTGACAGATCAGATAACATTTTACTCTGGTGCAAAAGGGGGGGGGGAGGCAAGCACACTGTAATAAAATAACCTTGAAGAGACAACTTAATTAGTATTTAAGTGATTCTGATTTACAGTGTAATTCGTATGGAAATATGGGTGCCCACCTGCATATCAAATGCCATCTCCACATTTGTAACTTTTTTTTATACTAAACAGCATTCAATTGCTTTATTCAAAAGTAAAGTAATTGTTTCAGGGACTATCTACATAGGGCGATTTATCTATGGCATTGATGTGCATGAAGGTAACTATGGGCCCTAAGTACGATAATGTATGCTGAGATGCTAGAGTCACCTTGGACTAGTCTTCTCAACCTTGGAGTGGTTTAGTCAGACCAGCTAGAAAACTGCATAAAGAGAAAAAAACACACATCGATGATAGTCAGATGCTATACTTAAAGCATATTTTCGTTAGCTGAGTAAATGACACAAAAAAATACTTGATAGAGAAACCTCCAATAGTCAGTATAATGAAGGACTTCTGCCTTGATAGAAATTCCAATTTCAAGAAGAAACCATTAGCTCTCATTTTGGCTTTGTATTTCAACTACGTCCCTGTGATTATATAATGAGTGTAATTCAGTCAGCTTCTCTGTGTTGCTTTTGATTCCTGTTAAAAAGTGCTTTTGCTAGAAGATGCTCTCCTTATTTTAAGCACATTGGTGTTACCAGGTGAAAGTAGCCTCTGGGTGCATCTGCACTGTGGAACCAAATGTTGCTCAAAATCTTGTACCTGTCAGATGACAGCGTGCCTGAACAAAGGCAGTGTGACTCATTAGTGCAACCTGCACTTCTCTAGGTCTTCCTGTGCTCCTTGAATATTAGACAAGCACCTACTGAAGACCAAACATTTTCAGTTGAGATCTTTTCCAGTCTGCACCTCTATTGCAGTTGTTTTAAACAAAAAGTTTTAGGGGTGTTTTATTGTTTTATCTCTTGTTGTTTTCTGCCCTGGGCTCCATTGGGAGAATGATAGACAACTTTCTTCAAATGGACCTCTCTTTAGAAATCCATCTGGTATGAAACAACCCCTTTTACAACAGACAGGTTTCCTACACAACAGAATTTGCTGGTGTGTATGAAATTTCATGTATCCTGTGTGTGGTTCATCAAGGTAAAGGAAACTGCCTTATATTAATTCAGATCTCGTCAAGTGCTGTGCCATGATCTTTCCTCCAGTTTCTTTAAATGTTTTCTTTCTCTGTGAACAAGGTTTCCATTTTTCTGTATCATTCTCGTTGTGTTTTAGAAGCCCTTAAGAATTTTGATCGGTGTGGAGTTTTGAGCTTACCTTATCATTATAAGGTAGCCAAGGGTGGTAGATGTGCTTTTCTTTCATGTAAATATTTCTCAAATCCTCTGCAACCTCCTCGGCTGCCCCCACTTCCTGATCTGGGGAAAAAAACAAAACATGAAATGAGTTACCTTATGATATCTAATTGATATACGTGCATCTGGGGAGGCTGCAGAATGCAGAGCAGGATGGAGGCGATTTGTAGAATGAAATAAAGGAGACTTACAAAGACCCCTTGTCCACATCAAAAGTCAGATAAGTGCAACAAAACTCCTGCACCCCACATGTAAGGATTTCACTGGAAATTTCTCTCCTCCTTGATACAATTTCTTTGGGTATTATCTGATGGCATATAGTCATCATGGTACCAATCTAAACCAATAATGCCTTCTTTGAACAGCAACTGCTGTCCGGTCCTGATAGCAGAGATATTTTATAATGGGATATTCTCCATGTACAATAGGTTCTACAACACTGACAGATGATCACTTTTCCTACAAAGGAGTTATATTTATATGTAAAACTGCATGTATACAGCACATGCATTTTGCCATGTGAATATTATTCAGGGCCAACGATGCACAAGCTTTGCTCAGTTACCTACAGAGGATTGACTTCCACATAGGATATTCTTCAGTGTCAGCCCAAGGTTGACGAGCGTACTAGCATAGCCACAATACTGATGACATTTTAAAAAGTATTGTTAGCTAAAAGTCTGCTACCCAAGGGACTATTGTTTCCTTTGCCTGTTTCTGTAAAGGATCTCAGTGACTAGAGTTCACTGAACTCTGAAGAACAAGAGACAAGAAAGAAAGAAAAAAGGCGGGGCGGGGGGGGGGGAAGATAAGCTACCTGGCAGAAATACAAAACCCAAATCTTTTTATTTTTATTTTTAGGGTGTTGTTGAAGGTTTTTGCAACTCAGGTAAGGGAGCTCACTTTTCCTCACACAGTTTGTGCATTTCTCTGCTTAGGTACTTCAGTGACTACCATAGAGTGCAGTGAATTCTGATACAGTTGACTGAAATGGGCAGCAGTACACAGAAAATAAAAAAATACTTTTTTTTTAAAGGTCATACTTGTGACACCATTTGAAACTATTTGCTTCCTCTTGGGGAAAACATTAAATTAAAAGGCATCAAAAATAACAGCAGCAGGCTGGGGAAAGGGAAGGGTTTGAGAAAGTTTATCCAAAAAATAATAACACTTTCTTCTCTAGTGTAGAGAAATGGATAGGATGTTCTGCTACATCTCTTTTTGTCCAGTAGGATGAGTAGATGAAACAAAACTCTTGGGTCCTAGTGGATCCTCTATTTCAAAGAAGTCATAGAGTGATTAATTATTTGGTGCTTGGAAGCTGAATAAAAACCAAACCAGAAGAATGAACCTGCTTTAAACTAATGCATCCAAATCTACTCACAACCCAGCAGAATTTAGTCCTACATTACCTTGCACATTCTGATAGAGATGGGAAAGTTCTCCTTTGGCTGAAATCAGACTTGGCTCAGTAATTATGTTAGTTAGTTAGTTGTTAGTTAGTTAGTTAGTTATTGCTTATTAACAATAAAACACCAACAATAAAAACTGTATTAAATCCATTACAGATGCAGACTGCAATAAGAGTTTCTACTTAAAATACTCGTTGGGAAAAAAAGAAAGTCTTCCATATGTGCCAAAAAACTCTATAGGAAAGGTACTTAGCTGTTATGTAATGGGAGAGTGTTTATATTTTTATTCCAAAGGACAGGTGCCATCACACTAAAGGCAGATTCCAACTTTATATGGAATGAAGTTTCTGGTCAGATGGTATGTGGAGGAGGCCCACTCCTGCAGCATATAGTGATTGGTTGGATATATAGTAGGTGTAATGGTTATAGGGGTTGCTCGTGCGTAAGTTGCCGCCACTCCTGGCTAGGTTACCTGGTTAAACCCTTTCTGTCTGGACAGCCCTTCACTTCATGGCTGTTTCAGTCGCTGGCAGAATCCGTCAGTGGGCGTTTCTTGAACTTCCTCCAGCAAAGAAGGTCTTTGACGCCAAGTCTCCGCCTACTCTCCCTGCGTGGAAGTCTTCTGTGCAGGGTGGGTGTGGGCAGCGGAGGACCCGTGCTCTCCCCGCTGGTCTCCGGCGAGGAGTCCTGGAGCCCCTTCGCCGCTTCCCCCATCTGCCCCCCTTCACCCCTGGTGTTATGCTGATTTCCTTCCCCAGCAGATGGGCTGCCTCTCCCCTTGCTGGGCCCCTCTCCAGCATCGCTCTGGAGCCTTGCCTCCACCTCTGGCTCCGATGGCAGTTTCCTGACAGTAGGTGACGTGATCTTATGAGCTTTCCCAGGAAGCATTCAGATGAAAAAATCATCCATGTTAAAGAGATCTTTCAGTGCTTGTCATGTTTACTGATGTATGTAGATAGTACCACTCCCATGGTGTGCTTTCATGTGCTCTATTTTGTTGTCTCATGGGAACTGCAACTCACCACACCAGCCATGGCTGAGGGCTGCTTGGGAATTCATGCATGTCACTTTTTGAAAAAGTGACACACCTAAGAACGGTGACGGGGGGGGGCGGAGGGGACGGGGGGGACGGGGGAGAATCCTTAGATCTGGATGCAGGACAATAATGACTCAAAAATGCTTGGAAGAAATCATTAATAACATTGATTAAAGTGTTTGGGGTTGTCATGAAGGACGAGAGGGGGAACTGCAATTGTTCCTATATTTTTAATTAATTAAAAAATAAAAATAACATTGATAAAAACTGGGGGGGGGATATGGAGTGATCTCCATTGTTAGTCATACTTAGCCCATTGAAATCAATGGAATGAAGTCCATTGGACTGTTCCATCACTCTCACTGTGCATGTAGAACAGGCTTCTGCTCACACAACAAAACTTCCCTTCCTCTCTTTCCCCTAACAACTCCCTGCACATCCTCGAATGTCTGCTCCAGAGGGTTGGGTAATCTGGAGGATTTGGGGTGTGTTGAGAACTACATGGGGAGGAGAGGAAGTGAAGGTGTGCTCTTGCAGTGCTGGATACAACATGTTGATTTCGGTGCCTCTGGTTGGAGCATGACTCATGTTGGCTGCCACCAGCTGACCATCTCTTCAAGCAATCAATAAGAGCGTCAGCAAAAGTAAGGGGTGCATATTAAAGAACTTTTGCGCATGTGCATACAAAACAACCGGCTACACATTTTGTGTAATTTCACAGTGTGAAAGTAAGGGATTTATTAAAGAACTTGCCACAGGCATTTACAAAACTGCTGAGGAAAAGGTTGCTTAATTCATAAAATGTTCTAGTCTTACACAGTCGAGGCAAATTCATATTCTGAGCCAGGTAATTACAAGCTGCAGCAGTGTTATTACTTCTGCACTGTTTGGTCACTTCTGTGAGAATGAATACACCACTGCTTTTCTTCTTGCTTTGATTTCATGGTGAGAAGAATGGCACAGCTGTAGTATATACATGTGTATTCTGCAAGGGAGTGGGACGCTCCCTGTGAAAAGGGCAGGTTCTCCAACTATTTCCTCCCCAAAATTATCTCCATTTCCTGTTTCTGGCCTGAACAGCAGCTGAACCTTTAATCAGTTATTTAATGATGAACTGCCATGGGCCAGGAGTAAACTCTACAAACGTAAAAGCATATTAAGCGATAGTACCAGTAGTAAGGGATGCGGGTGGCGCTGTGGTCTAAACCACAAAGCCTAGGGCTTGCCAATCAGAAGGTCGGCAGTCCGAATCCCCGCTATGGGGTGAGCTCCCATTGTTCGGTCCCTGCTCCTGCCAACCTAGTAGTTTGAAAGCACGTCAAAGTGCAAGTAGATAAGTAGGTACCGCTCTGGCGGGAAGGTAAACGGCATTTCCATGCACTGCTCTGGTTCGCCAGAAGCAGCTTAGTCATGCTGGCCACATGACCTGGAAGCTGTACGCCGGCTCCTTCAGCCTATAGAGCGAGATGAGCGCTGCAACCCCAGAGTCATCTGCAACTGGACCTAATGGTCAGGGGTCCCTTTACAGTAGTAAATATCTGGTGTGTATAGCAAAGGGTGTGGATGTGGAATAGCCACTTAACTGTATGGGTGGGAGAGTACAAAAACAACATTTTTTGATGTTTCTAAGTTGATATTGAGAGAATGCAAACATATTGAATTTGAACATGCTAATAATTACTTTATTAACACAGATTGTCAGCAGTGGCTGCCATGATTCATATTTTAATTATCTTTATGGGAGGAAGGGGAAATCAAAAAAGTTTTACGTAAGTGTAATTAGATATTTTCAAAGCTCTAGCTATCAAGATGCTTGATACTTTCAGGTACTAGGGAAACCTCCTACAACACAGGAAGCTATGCTTTTGGCAGCTGCCTTACAAATATTTCACTCCTAACAGTATTTCTTCAGGTGTTAAATTACTGCCTTGTCACTCCCCACCCACCTCTTCCTACCCACCCACCATGCCAAGATAAACAAAACTATTAAACAAAGTCAGGTGTTGGGTTTACCAATACATGAAAAGCAGCAGGAATTATTTCAATTTTAGCTCAACTTCAGAGGGCTTTCGACAACATCTGCTTTCTAAGTTCAGTGGAACTTGCTTCCCGCTAACAAATGTACCTAGGAAACCTACAAAAGTTGCAGCTTGGGGGTCCTCTTCACATGAAGAAGTGCATAGTTAGGTGTTTGGCTACAGAATCAATGCAGGTTCAAGTTTCTCCAAGTTGTGTGGTGGGCTGAACTGCTCACTTGACTTACATCCAGCTGAGCCACTTGGCATACCAGGATAGAGAGTTGGGTGGTGACGTTAGAGCACTGGATTAGTCCTGCTGGTGTGTTTTCTCTGCACTGACCTTGCCACTGCAGCCCCCTCCCTCTCCATCCCAGTGTGCTGTAGTGACTCCTCTGAACAGAGATCAGCCACAGCCTCCTCATGCCATTCTCTCATGACCCTTGTACTGCTTGTTTGTGTGAACTGAACCTAAATGAGGGACTATATTTGGAACTTTTTCCAGTGCTATTTTTGATTATTGCATTGTTAATTGATTGTTTTGAAATATGCTGTTCTCCAAGGGCATAAGGCTGAAATGCGGTATACAAACATTCTCAAATGATATTAATACCGTTAAGAGTCTCTGAATGCTCTCGTTTCAAGCTAATATTAATACAGAGCATGGTGTGGTTCAGCTTTCTGTGTGCCAGTTCTAAGTTGCCGTTGTGGCATGAAGAATCTAGATTGCAGGGGTAGAAGTCAATCTGTGGTCTTCCAGAACTCATTGGACTCCAGTTCCCATCAGCCCCAGCCAACATGATTTACAGTCAGGGATGGTGGAAATTGTAGTCCAACAACAAGTAGAAGAACACAGGTTTTCCATTTCTGAGTTGTAGGTAGCCAGCTGACATGGAGGTTTACTTGATGGAGAAGATCATGAGAATGGACCTTGATCAACTATGAAACATTGTACTTACATGCTAGAAGGACTATACTTAGTAACGTATGCAAGGCTGTCCATGATGTGAGATTTACTTACCACCATTCAAGCTAAATATTTGCAAAAGTTTTGTCAAGTCGTTGCTTCAGAGCATAATCCCCCCCCCAACCATGGCAGGATGTTTTAATTTCAGGGAAATTGATAGGTACAATGAATTTAATGGCCCCTAACTGACCTGTCTTATGTTTAAAAACGCTGAGACAGATGTTATGGGCTTGAAACATCATACCAGGAATTCAGTGAAAGGAAAAGATAGGAATGTTTGATATAAGCTGGATACAGATCAAAAGGAAAAGGTATGAGGAGGATGAAAGAAATTCCTTGACAAATCCAATCATAAACATTTATAAAATTAAAACCGCAACCCTAGCAACCCTAATATGCAATATAATTAGTTGATAATATAACTGATTTTTTTAAAAAAGAGCCATATTATGATATTCTTAGCAATATTAATCATTAGAGAACACAGAGTATATTACAAAAAAAGGTGTCAGTGCCAGTTAGAATATTTCATTAATAATCACAATAGTAGTCAAGGAGTAGTCTTTGTGTTTAGGGTACAAATGAAGTGGACAGTTTTTGAGTTTCGTTTCACATTCATTTCAGGTTTATCACATGTAAGGATCATTTCATTTTGAAAAGCTTTCAAACTAAACTTCTTAAGTAAAATCAAGTGGCATTACATTCTCATTGAGCCAAACGCTAGCCAGGCACTCTTTTGTGTCTCTGGTGTATAACGGGGACTTAGAGGAAAGGAATTTGTCTAATTTGTTGTCTGATGCTTTTTGTCATATGGACAATGTCAGAGAGTCTTTCCAGATGATCAATTCATTCATTCATTCATTCCACAAGAAATGCTCAGTTGTTATTCATTTGCTGCAGGAGAAGCCTTGAGGTACCAGATCTATTGAGGGGAATAAAATATTTTGCCAGATCCAAACAATATTAATTTTGGAAACATGGTTCTTCTTCCAGCTATCACTTTCATTGCCATTGTTGGTTCCAGTAGTATGCGGCTATGTGCCTGTCCTGGGCCAGTTTCCTAACAGTTTTCCTTAATCCTCAACATTAGTTTTCCTCAATGCGTTACCAAGAACTTTACTTGCTTTGTTTCCATCTCTCCCTACTTCCTTCTTCTCCCTCTCTTCAGTGGTTTCTGCATCCTTTTACTTGTTTCCCCTCCCTTCTTCCATTGACCTTGGCTGTGTTCTCTACTCCGCACTCTGTGGTTTCCTCTTTTAAGTTTGTTCCTCCTTTGAAATCAATAGCTCCTGCCGTCTTACATTATCTGCCTCATATCTTTAATCTGTTCATATTCTTTGGTTCTTTTCCTTCCTACTTGGCTCTTAATCATACCCATACACACACACATACCCACCTATATGCCTTGTGTTCCAATTGTTCCATCTCTTTGCATCCTTTGTTTCTGATAGTATTGTATTTTCATATGACAGTCAATTTCTCCCTGCAAATTGTTTCCCCCTTGATCTAGATGTGCTTTCCTTAACTAGGATTTCTGTTGATTTCTTTGTTATTTCCTCCTGGAAGTTTTGCCATTATGTCAGATTTTACAGTGAAGCCCCCACATTTGTCCCATCATACTAGTCCTTCATTTGGAATTTAGATCTGTGGTTTAGTCTGCAGTTTTACAGACCTTTCTGAGATCTGGTTCAAGAGTTCTACTTATGAGGTGTTTGGAGTGTATAATGGACTAGAACATAGCACAAAGCGGGTGGGGGTGGGGGTGGGGAGGCTTTTAAAAAACTCATGGACAAACCAAAATGGGGTCTTCAGCTCTTAAGAATTTATAATAAATATTCATAATCAATCAAAGAAGCAGCCATGCAATAGACAGACCATAATGCCAGGCATGTCATTAGTATATTTATTAGCCACCCTCCATCTTCTGTATTCAGAGAACTGAATTTCTTGTCTTAGAATAACTGCAAACAGCCACGTCAACATGGAAAGTGAGTCAACTGAAGCCACTCTGAGTTGTGCAGCACAGAGAGCCACTTGACTTTATGACAATATAAAATGTCACAGCTGTATCTTCCTCATATATCAAAGCCTTATTCAGTCCAACACCGCTGCAATTGTTCCTACTGCCTAGCTTTAGGGAATTGCTTCCGCTCACGTCTCTCGTCCAAATTATTAACTCAAAAGTGTGACTGTGTCAGAGTTTTGCTGGTTTTGTCTTGAAGATTACATCCATCCAGTTTCCTTGATGAATTTTATTGCTGCAAACAGACCTTGAACTTCCCCATGTATTTTATTGCAAGTTCATTATATCCGAGTCAAAAGGTTTACAGCCAGAAGTGTAGATACATTGGATTGTGGCAAACATTTCTTGCCTCTACATGCCATGTGTTACTGTACCATTTATAAGTTTTAAAGCCTTGACTTGAAAAAGCTTCATTGTTAGAACCATCATTTTCCTTCTGCTCAGTGTAGAGCCTTTCATGCATCCATTTCCCCCACTTTCCCTTTCCTTTTTTTTAATTGAGTACAGCTGCAGTCATCTAACATTTTGCCCTGGAGAAATATGATTGGAGCCAACCAGACTACAAAATACTAAACGTTGCAAGAATCATGACCACTTTTTAAAAAAAATCACGTTAATACTGCTTTAGAATAAAAGATGCCTGTGTGGATTACAGCGTCCATCTTAAATAGCCACTGAGATTTGAAACCGTGTCCATAAAGTTTACAAGTGCTGAGACATAACAGGTTTATTTTTATATATATATATCAGCAAATGAGAGATATACATTGCCTTGTGGGTTGGAAAATCCTACTAACACCTCTTGCCTAAATGAAATGAATGAGCTTCTTTATATTTCAACCATTATTCTTTAAATGGCCAAAGGAACAATATTAGCTTGAAATATGCAGTGCATTCAGACTTCCCCTTTATTTTAGGGGTGGGAAACAGTCATTGTTCAAATGCTACATAATAGTCTAGAGGATACGCTTCAGAAGATAGGGTGCGCTAGGAGACATGTCTGCAATTCTCTGGTCACTGGTGTATAACTAAGTAGTCCAAAAACTATAGCTTGTTTTAATTTGGCCTTTGCAAACAATTGAGCTGTGGCACATCCGGTACCTTCTGGAATTCTCAAAGCGACACTTTTCCCATGTTTGAGCTAACAATGGTAGATAAGGACTGTCATCTTAATGTCATGCTAGTTCAGGGGGATCTTTTGTTCTTCCTTCAGACAGGCCTGGCTAGTCAGTCAGCAGAGATGCTTAATCTTGGAAGGATGCAGCTTTTACCCCCTTTCTTTTCTCCCCTTTTTGAGATAAACACATTAGCATGTGCAGCTGATGACAACCAATGGCTATGAGGGTCTTGCAGTCGACGTTTGATGAAGCTCAAATGCTTCTTGCAGCTTCCTTTGCTTGGGAAAACTGTTTCCTATGTGAAGAATATATTTACAAATGCACCAGCGCCATGGGTGATAGCTTTAACGAGGTGCAAAAATGAAGTGCAAAATTGCAAAGTGACTATTAGGACTACATTAAAGGTATGAGAGGAGAAAGCAACACGAAGCAATTACAGTGTCTTATGTAGCTTGAACAAAAATTAAACAATTCTCCATATTATATTATATTATATTAATCATATTCAAGAGGCATAGCATCTGCAGATGGTCTCATGTTTTGTCAAAAATAGAAACAGGAGCAAAAAATGACCACAATTTGCATGTTCATATAAAGCCTTACTTTGGAATTACCCAGAGGTCCGGCGGTCCGCCACTCCCGTGCCAGAAGGGAAAAAACAGTTCCAGAGGCTTCTTGGTCAGAGAAAAGAGATTTATTGAAAAGACAGCATGCTGGGGCAACCAGCAGAATCACTTCTGAAAAACTGGCTGCGTCAAAGTGCACATCAGCAGACACTCTTATAGGTAGAAAACACCCTTCCTTTCTTAAACTCCCCCAAAAACTTTCTCCAATCAACTGGCAAGCTTTCAACTTATTCCTTATATGGCATATAGGTGTTTAGCTAGCTAAGCCCCCCTCCCTCCCTTGTTTGTGTGTTCTTCTCTTGCGTTACTGCAATAGGAAGCTGCAATAGGAAGCGGCCCCCTCGCTCTGTCTGACCACATACGGTAAATAGATGCGGTTTCTGCTTAGCTGGCAAGCACAGGAAATGGGTCTTGCTGCTGTTTGCTAGCAACTGCAAAGCAAGATTAAGAGAGGATTTTACTGAATTTACTTCAGGAATTTACTTCAGGTACAGGGTCCAGGGATTACTGATAGCAACCCAACCCCTACACCTCTCCCTTCACTCCCTCCTCTTCTTATGAACAACCTAATACTTAGGTTCGTTCTGGCCTCTCGGGTTCATAGTATTCCTGGAGGAGAGCAGTGAGGGTCATGACACGGGGCCCCATCATGCGGGACATCATCTTCCCCATCATATTTTGCATACATTGCATCAAGCAGGGCATACAGAAGCAGAAAAGCAGTAAGATTATAACAGGTCCAGCAATTAAAACGATAACATGACGAAACCAACTGCTGTCAGGCAACCAGGAGTACAACCAACTCCACGGATCCCCACCATCAGAGGGTTTCAAAGGATTTTGAGCTATCATTTGTTCCATGTGGGCAATGGTTGCAGAAATGCTGACATTATTATCTGGAATAAACATGCAGCAATGAGAATGAATCAGAGCACAAACCCCACCCTTTGAGGCCAACACCACATCTAAAGCATAGCGGTTCTGTAAGACAACCTCTCTCATGGCAGACACCTCGCGATTGAGTTCCTTTAATGCTTTAATGGTGTCATTGAATAGCCCTTCTGTCCAATTGGCCAGCGAATGGAGGTCTCTATAATTCATGGCTGCTCCTAGGGAGGGTAACAGGCCTCGCGATATCTGGGTCTCAACATAGTGGTTGATAGGTGCCTTGACTTCCCTACGGTTGCGCAGCCTGAGAGAGTTAGGTAGTTTGTCCACCTTATATAAAAGGGGAATCACCATGCCCAGGGTACAAACTCCAGTAAGGTCTCGAGGAACAGATTTAAACGCTACATCACCGCAAAGCAACCATAATTTTTCCGGAAGAAGGTGACTGGTGTTCTGATGCAGCTCTGACCATTTGAAGGCCTGAGAAAAGAAAAGGCTCATATGCCATTGCTCCTGGGTGAAGTTTAACAGGGCCAAAATAGAAGAGTTGGATTCAGAACCGCGGTGGAGGTGGTGCAAGTCTGCCATTAACTTGGCGCCAGTATGAGATCGATAACACCATGAGGTATTACCATAAGACATGAAGGGGGAGCAGGTCCTATTATATGCAAAGTCTAATACATATAGGCAATCGGGGTAAATCCCCCGTAGATTTGATCCTTCAGAAAAATTCAAACAAATAGGAGCTGGCTCAGGCAGGGCTAATCTTACAGGTGGCCATTGAGCCTCTTCAGGGTTTATCCTATTTTCTATGGTATAGAAGTCATCAATAGGAATTCCATGTAGCATCAGACCTGGGCGCTTTGCATAAGGCGGTATATGCATACACAGCCAACAGTTGGAGAGGTTCAGCATTGTGGCGAACTGGGACATATCTCTGACATAAGTATTACTTTTCCACATCTTATGATAATCCTCTCCCCTAGATGTCTTATTTAGCAACCCTGTCCCCTTATGTCCCCGCTTGTCGGCCATTGCATTTCCTTCTACTACTGATAATATGAGAGTGACTAAGAGGATCATCAAGGGGATGGAAGGACTAGGCCTTTGCCTTCCGCAGAGCCTGTGACGCTCATGCCAGCAAAAATACAGGAGCATCCAAATAAACAGGGCAGTAGATATTACTCCTATCCACCACCCCCAATCTGTCCATGGTTCCTCCCACCATAAGTCAGCCATGATAGGGATCGGGAGCGGGATTAGGTTGTCCAGGGACCTCGGGCCGATCCAAATGACGGGGAAGTGGATGCGCCCAGGCGTCAAACCCTATAGTGTGGACGTAGAAACCGGGAGTGCCAGATGGGTGATTATAGCTTCGGTGAGTTGGTGAAAGGCGCAAACCCCAGGAGGACGGGAGCCAAGGGGGATGGGCTACCACACATCCACACGAATAGACAGCTGCGTTTAGGCGGCAAATGCTAGGCGTCAGAATTCCCACCGGGGCACCCTCGCACCAAACAATACACACTAGAGTCCTCTCGGGGACCTCGGAATTGTCAGGCGGTCGGGTCTGACTAACTGGAACGTTGGGGGCGCTGCCGGCGGGCGTCCCTCCCATCCAATTCTTCAGCCGTGCGTAGAAGTGTCAGCGTCCGGAGTGACACCAGCAGGGCGGTCGTCTGGCGGTCTCCTGGAGATGGTCAGCCTCAGTGGATTCGTAGGATTTGGCGTAGCTGACCAGTCAGACGCAACTCTCTTCACTCGGGTGTGGTGGACCCACGGGGTGATGCCAGTGACTTTGACAGCGGTGGGTGTGGACAGCAGGACAGTGTGGGGGCCCTTCCAACACGGTTGTAGAGGTGTCTGGGCCCAGTCTTTGATCCACACCTCGTCACCCGGCTCGAACTGGTGCAGGGGTTCAGTCAGAGCACACGGGGTGCGCTCGTGGGTCCACCTATTAAGAGAAAGAAGGACTCGGGAGAGTGACTGTACATAGTTATCAAGCTGTACATCTCGAGTGATGTGAGGAGTCAGTAACCTAACATAAGGGACTGGTCTTCCAAACATTATTTCAAAGGGTGATAAGTGGGTACGCTTTTGGGGTAGGCTTCTGACCCGTAATAAAGCAAGGGGTAACATTGATACCCAGTTTGAACCTGTTTCCTGGGTTAGCTTGGACAACTGATTTTTCAAAGTCCTGTTCATTCTCTCTACCTTTCCTGAGCTCTGAGGTCTATAGGCAGTGTGCAATTTCCAATTGATTTGCAGAACTTTGGCTAGTTCCTGCAACACCGCATGAACAAACGCTGGGCCATTATCAGAGCCAATAGTTCTGGGCAGGCCATAACGGGGTATGATCTCCCTTAGGAGACACCTTGAGACTTCAGAGGATCGCTCAGTTTTAGTGGGCCATGCCTCAACCCATCCAGTATAGGTGCACACCGCCACCAGCAAGTAACGGTGCAGTCCACAACGAGGTAATTCAGTAAAGTCCACAACAAGATCTTCCATGGGTGCAGTTCCAATATGTTGGACTCCCGGGGGAGCCAAAGGTCCTGTTCTGGGGTTGTTCTTTTGACATAGCAGGCACTTCCTGGAAATCTGGGCTGCCAGTTGATAAAGGTGGGCTATATAGAAGCACTGCCTTAGCTGCCTGGTCGTGGCATCTGGTCCCATGTGGGTGGACTCATGATATCTTTGAATTATCTGCCGGGACAGGGACTCTGGAATCCACATTCTGTCATCATGAGTAAGGTACCATCCTTCTTTGGACATAGTCAGTTCCTGGGCATCTGCGGTGTCCCTTTCCTTCTTGGTGTATATTGGCTTATCAGCGGTATTCAAGATCCTCTCAGGGACCAGTGCTCCAATAACTGATGTGGGAGCTGGTTCCCGGGCTGCTTCCTTGGCCACTCTGTCTGCTAGTCGATTTCCTCTGGCCACTTCCCCTGGTCCGGTTGTGTGTCCATAACAGTGTACCACTGCTACTGCCTCAGGTTCCCATACTGCATCCAGGAGGTCCAATAAGGCTTGTGGGTGGGCCACCTGATTTCCTCTGGAGGTAAGCAAACCTCTTTCCTTCCACAAGGCTCCATGGGCATGTAAAGTCAGAAATGCATACTTAGAATCAGTATAAATGTTTATCTTCTGTCCCTTTGCCAGGTTCAAGGCTCTGGTGATTGCAACTAGTTCTGCTAGCTGGGCCGATGTTCCAGGTGGGAGTGCCTTTGCTTCGATCACCTGGTCTTCCAAGGCTACCACTGCATAGCCTGCTTTTCGCTGTCCAGCTTCAACAAAGCTGCTGCCATCCACAAACCATGAAGGCCAGTGGGGGTTTGCTTCATCTTTGAGGTCAGGCCTGCTAGAATACACTTCGTCCATAACCTCAATGCAATCGTGCATTGGCTCCTCACCTTCTCCTACCGGCAACAGGGTAGCTGGGTTGAGGGCGGTGGTAACCTGGAACTTCAAACGCGGATGCAGCAATAACATCTGACACTTTCTCATCTTTGCTTGGGAGAGGAAATAGGTACCCTTCATATCAAGCAGAGCTGGGACTGCATGCGGGGTCACACAAACAGTGTCTTGGCCAAAAGTGAATTTGTCTGCTTTGCTTAGTAAAGTGGCGACTGCCACAACTGCTCTCATGCAGGGCGGTAAACCTTGTTCAGTAGGCGTCAGGCGCTCAGACAGGTATGCCACGGGCTGCTGCCAGCTTCCCAATTTCTGACACAACACTCCCTTTGCTGTTCCCTGGTCCTCATCCACAAACAGGGAGAACGGCTTCTCGGGATTTGGAATGCCTAGCGCTGGTGCCTGCTGTAATGCCCTTTTTAGGTTCTTAAAGGCCTGCTGTTGTTCTTCTCCCCACACAAAGGGGTCCTTCTCAGTTCCTCTGGTTGATTCATGCAGAGGCTTGGCAATTGTGCTGTAATCTGGTATCCATATTCTGCAGAACCCTGCTGATCCCAGAAAGCCACGGAGTTCCCTGCGGTTCTTTGGCTCTGGAATCTGAATAATAGCTTGCTTCCTTTCCTCCCTCAGGGTTCGCCGCTGATGAGATATATCAAATCCAAGGTATTTCACAGTGGGCTGACATATTTGGGCCTTTTTCTTAGATACTCGGTATCCTGCCTCGGCTAAGTGATTCAGCAAGTCTTTGGTGGCTTCCATACACGTGTGCTCGTCTGAACACGCTAGAAGAAGGTCATCCGCGTACTGCAACAAAATCCTGCGTGGGTTGGTGGGGAAGCTGGATAGGTCCGAGGCCAATGCAACCCCAAAAAGGGTTGGTGAATTCTTGAAGCCTTGCGGGAGTCTTGTCCACGTATATTGCACCCTGGTGCCTGTTCCTGGATCTGTCCATTGAAATGCAAACAGGGGCTGGCTCTCCTCCGCTAGGCGGCAGCAAAAGAATGCATCCTTCAAGTCCAGCACAGTGAAGTAACGTGCGGTGGGAGGTATTAGACTCAACAGCGTGTAAGGATTGGGCACATTGGGGTGGAGGGTTTCCACGGCCTGGTTAACCAATCGAAGGTCTTGGACAGGACGGTACCCGCCATCTTCCTTCTTTACTGGCAAGAGTGGGGTATTCCATTGAGATTGGCACGGTCTTAAAATGCCATGGCGAAGTAACCGCTCTAAATGGACCCATACTCCTTCTGCAGCTCGCCGGGGGATTGGGTACTGGTTTACTGCCACGGGGTTAGCAAATGGCTTGGGCTTGACTATTATAGGTGGGATGTTCTTTGCCATTCCTGGAGGATTGCCTTCAGCCCATACCGCAGGGTTCACTTGTTCCAGAATACTGGCGGGGATGGGTCCCTCCTCTTCTTTTACCACCATCAAGCGCCAATGTTCCCTCAAGGGTACCTCTAGGGAAAACTCTCCTGCTGGCCCTGTAGTCATTGTTACTTCGCCTGTCGGTTGGAAGGAGATCTGGGCTTGCAATTTTGAAAGCAGGTCTCGGCCCAATAATGGGATGGGGCACTCTGGTATGTACAAAAACTTATGTTGGACCACTTGGCCACCCAGGCGGCAGACAACAGATTGTAGAAATGGGGCCTTTTGTGACTTGCCTGTAGCTCCTATTATGCTAATTGTTTGCTTGGTAGGCTTGGACACTGGTATGGGCAAGACAGAATGAGCGGCCCCTGTATCAACCATGAAGGGGATGGTTCGGTTCCCTGTTTGTATTTTGACCATGGGCTCACGGGAACCTAAATCAGCTGGGCCCGGTCGGTCCTAATATTCTTCTTCTTCCCTCAGGCTCATGGCACCGGGCTGCCCTTGGGCTGGGGGGTACCAGGGAGGTCCTTGTCCACGTCCTCTACCCCTGCTGGTATTTGCCGACGTCCAAGGCCTCAGTTCCTGTCCGGGTCCCACAGGAATGGAGCCTGGGACTCGTTCTCCTCGACCTCTTCCCCCTGAGTGAGCCTGTGGGCATTCTCTTTTCCAGTGCCCTTCCTGCCGGCAGATGGCGCACTGGTTCCTTCCCAGGCGACCTCGCCCTCCTCCCCGGGCACTTCCTCTTTCTTGGGGAATGGGTGTGGTGCTCTGCAGCGCCATTAGCTTTTTAGCCTGATACTTCTCCTTTTTCTTTTGGGCCTCCTCTTCCCTTTGATTGTAAGTGGTCTGAGCTATTTCCAACATCCACTCAAGGGGGTGCCCCATGAACCCGTCGTGTTTCTGGATTTTTCGTCGGACATCGGCCGCCGCCTGAGCTACAAAGGCAGCTTTTATGATAGGGGCGTTGGCAGCCTCATCTGGGTCCACAGGAGTATACTGGCGGTAAGCTTCCTTCAGGCGTTCTAAATATGCTCCTGGGGCCTCTTCACTCCCCTGCACTACCTCTCTGACCTTCACAAAGTTAGTGGGTTTCCTTGCTGCCCGCCTCATACCAATTAATACATGCTGGCGGTAGGTAGCGAGGGTATTCTGGCCGTCAGTAGTCTGATAATCCCAATTCGGTGTGTTTTCAGGATACCTTGCTGTAATGTCTGCCTCCTGCATTTCCTGCGCTCTCATATGTGCTCGAGCCTCAGTATGGACTCGCCTAGTCTCTTCTGTAGTTAGCAGCGCATCCATCAAATACTGCACATCATCAAAAGTGGGATTATAAGTCTTAAAAATCCCTTCAAACAACTTTATGATTTTCGCTGGGTTTTCCTCAAAAGAAGGGTTTTGATTCCTCCAATTGCAAACATCTGCACTTGAGAAGGGTATATGCTGGACCGTGTAGGTCCGTGCTGCTGCTTCCCCATTCGGTCCCGGAGGCCCTGGGGGGTCATACACTCGGCGCAGGGGGGCTATTTTCGCTGCTAACTCCTCTTCCTCTTTCCTTGCTTCATGCTTTTTGGCTCCCTCCCATGCCCTCATTAAATGCTTCTGTTTCTTCCTCGTCTGTCCTGGCTTACATGTGGCTACTTCCAGTAGGTGTGGCGCCACATCTACCTCGCTCTTCCATGGTTCAATCTCCCTTCTCACCCTCTCGTCATCTTTCTCTGTCCATTTCCCTCCTTGTTTCACTCGTTTTCCCAGCCTCTCTCTGAACTTCTCCTCATCTTCTTCCTCCTCCTCCTCCTCCTTCTCTTCGTCTTCCCCTGGCTTTCCTTCTCCTCCCGCTCCTCCCGTGGGTTGTGGGGCTGGTTCAGGGAGTCCTGGAGCCGGATCGGCTGGCACTGGGGGTGCGGTTGGTGGGACATACGGGGGAGGGGGTCTTAAAATGTCCTCTCCCTCTCCTTCAGGGTCCTGCAAGACTGGGGGCTTTGACTTGGTTACAGCACACACTCTGGCTTCCTGCCCAAAAGTTGCGCGGCAGCTCTTCAGCCATGGGGGGTTCTTTTCCACATTGTTCTTCCAGGTGGCAATATAAGGGATTTGGTCTGGATGGACGCTGACTATGTTTCACCACAAGGGGTTTATCAATTGCAAATCAAAGGTCCCCTCCGAGGGCCAATTTGTTCCTTGGGTGGGCCAATCTACTTCACAGAGTGTTCTAAGGCGCTCCCTTTTCAACTTAAAGCCCCAATCGTCATTCTTCGTGGCTGCTTTCCAATTGCTCAAGAAACACTGCAAAGGGGTACATTTGCTGCCCCCAGACCCCATTTTCCAGATACTCCGCTCCTAACCGGGCTTAAAATCCTTTCACACTCCAACCACTACAGGCTGTGACTTAGCGAACTCGCGTTGCTAAGAAATGCACAGCCCTGCAATCGCTCGGCCAAGGGGACGCTAAGCCCCGGCCCACACTTGACAATTCAACCACTGGAGTATCTGGCACACAACACACAAAACACAGATCCCTTCCCCTTCCCCTGTTTGTCCTCCTTCCGGCGTCAGCCTGCTGCTGACAGCCAGACCCTCCCTGGCGGCACTTTACTGCTCACTGCCAGGCGAAGCTGATCGGGCTTCGTCCCTTGCCCTCTCCCTTAGGGCTTACCTGCACTCCTGTGGACCCCTCTTTCGGCCGTCCTCTTTTCTCTCTCGACTGGATGTCTCGGCTCAGTCACGGCGTGGCGATCTCCCCCCACGAACTGGCAGGGTGGCGCCTGGAGGTCGCGAGCACCTGTCCTGGGTTGCTCACCTCAGTCGAGTCTGGCCCCTCGGCTGGAAGTGGGGACCTCTTCCCGGCCAACGCACCAAATAAAGCCTTACTTTGGAATTACCCAGAGGTCCGGCGGTCCGCCACTCCCGTGCCAGAAGGGAAAAAACAGTTCCAGAGACTTCTTGGTCAGAGAAAAGAGATTTATTGAAAAGACAGCATGCTGGGGCAACCAGCAGAATCACTTCTGAAAAACTGGCTGCGTCAAAGTGCACATCAGCAGACACTCTTATAGGTAGAAAACACCCTTCCTTTCTTAAACTCCCCCAAAAACTTTCTCCAATCAACTGGCAAGCTTTCAACTTATTCCTTATATGGCATATAGGTGTTTAGCTAGCTAAGCCCCCCTCCCTCCCTTGTTTGTGTGTTCTTCTCTTGCGTTACTGCAATAGGAAGCTGCAATAGGAAGCGGCCCCCTCGCTCTGTCTGACCACATACGGTAAATAGATGCGGTTTCTGCTTAGCTGGCAAGCACAGGAAATGGGTCTTGCTGCTGTTTGCTAGCAACTGCAAAGCAAGATTAAGAGAGGATTTTACTGAATTTACTTCAGGAATTTACTTCAGGTACAGGGTCCAGGGATTACTGATAGCAACCCAACCCCTACACCTCTCCCTTCACATAGGTGGTCAGGAAACCAGGCAAGCAAATATGAGCAGTATTTGCCAAAGTTTATTTAGTCCACAAACATTATGTAAATGATTATATTATTTTCTGCCTGATTTTTGATGTGTCTCTTCCATTTAAACATATGGAAATGAACTGTGTTATTAATGCCATTAGTTTTGGCTCTGGCAGATGACATGACAAACAAGGTACATAGGTTTTAGCAGAAGCCGAACTGCAGCAGAATTAAAAGAGTGCTGGTTGATATGAGCACATGATGGGAAGGGAATCACTGCTGCCTCCCTACACCCCTGTCAGAAACCCAGGAGAAGTACTGCCAGTCACTGTATACTGCACAATACTGAGTAAAATGGATTAAGGGTCTAACTTCGTAAAGGCAGCTTCCCATGTTCCCCTATAGATGACATTTCATGCATCTGATGAAATGTGCCTGGCCTATGAAAACTTATAACACTATAAATATGTCTTAAAATTCCACAACAGTCCTTTTTAAATAGAAGAAGAAGAAAAAGAAGGTAAGATGTGCCTCACGTTATAGTGTTGTTGGTAGCAGGTGAATTCACCTTCTTCCAGGCTGTTTTATGAACATGTAATTCAGAGAAGGCTGGCTGCCTTCATGAATATTTCTGTGAGGTTTGGCTGAGTTTCAAGTGATACAAGGCCAGGCACCAAGTGAGAAGATTTATGGTTTCCAGGAGTAAGTAAGCAAACCTTGCTGCTTTCAGCTGACTCTTATTTTGAGGACTTTCGGTTCCAAACCCTATCAAAACAAAGCTTAGGGGGACAGTTTTCACCGCTGCAAAAACAACAAAAACCCATAATCCAACCTACAGGATGCAAAGCTTGGGCAAAATAATGAATAAAATAAAATGTGCCACAGAACACACAGGGCTGAATTAGCAGGGATTTACACAGCTCTAATTATTATCATTGCACTGCAGGCTAATGATTATTTTAACAGAACAGATCGTATGAAATATGCAGAAATATTGTGCATGTGAGGGTCCATTACAAAGAATACAAAATAATATTTGCTTCAGGAATAATATCAATGCATTAGCATCCAACTAGAATGAAGAGAGAGATACAGATAACTGCATAAAATAGGGAATAATATGGTTCCTGGAAGAAAAACTGGCTAATGTTTTTTGGTTTTGTTTTTTCCCCTTGTGCTGTCAACAACAGGACAGATTCCCCCCCCCCCCGTTGTTCTTACTGCAAGCAGGCCCCAATTAGAGTCAACAAGGCAGTGCCGGAATAAATGCTTTTAGCTTTCACAGTCCAAAAAGGCAGTGGACCTTTTCGCATGCTTTGAATCTCACCTATAGGGCACATGTCAAACGCTAAAATGCCTCCATTAAGGTGGGAGATATGTGCATGTGAACACACATAATTTAAAGCCTTGAATAAAAATCCTATCCAAAAGTACCCCCAGTATCTGCAGCTCACTACATTATTGTTACTGTCTTTTGGGGCAGGTCCCTTAATTTTGAAACCACTGCTTTCAACTTAAATACATTCTCACCTCCATTTTCACAATCTGCATGGCCCTGTGTTGTTCATCTAATCTGCATTGCAAAAGAGTGCAAAAACAATTGTTTTCCAAATTCCCTTTCTGTATACAAATGATCCATCAATATTCTTAGTTAAAATGTTCAATTTTTACAGTTGTGGTAGCTTTCTTAATTGAGCAGGCATGAGATATATCTAACTTGTTCAGCAAATAATATATCACTATCTGTCTCTTGCTATATATGTTTATACTGCTACTGAAATTGGCATATAATTGTAGGATAGCAATACATTTATATTGATGCTCTTATTGTAGCACCATTTTTTCCATGATCTACAGCACCTTGTTATTTTTCTGTGAATGCAAATAAATAAATATAATGAAATCTGAGCTAGTGGACTCATTACTGTATATCTTGGAAGCTATAAGAATGGGAAGACTGGAAGATGCCTATAACCTAACATTTTCAGGGAGATACATTTGCACAGTAAGGAGTCAGAACAGGTTGAAATGTGCCAACCTTTGTTGGTATCTCCAAAATCACAGAAAGTATTGTACTATAGGCTAGAGCACCAAACAAGGGGAGCCATCTTAAGTGAAAGAATGTGAGATCATTAGGAAACAGCAGCTCTATGAATGTCAGATCTAAAAATTTGGAGTCTGCTGATAGGAGAGGTATGGAGGTTCCAGGCCTTTCATTTTTAGGAAAGCGTGTTCTCACTAAAGGAGAGCACGTGTTGCGGATGGGGCCTAGCAAGACACCCTGTAGTTGCCAGGCAGGATAAGATAGAGAGGCCTGGCAAGGATTGGCTGTTTGAGTTGCTGGGATAAAATTGATGTTGCCAATTTGGGGGTGGGAACAGGTTATTTAAACAAGGTTCACAGCAAGCTGCTTTCTCTTTCAATGTGGGAACCGGATCACATGGAGCACTTGGACTGTCTGGAGGACAGTGATGCAATCTTCTCATTGTCTGGTTACATTTCTTTATTTCTTTATTTCCCCTTTCTTTTAATCCTCTCTAGTCCCTTAAATAATTTAATTCCCCCCTTTTCCTGTTCGATTTCCTACCCCACCTCTTACCCTGCCCTGTGGGAAGATTCTCCCTTTATCTGTGGCTTGCCTTTCCCAATAGGGAGAGAGCCCCCGTTAGGGGCTTTCTTTCGCAAAAAGGTTTCCCCCATTTCTCCTGTTGTAAATTGTGGGGCTAGTTAGGGCTTTTCCCAGCTTAGCTGGAATCACTTTCGTTTATAGCACCCCCGAAGGCTGGCCTTATTTGAGTGTGTGCAGCGCTGTTGGCCAAATTTTAATCTAGCCTTGGGCGGGAGCACTATTTTGAGTTCCTTTAATATTGCTATGAGACTAAGATTCTCAAGAGCAGAGGCAGGGAGTCCTATTTGGCCTGCACATAACTTCCAAGCCTAAGTCTGCTACAGGTAGCAGTTAATTGTTAAGTCTCTGACCTCTCTATAAGAATGTACCGGCTTGCAGGCTCAGTTGCTGCTAATGTATATCTGAGGCAGACAGTGCGGCAGAGGCTCTCTGTGCCTCCAATGACTATGAGCACTCTGTATATGCTCTTGAACTATGCTGTTTCTGAACAAGTTTATTTTCGTTAAGTTTGTTTTGCCCTGATAGTGGCGACTGCCATTTTAGAGACGAGCCATTGTGGGTTAGTGGCTAAAGTGTAGGACTAGGACCTGGAGACAGGGTTCATATCCCCCTCTTAGCCATTGTTATAACAAAACAAAACAAACTGCTCCTTTTGGGCTATTCTCTTGCTGGGTAGTTCGGCCCATTTGTGATAAAAGAACTTTGGGTTTCTTGAAGGGGTGCTTCCCTCTAAAAGGGCAAGCAGGGGTACCTGGACAAGCTGTGGGCTACCTCAACTCTGCTATTTCACTGGAAACATTTATGCCTGGCCTAGCACGTGATCCTAGGGCTTTGCCCTAGAATTCGATGGCCTGGAAGCGTTTCCGGCCTGAATAGTGTCCCCATGTGGTCCATGAAGCATTGGTTTCATCGGTTCCTTACATTGTTTAGTTTTCGCGGACTATGACAGGGCTTTTGCAGATGCCTCAAGAGCTTGCCTCTCCTGCAGGGGATGACTTGCGGACAGCCAGGTGCCTTCTTCCAGAAGGAAGCATTTTTGAAGGCTGCAATCCAGGAGGAGGGCAAAGAGGAGCAGGGATGATGATTCAGACATCACCTTGGACCTCTACAGGGGTCAGGGTGAGGCTGTCCTGGGTCTTTAGGGATCATCCTGGATAGCTCAGCTGGTCAGCGCATAGTGCCGGTAATGCCTAGGTTGCAGGATTGGTCCCTATATGGGACAGCTGCATGCTCCCCCATTGCTCTACCTGGACACTTAGGTCCAGTGTCGAAGGCCTTTTGGTGGTTCCCTCACTGCGAGGGATGTAACAGGCGCCACGTTTGCAATATGCAAGCGGGAGAAAGCACCTTTGCGTGCCCGCATTGCAGTTTGCTCTGTGCGTTGCAGGGCACAGCACTGCATGGGCTGCATTTGCATTGCATTGTGTGAGAGATTTGCATTTGCATTGCACGGAGGTTGTGTGCATTGTACGGAGGGTGTGTGTGCATTGCACAGAGTGTGTAGTTGCATTGCACGGAGTGTGTTGTTGCATTGCACAGAGTGTGTGGGTGTGGGCGCATTGCACGGAGTGTGTAGTTGCATTGCACAGAGTGTGTAGTTGCATTGCACAGAGTGTGTGTGCATTGCACGGAGGGTGTAGTTGCATTGCACAGAGTGTGTTTTTTGCATTGCACAGAGTGTGTGTGCATTGCACGGAGTGTGTAGTTGCATTGAATGGAAGGTGTGCAGTGCACAGAGTGTGTTGTTGCATTGCACAGAGTGTGTGGGTATGGGCGCATTGCACAGAGTGTGTAGTTGCATTGCACAGAGTGTGTGTGCATTGCACGGAGGGTGTAGTTGCATTGCACAGGGTGTGTTTTTTGCATTGCACAGAGTGTGTGTGCATTGCACGGAGTGTGTAGTTGCATTGAATGGAGGGTGTGCAGTGCACAGAGTGTGTAGTTGCATTGCACAGTGGGTGTGGGCGCATTGCATGGAGTGTGTAGTTGCATTGCACGGAGTGTGTAGTTGCATTGAACGGAGTGTGTAGTTCCACTGCACGGAGCGTGTAGTTGCATTGCATGGAGGGTAGTTGCACTGCACAGTGTGCATTTTTGCATTGCACGGAGTGTGTAGTTGCATTGAACGGAGTGTGTAGTTGTGTTGCATGGAGTGTGTAGTTGCATTGCACAGAGTGTGTGTCTGAAAAGGAAGCTGGCTCGGCGGCAGCTTTGTCGGGACTTCTTTAGGGGTTCTGGCCAGTGTCGGCCCTGTAAATTTACGTATTATGATGGCAGCACAAGATGCCCCCTGCCCAAGCGGGGGCTGGAAGCTGGCAAGCAATAGCTCAATACCTTTTGCCCATATTCCCATTTTATTTAGGGATCCAGATGGATATCGTTTGCTAAACATACCACTTGCCTATGGAGAAGCTGTCTGCCTTGAAGGAAGTTATTTTGTAATACTTCCTCTGTAGCAAGTGATGCTTCATCAGATCCGATCTTGCTGGGTCACTTAATTAATCTTGCATGCAGAGTGATTGCCCCAGGCCGCCCCTTCCCTTTCCACTAGGCCAGGCGGCCTGAGGTCCCCTTCCCTTTCTCATACATGCAATGGGATCTCACGCAATGGTTGCAATTCCTAAATGTATGCAATAGTAGTTGGCCATGGCAGGATACCTGGAACTTGCACAGGGATTTTCAGGTTCATGCTGATGCTGGATCTTTGCCCTTTGGTTTTTTATTTCAGGGGCTGCTGGTGTGCAAAGCCATGGCCTCAAGCCCGGTATGGTGAGGCAATCATGTGACCTAACTTTTCTTGAGTTTTCCCCATTGTAGTAGCAGTTCACATGTGGCCCGAGGAGTTCAGCGAACATCAGATCTGCTTTTGGTCTGATAACCAGGTAGTGGTGAGCGTCTTGGCAAAACAGTCCTCACGCTCCAGCAGAGTCTCCGCCCCTCCGCTCACGCTTTTGAGCTGCGCCGCTTAAGGTTTAATATTGTGCTTTCTGCTCTCCTGATTACGGGATCCTCTAATGATGTCACTGACACTCTATCCCATTTTCAGATGGAGCGCTTCGGATCCTGGGCTCCAGACACTCAGCTACTGCCAGACTTTTCCAGACCACCTGTGGAATTTTGACAACAATTAGTAATTACAGAGAGCAGCAGCTTCCATTTCCCCTTCTGCTTTTAGCTCTTATGAGAAGGCCTGGATGGATTTCTTAGCCTTAAGCTGGCAGTCCTTGGCCATTCAGATGAACTGGCCCCCATCCTCTGAGCAGATCCTGCAGTATTTGGTCCACCTGCTGCAGATTGGGCATGCTGTTATAACTATAAGAATTCAGTCCGCTGCAATGTCTTGTTATACTGAAGCTTTATTTTTCAGAGACCCTTGTATAAAGTTTGTAGTGCACAGGGCCTTGGAAGGTTGGAATAGGCTCCAACCTCATAGGACAGTGGGCAGGAAGTCGGTCAATTTTACCTATGCAGTATCTGCAACAAGTTAAAGCTTATCTGCTGGTAAAAGATCAAGGCGAGACTCCTTTCAGTATTCCATTGCATTTTGGTGCACTGAGGGTTGGGGAAATGGTTGTTGGAGCCAGCATGGGGCTGAGAGTCTGGAGGCTTATTGCTTCAGGACTTTTCCTTATCTGCTTTGGAGCTTGTCGTTAGAGTTGGGAACTCTAAAACAGTCTTAGTGGGCAGGAGTGCCACAATCAGGCTTCCCTTACAGGTGAGGAGGGCCCTTGCCCGGTTATGGATAACAGAATATTTGGCTTTATTCCCTGGGGGCTGGCCTGCTCCTGGTGCATGAAAATGGGTTCCTGTTAGCCAGGCATCAATGTGCTTACGTTGTGCACCAGTTATTACGGCCTGCGGCTTGCTTACCGCTGAACATGCCTCATTCCTTACGATTAGGTGCTGCTGCAAAGGCTGCACACTGGGGGCCTGTCAGTAGACAGGATTGTGAATACGGGTCATTGGAAGTCTGGCGCTGACAAGGGTTATATCAGGAAGTGTCACAATGATGTCTGTGCTGATGCTTGTCTGTTGTTTCCTTTTTTCATAGGAGCAGCTGTGCGCATTTGGGCCACAGCATTGTACACTTGGCTGGCAAGCGCGCTGACGAGTCTGGACTGGGGCGCCATCTCAGTCTTCCTGCCCATGTGAACATATACTGGATGTCCAGATGGGGAATGCTTTGGGAGGAGATCCTTCCTTTGGTGCGGTCAAGTGTGACCTGTGCAGGTCCTCCCGCAGTGCTGGTGGTACAGCTAGGCGAGAATGATTTGCCGTCTTCCTCCAGCATAAGTTTGCATTCCTGCATGCAAGAGGGCTTGGTTCGAGTTGATGGCAGCTCTCCCTGGACTCAAAATAATTTAAGGCATTGGTTCAAGGTGATCTGGAGGGGAGGTTGGAGCACCTGTCCCCTCCAATGTGCAAAGATATTCCATTAAAGGAATCCAAGGATTTGCCATGCTTTTGTCAACCCCTTTCGAGGGGTAGGGCCACGCAAGAGTCCCTGGGAGCATTTGGGGTGAGCTTGAGTCTGATCCTGGTTCATTGCTCCCCAACGATGTTTGCTTGTACTGACGATATGGTGGGGCCCAGTCGTCAGTGCTGCCCTGCTGAGGTCAGGTGCAGCTAGTTGGGAACCAATGCCTAGACAAACTACCACCGAGCAGGCCAGAAAGCATGTTAATATGGCAGTGGAAAATAAAATAAAATAAAATAAATAAAGTAAATAAAATAAAATAACAAATAAAATAAAATAGGTCCTTGCTTTAGGTGGCTCTGTGATATTGCACCATGCTGTTTTCTTCAAGGCTGTTGCCCTCTTTAGGGCAGATGGGGTGCATCTTTCCCCTATGGGGTACAACACCTGGCTGGATGCGGTTGCTTTGGGATTCATTGCTCCCCCACAATGTTTGCTTGTACTGACGATATGGTGGGGCCCAGTCGTCAGTGCTGCCCTGCTGAGGTCAGGTGCAGCTAGTCGGGAACCAATGCCTGCTTGTACTGACGATATGGTGGGGCCCAGTCGTCAGTGCTGCCCTGCTGAGGTCAGGTGCAGCTAGTCGGGAACCAATGCCTGCTGGTACTGACGATATGGTGGGGCCCAGTCGTCAGTGCTGCCCTGCTGAGGTCAGGTGCAGCTAGTCGGGAACCAATGCCTAGACAAACTACCACCGAAGAGGCCGGAAAGCATGTTAATAAGGCAGGGGAAAATAAAATAAAATAAAAAATAATAAAGTAAATAAAATAGGTCCTTGCTTCAGGTGGTTCCGTGATTTTGCACCCTGTGATTACCTTCAAGGCTGCTGCCCCCTTTAGGGTGCATCTTTCCCCTATAGGGAACGACACCTGGTTGGCTACGGTTGCTTTGGGATTGAAGGAAGGGTTGCATTTGTGAGTGGTTTGGCGGTGAGCTAAGGCTCTGTGGCGGTTAGGCATTGGTTTAAATTGGTTGGTGGAGGGGTATGGATTGGCTGTGCCTGCCCCTCCAATGCTGCTGCTGCTGCACGGGAATTCCGTTAAAGGAATTCAGGGGCTTACCATTCTTTCGTCCAAACCCCTGGAATCGGGTGCGGGCCGCGTAAGCCCCTGGGAGCATGCGGGGAGAAGCTGAGGGTCTGTGTCGCAGCTCCAGTTATCCCTGATCTTGTTCCTCCACACTGGCTTTCGCTGGAATCCGGGAGTCAGTGCTGTCCCCCAAGGCGGGGGGGACAGATAGTCATAACCAATGCCTAAGCAACCACTCACAATTTGTATGTTTAATAAAGTTGTGGCCAAAATTATGCCAAAAACCTTAAACAAAAATTTATGAGTGATGTGTGAGTTATTGGGGTAGGGGTGTTTTGGGGGACCTCAGCACGCAAAGCGTGTTCTCACTAAAGGAGAGCACGTGTTGCGGATGGGGCCTAGCAAGACACCCTGTAGTTGCCAGGCAGGATAAGATAGAGAGGCCTGGCAAGGATTGGCTGTTTGAGTTGCTGGGATAAAATTGATGTTGCCAATTTGGGGGTGGGAACAGGTTATTTAAACAAGGTTCACAGCAAGCTGCTTTCTCTTTCAATGTGGGAACCGGATCACCCGCCCGCCCTCCCTTTTGGGCTTCTGCTTTGACCTTGCTATGCCTGTCATGGGGTCGTCCGCCTTGGTGCGGGGGCCTGGTAGGAATTTTTCCTTTTGGCTGATTAGTGTGTGCCATTTGGTTTTTGCCTACTGCGTAGCAAATCGTCACAACTTGTAAGGTTGGCGGTTAGGCATTGGTTTAAATTGGTTGGTGGAGGGGTATGGATTGGCTGTGCCTGCCCCTCCAATGCTGCTGCTGCTGCACGGGAATTCCGTTAAAGGAATTCAGGGGCTTACCATTCTTTCGTCCAAACCCCTGGAATCGGGTGCGGGCCGCGTAAGCCCCTGGGAGCATGCGGGGAGAAGCTGAGGGTCTGTGTCGCAGCTCCAGTTATCCCTGATCTTGTTCCTCCACACTGGCTTTCGCTGGAATCCGGGAGTCAGTGCTGTCCCCCAAGGCGGGGGGGGACAGATAGTCATAACCAATGCCTAAGCAACCACTCACAATTTGTATGTTTAATAAAGTTGTGGCCAAAATTATGCCAAAAACCTTAAACAAAAATTTATGAGTGATGTGTGAGTTATTGGGGTAGGGGTGTTTTGGGGGACCTCAGCACGCAATAGTATAATACAGACACATGCCATGACATAATATTGTGTGCTTAATTTCATTTGAACTCTTGGAAGGGACAGTGACTGAAGCCATGACTCTCGTAGCCATATCCATCACGAATTCTTATGGCTTTATGCACTAACATTCTCTTAGTCGAAAGTACTGCCTCTGGCTTATAAGGCTCAACACCTCTCTTGCCATTTCCAAAGAAGCATCTATTATTTTAATCTACTAGGAATTCAAGAGAAAGCAAACAACAACAAAAAGTATGGATCTTTAATGGGATTGAAACTGGTGGCTATTTTTCTGGGATTGATTGAATGGGATCATTAAATCTCTTTTGTTGGCTTTAATAGAGAATGATTGAAAAATCAATGGATACATACTTCAGATCACAGAAACGATGACATGTCAAAATGTCACCAGGGATGAAGAGCTAATGATAGAGCTCTGAAGAAAATGGATAAGGTCTCCCTTTGACTGCAGCACTTGCCAAGTTGAAAACATGAAAGTTACTCACTGAACAGCCTTTTACTTTTTGAAAGCCTTCGACAATCATTGTGACTCGACGTGTATCTGTCTCTTTTTCTTGAAGGAATAAAAATCATAAAGAAATCTCAGGAATGATTCTTCCTTGCCAATATGTTTTTTGGGGAAAGGGGGAAAGACAATATCTCAGTAGATGCTCTAAGCATCTTCCAATTTACACATGGAACTGAATACGATAGGCAACAACAATAAATTCAGTGATGGGGGGAAAACAGACACATCAATTGATAGTTGATGTTTAATGTCCCCTTTCTTACAGTGTATTGTTGCTTGTGGCAGACATTCTCAACACATTATAAAGCAAGGTGAATGATGTAAATTTTGCAATACAGTTTTCTTTGTAAACACTCAAAGAAGCTGTTATTGTTGCTATTATAATAATCAAGCCATGGACTGAGGATTTTGATACTGGATATGCAGACTTGGATGTTTCTCTTAGGGTGTGTGTGAATCACAGATATTTTATCTTATAATGAAGAAAAAGAAGAGCCATGGGGAGAAGGAGGAGGCCACCAGGTGGTGGATAGGGTTTCCTGCAGGTTATCAGGATCTTGGGCCCTCCTGTCAAAATACTGTGCTCCAGGGAGGAAAAGACCTCTGCGCTTCCATTTTGGTGGCCAGGGCACTACTGTGACTCCCGTCTATCAGGCCAAGTAAATACAGTTTTAAGTAAAGGGAATATGGGGATCAAAGGGCTAGGTAAATGGGAAGGGATTAGCAGTATATTCTTCCCCAACTCAGATTATGATCCAAGAATAATTCAGGGCTCTTGGATGTCCATCCTTTGACACAAGCATTATTAGTTTCCATATTTCCCAGGTGAGCATCACTGTCATCTTTATATGATGGCTATCCATAAAGTTAACTGGATTGTGCTAAGAAATATATTGTCTTTTTTCAGTTCTGAGGCTACTGAAAGTGTACTTCATAGGCTGAACCCAAATTCCAAAGAGAGAGAGAAGGCTCCCTTCTGTTCAGTCTTTTCACACCCCACAATACATCAACTTTCAAGGAGAATTCTGCTTGTTTGGATTTTTGCAATTGAGCGACCTGGTCTGAAACTTTTGAACTTTCTTGCAGATTGCAACACAAGTCACAATTGGATTACACATTTTTCTGAATTTTACAATTCGTGTTCTGTGTGCAAAAACTACAAGCATATATGTATTTTTACATTTTACATTTTATATATTTTATATTTTACATGAATGTTGCATGTGGTATACTTATTTTACTGGAGAATGCACTAAAAAGCACTGAAAAGTGTTTCTTTTATAGTAAAGACGTGCTACAGAGATATGCCAGTGAGACTAAAATGGGACAAAATTAGTTGCTCAGCCCATCCTTGAATACTGTCTTTAAAATTTCCATCTGTGCACCAGTCGAGTGTTCTTTGGGAAAACATGAAAGACACAGAAAGATGGCCAGTGTAAAGTCAAGCAAGTCTCATTGAAACAATTCCAGTAGAAAAGAAAATGCAAAGTTAAGCCTTCCAGCACCTTTCATACCTGGCTGACCAAGTCCAATTTGTAGAGAGTCTCAACAGTAATAAAATCCAGGCTGGCCCTAATCCAGATACTGGCACATTAGAGCTACTGCAAAAGATGAAATCAAGTGTCTTTGATCTAACTTCTGAACAACACAGAAAAAGGGTCTTTAATAACTACATCATAAACTTGGCACATCTTTCTCTGGAAGACCTTCCAAAGCCCGAGAATGAATATCTTTTGAAATTATTGTTAAGATCTCTTTTGTATGTGCTAGTTTCTTGTTGCTAAAGGTTATGCTGTAGGAGGCATAAATACCTGCTATGTTTTATGTATCTGACTTGTTATTTGATATAAATTCTTTCCAAGGTATTTTTACCTACACAAAATCTTGAGGATGGGTAGACTCACACTTTAAATAAATAAAATAGTTAGATCATTTAAAAAATGCAGAAACATTTCAAAAATCAATTGCAGAAGATTCTATGACATTCCCGGTGATAGTTTAGTAAGCATGAAACACAAACATAATTGCTTGGCTTCTAACTAGGTGCTTGGAAATAGAACTATTCATTCCATTCATGGAGGAACTGTGATCCAGGTGGAAGATCCTCCAACAGAAAGGAGATAGGCATTTTTCCCCAGTTTCCCCCTTACCTCCACTGCATTGCTTCTTATCCTATTCTAGATGGTCCCCCAATCTCCCAGAGCTGATTGGTTGGGGCATGGAAAGACCCCATTCCACCAGGGGCAGTATTCCATGGCCAGAACTATGCTCAGGGAACAATTCCACCAGCAGAAGATTAGATAGGATTAATTGTGTGTGTTTTCAGATGGAGCATGTCAGAGTACAGTTCTGGTACCTCTCAGGTGGACGCCATTGTGGGCCGGAATTTTCCCCACCTGCTTCCTGTTTTTACATACTTCTGAGAAGCCCAAAATGAATATTTCAAGTCAAAATGGAAGCTGGTTGGGTGTTTGAGTCTACACTTTTTTTAAAAAAAAAGATCTATCACTCCATTTAGCTCCTAGTTGCCCCTATCCACCATTGGTCAAGCTACAGGGCAGCGCCAATTCATATTTCCTTTTCTTCAATCTGTCTCCAGTGTTGTGGCAGGGTTCTTTAAGTTTTCCAGCCAAGCCTTTACCGTTGCATGTGCGCACATTTGTGCAAGGGCCTTTCCAAGCTGTCCTAGCCATCTACCTGAATCTAAGAGAATGAGGGATGCAGGGTGCATTTAATTGACCTGTACCAGATGCAGGAGCAACCCTCAAACAAGCTAGGATAGGGAGACAGCTTGCCATAATTTTTAGCCGTGATGTTGTCAAACCGGCATCCATTCAGGGCTGCCTCAAGTAGCTCGGTGACTTAATGTAACAGCTTAATGGTTAGTTCTGGCACCTATTTTTCTTGGGGGGAAAGCACTGATTAGGATCCAAGCCACTGAAGCTCTTAATAAAATAATAATATGATGAAGTTTCAGAACTGTGATGCAAAATTTAGTTTCTATTGCAACAACTACAACACCAAATGTAACTTGGGCACCAATTGTGGTGTACAAATGTGTTCACCAGTAATTAGTATGGCCACAAAGCATGTGCTGGTAGTTGCAGTCCCAAGCATCTGGAGGGCAGCAGGATGGTAAAAGCTGCTTTAAGTATATTTTTGTGCTAGTGTACCTCTGTGTGTGAGAGAGAGAGAGAGAGAGAAAGAGAGAGAGAAGAGAGCAGTTTAATATACTACTCCTGAAAGCTTTCTTTGGGCACAGTCCCAAAAATATGCCTGTATTTGTGCTTCCCTAGTAATCAGTCAAGTCTCCCCATTGTCGGCGTTTCTAAATATTTCCCGTTTATCTCATACTCTCCACTCAATGGCATGTCTTCACGAAAGACTTCAAGGGCTTCATATCTTCAGCAAACACACTTGTAATCTGTGGTCCTAATTTGGCTGCAGGCTGTGACAATTAAGGAAAGTATGATTTATACATGGACAGGAGCAAAGTTGGGGCCAGTTCTGTTTCAAATAATGGAGTGCTAATACCAGTCATTTACCGGTGGCTATAATAGTACCGGGTCCCTTAAAAAATAATAATTGAAGGATGAGTTTTATTCTACTTAAAAGCCAAAGTGCCTGAAGAGAATTTGTTTAACTCCAAGCTTCCTTTTGGGCAAGGAGCTACACTAGCTGCAGGTAGCTCAAGAAAACAGTGCTCATGACTACCCACATCTAATTCATGCTGCTGTGTGCAGCCCTAAGGTCACAATTATTTCTGAATTCCACAACAAATGGAGACTTGATATGATGGCTAAAGCAGAATAGCTGGAGATTTCCCTCCCCCCTCCCCTAGCTACAACCCAGAGAAGTCCTCTTGGCTGAAAACAATATGTCACCTCTAATCTTATTTCCTTTTCCTAGCCTGTATTTTCATTAACCCACTTTTTATTTCATAGCCTGCAATCTGACACAGTACTCGCTTTGTTTCCAGAATAATTGTGTGTGACTTTACAAGGGGCTAAATTGATGGAATGGATTAGACCAGTCTGCAAAAGATGTGTTCCCCTGCTGCCCTCCCCCCCAAACAGCTGTTTTCCAAACAACTTCATTTGGGAAGCAGAAAAGAAACGAGATTTATTGAGCACTCATTCATAGCTTTACTTTTAAATAAATCCAGTATATCATGAACAATCTGTGCCTTTTTGTTGTTGTTACCCACTGCAAAGTTTAGACCTATAAAATAGATAAATAAATTGCCATTAATATCTGCCTGCCATTTGGTAATTTGTATATCAACATGCCTCCCAACATTTTGCAAATGAAAATAGGATCATGCTTGTAATACCCTCAGTTCTTAATCTGAAGATCATAGTCGGAGTGATTCCCCCTATTATTGCTCATTGCTGAAACTTTTCTTTGTATTTCTTTTATTTTAAAAAAATATGAAATTGCTTCTGTTCCTCTGATTTAACAGCTAGGACCATGCTAGTTCTAGAAAAAAAGGGCAATGCTGACCTACAACCTTTTAAAATATGCCTCAGCTGCTAAAGGAGGAAATGGAAGACAGTGCACTGCATAGTGTCTTTTTTTTTTTTATAAAATTTTTATTGGTTTTTCAACATATAATATAAAACAATACAAAAGACAAACACAAACAAACAAACATATAAACATGTATAATTTCATAAATTTTTTCATATACCCAGTTTCAGCGACTTCCCCATGCCTCCCTTTTCTGCATCCCTGTTTTGAACTTTTTTCAGCAACCCCTGGTCCCAATTACTTATTAGTTCCTTTCTATAACCTCTTTCTTTCCTATCCAATCATTTATCGCTGCAAATCTGTTATGCTTTACCCATGACATTTTAACACTCAATAATTTTACAAGAATTTTTAAGATAAAGTTTAAATTTCTTCCAATCTTCTTCCACCGTCTCTTTCCCTTGGTCACGGATTCTGCTCGTCATCTCTGCTAGTCCCATATACTCAATCACCTTCGTCTGCCACTCTTCCAGTGTGGGTAGTTCTTGTGTCTTCCAATACTTTGCTAGTAGAACTCTTGCTGCTGTTGTAGCATACATAAAAAACATCCTATCTTTCTTTAACACCAATTGGCCTACCATGCCCAGGAGAAAAGCCTCTGGTTTTTTGTGAAAGGTACACTTAAGCACCTTCTTAATTTCGTTATATATCATTTCCCAGAAGGCCTTAATCCTTGGGCACGTCCACCAAAGGTGATAGAAAGTACCTTCAGTTTCATTACATTTCCAACATTTATTATTGGGCAAATGATAAATTTTTGCAAGCTTGACTGGGGTCATGTACCACCTATAAATCATTTTCATAATATTCTCTCTTAAGGCATTACATGCCGTAAATTTTATACCGGTGGTCCATAACTGTTCCCAGTCAGCAAACATAATGTCATGACCAATGTCCTGTGCCCATTTAATCATAGCTGATTTAACCATTTCATCCTGTGTATTCCATTTCAGCAGCAAGTTATACATTCTAGACAGGTTCTTCGTATTGGGTTCTAACAATTCTGTTTAGTGTCTTAATCTTTATTTATTTTATTATTGTTTATGAGAATTATTTATATTTCATCTATTGGGATAAATCCTATCAGGGTGGCTTACAAGATAATCCATCTGGGGCAGGTTCTGTGGTCGTCTTTCAGAAGCATCTTGAAACTCAGGAGTCTGGCAGAATAAGTTTGTCCTTTTGATGGGACTTTTCCCAAAGCACCAAAAATTAGTTATCTAGCTCACAGATGGCCAACATGGTTGCATCCAAATTTTGTGGACTACAACTACCATTGTTCTTAATACATTGACCATGCTGTCTGGGGCTGAGAGGGGGTGTAGTACAAAACACTAGGAGGGCACAACAATGACCAACCCTGATCTAAGAGTTATGTTTCTCCTTCTGCTCACCATCATGACATTACTTGGTTTGAAAGTTTAGAGGATGCTATGTGTTTAAGCTATGTGTTTCAGCCAATTGGTTCCATGAAATTTATGGGAGTGGGGTTTCCTTTGTGAACACAGGACTTTCTTTTGCCCTGGCTTCTCTTATTTCTTAGTATCAGTGAGTTCATTTTACTCTGATCAGCAGCACAATTAGATGCAAGCATGTCAAGCTGTAACTATAACCTATTAGGAACTTAAAGTTTGCTTGGGTTTTTGTAGCAGCTATAGGAAACAGTGAACTCACTCACTTACTAAAGAAAAGCATTCACTGTTAACTCTTTTGCATTCACGATCCCTGTTGCAAAGCTCATATATTGTTGAACCAGAATTGAATCAAGAATGACAGGAAGAAACTCAAGGGTAAACAAAATATAACTGTTGGTATGTGTGTGTTTTGTTTTTATTCCCTGTGTTCTAAATGATTTTTTAATTCAAATATTGCAACTTACGGTACATTTGTTGAATTTTTATTTATTTATTTTTTACAAAACAGAGAAGGCATTCAATCACTGCACCAAGGTAAGGCATGCACCAAGTACAAAGGCAATTGAAAATCAAGCATTTTCTTACTATGGAATTCACAGGGTTCAGATTAAAATGATATTTGAGAATATTGTATTTCCAAAAAGATGTTGCCTAGAAATAAACCATTTAATGTTTATAGGCCACCCTCAGGACTCACACAGCATGTGAACATTAAATTAATGAAGCTTGTATCAGCAGAGCCATTGGAGAATCTTAGCTATAGCACAATCCTAATTCTGGTGAATCAATTGGGGGTTTCCTCATTGACTTTAATGAGTGAAAAATGCACCCTGCACTGGTCCATCTCTTCCTTGCTAACAGTGTCTTGCCGTCTATGAACAAGTGTGCACGCAAGGGTTTTGTATAGGGTGGAACCCCTGGGCAATGATTATACTCACACACTAACAATGCATCCTTGCTTGTCAGGTATGAACAGAAAACCTTTGCAGCTCTAACACTTGCCTAATGAAAAAAAATTGCACTGATCTGTGAACATTTTTTTAAAGCATCAAATGGTGCTTCCCTTTTGGTCATTCTTCAGGGGTTGCTGAAAGTGTTGATCTGGTTAGGAAGCATCGCCAACAATAGGCTTGCAGGAGTTGTAGTTCAGTGACATCTGGAGGGTCAGTGGTTCCCCACACCTGTTCTAAATAAACTTAACTTGCCCTTACCGGTGTCAGAAAGTACATTCTGACTACATTATCAGATACATAGCCCACAAGATAACCATGATCCCTGATTGCTCCATTGAGTATGCTGTATTTATGTTGATAGTGCTTATAGCCTTCTAGTGATCCAAATTCAGTAACTGAACATTCCTTGTGGCTGCTTACTGATACAGTTGGAAACTGTGTAAGAGACTGTGTAAGATAGCTAAAGGAGGAGATTAAACACAAGCAAACTCACACCTGATACCTCAAGAAAATATGATCTGTTACTGAATAAAAAGGACCCACAAATATGAAAGGTGACAAGAATCTCTTCCATATGAATTGGAGGAAGTAAGTTTCACAAAACCTGTTCTGAACATTTTCCTTCTCCTATTTGTAATATGCAGAAAGACAACATGTTATTAAAACCAAGCCTTTTTTTGGAAGAGTGTTGTGTACATGGGCTTTCCTTTGTGTATGTGGGTCTTCCTTTGAGGCAAATCCTATGAACAGACATATATATGGAGGCAATGAGAGTAAGTACTGCCATCGCATAGCTCAAGAGTGGTCATCTAGATATTGCTGAACCACAACTTCTATCAGCCCCAACAAGTAGTTCAGCAAGATGCAGGAGACCAAAGATTATTCCCACCTGAATTAGCTAGTTGGGGGGGAGATGAGAAACAGTGTGCACACAAAGAGAAAAGTGGGATAGAAGAGGGGTGGAAAGAGGAGAAAGCAAGAAATGGAGAAACACAAAAGGAGTAAATATACTAAGAAAAGATGTGACAGAAGGGATGGGAATGAAGGGAATAAGAAGGGGTGGATGTATGGAAGAAAACAAGCTGAGGAAAAAGGATGGGAAAATGAGTGAGAAAAGGGAGGGGACAGGAAGGCAACTAGAGGACCAATGGGAAGAAGGATGAAGGAAAAGACAGGAGGAGCTTATTCTCTCCTTCCTCTCTCTCATACACATGGCAGGGACCTCTACTCTCCATGGAAGAGGCGGTTAGTCATGGCAAGGATTTTTTGGGGTGGCAAAACAAAACAGGCTTTTTTATGGGAGAAGGGGAAACAGTGCAAAAAAAGCAAGAAGTATTACATTATTCTAGGTGAGATTAAGAGAGGGCACCTGATCACCCTTTGTCTCCGACTTAACATTAATAACGTGAATGTGTGTGTGGTGATCTGTGTTGCCTATTAGTAAAAAGAGAATGTGGTTTTCGAATGTCGTGAGAAGGCGAGCTCTTTTATCTTAATTAGTAGATTAAATACAAGGAAGCTCCTGGCCAAGATTCTTGAGAAGGAAAATGCATCCATACCATGCCTGCCCATGCTCATTTTACAAGTTATAAAATATTCAATCTGTTTGCCTTGTAAATATGGTTGTCATAGGGCAGATTCTGATTTGGCAGTGTCATAGGAACAGAGGAACTTGCCTTATACTGAGCCAAACCATTGGTCCACCTAGCTTAGTATTATCTGCAATCACTGGTAGCAGTTCACTGGGATTTCAGAAAGGGGTTTCTCTCAACCCTACTGTAGATGCTTGGAATTGGACCTCCTGCATGCAGCAGAGCAGATGCTATGGCCCTTCTCCAATAAAGGCATAAAGGCAACTCCACAGTATAGTAATTAACACAATAACTATACAAGTGTGTCATAATTGCTATGTCTTCAGACCTCCTTTTATTCCATGTTAATTTAAAGGAACCCAAAGCCACTTCTCCAAGTCAATGCCAGCATGCCAATGTTGTCCATTCAGCTCGGTCCAAAATGGCAATGGAATTTCCAGATGGCCTCAAGCACAATTCTCCTCTGAGCTACGAGTGGCAGGCTGTGCTGCGTCAAACGTTTCCAACAAACGTTTGAGCAAACAAGCAAACACTATGGGAGGATGCATACCAACCAGCATTCACCGTCTAACAAAGGAATTCTTGCTAACATTCAAGCAGTAAGTGAGCATTATTTACTGCTAGATTACAATAGAATTCCTGTGGTATCACATATTATATTCACATTAAAACCAAATGAGCTCATCGTGATTAATGTTACCACAATGAATGCTGGAGGAATTAGAAATGATTACCCACTCATTGTAAAGGGTTGCTGATAATTAGTGCTATTACACAAAAAGGTACATTTTAAGCAATCATCATAATTAATTCATTCTGCATTGTATTATGCAGTGCCGATAACAATGAGGTCTCCTGGTTCTTCCGTGGCTCTCACATGTACATCTGTCAACTCTCCTTTTGTAATGCCTCTCTCTAGATTAGTGTCAAGTGACAAACACGTCAATGGTTACCTGTGGGGGATCATATCCTGTTTTCTCCTCTTAAATGTTCTGCTATAGCAGTTAGTAAATCATTAAAAAAAATACAATAGGCTATGCAGAATAATCTCAGTAAATATGAATGCCTTTAGCTAGGGCAAACAAAGTAGCAATGATCTAACATTAATCTTTTTTAGATAAAAATGGAATACTTCCACCAAATGTAACTTAATCCAGAGGTGTTTGTTTTCATTTTGTAACACTCTACGCTTCCTCTGAGGAACTCAGAATGGCTCTGAGTCATCCCAGAACAGGTTCTGAGGGTGGTGATAATGATAAAGAAGATGATAATGATTTGGCTTCTAAGTAGTTTACATGATGTACCAACCTTTCAGCAAGTCTGGGTTGGGGTCAGCTTAAGGTTCCATCTGGGCACCTATATACACTTCCTTATGTTGTATTAAAGCAGGGCTCACCCAAACATAAGGCAGGGTAAGATGGCTACCTCGGGCAGGGGATGTTGAAGTGACACTGCTGGCAACCTACCCAGCCATTTCCCTCTGTTGGATGACAGAGTTGTAAACACCATGTTGACCTGTCTTGTGCTTAACACCTTGCTGCTCTCAGGTGTTGTGGAGAACTCCTTCTTGACGCCATTGTTGAAGAAAGTGTCAGCTGCCAGTCCACTTGGTTTCTATATACCAAATGGAAAGCGTCACCAAGTCCTTTGGGTCAGATAGTAAAGTGCCTTGAAAGGAAGTGGGATACAAACCAATTACATATAACACTATAATATCCTAGCTTGCTCAGACATATTGCCTTTATCAGATACAAATCCTTTTTGGAGTTTAGCAACTTAGGAAGCCACTCCAAACAGCATAACCACTGGTGTGTCATCAGACAGTCAGCAGTTGATGTAATATCCTACCACGCTCTTCCAAAATATTAATAAAGAGCAAGAAAGGGAAGTCCTATGACACATCTAAGAGGGCTTTTTAAAATGCAAGTGTTATGAGAACTTGCTTCATAGCAGAACTTACCACATTTTAATCAGAGCTGGGTATTTGCATGAGAGTTGTCAAATCATGCCTTAGGCTGGGTTTCAATATGCCTTGGAGCTACAGCAGAACTGATGCGAAAAGCCCAGACTATTAGTCCATATGGAAACTCTCTCCCCGCTCCCTGGCAAGTGACAACTGATCTGTTTTGAGCAACAGCTCCAGCAGTATGGAAACAAGGCTTCAATGGCACCTAGAGCAGCTCTGTAAGGTGCTGTTTCAATGACCATCATCCCCAGTCTTAAATGAGAGCTAAATCTCCACCTTCCATGACAGCAGTCTCTCCATTCAAAGTGCTCCTGCTTTTTCTTTAGCTGTTGACACCAACAGAGTGGGAGATAGTGGTGTTTCACTAAGGATTCTCGGATGGAGTAAGAGTAGAGCAACGCAAGCTTCCCTGGCCAGAGAGGCACTTGCACAATGGTCTGCTGTTACTCTAGGATGTAACATCAGCAGAGGGCAATTGCCTCTCCCACTCTGAATCCATGGCTTCACCCTCTGGAGTCTGATTACACGGTCAGGACCACAACCATCAGAAGACTTGGCTGACTCTGCCAAGAGAGTTCTCCTTCCACATGGTTCTTGATTTCTCATGTTTCCCCAGGTATGGGTTCAAACAGCCATGCCGCTAAGACAGCCATGCCATTGAGATAAACATAAGAGCAAGAGCCCACTTTTAGATAACACCACTTAGGTACAACATCATAAATTCAGAAACATTTTCCTAGTGACTACATGATTTGCCCTTTAGGTAGGTCTCCTTTGTTACTTAGCAGCATGGTATAAATCACTATTACAAATGCCCTTTCCTTGAACAACTGTCATACATTCCCCTCTTCCTTTGTGCTTTCTGACAGTTCCAACTTGCATAAAACACCTGAAAATCATGTTTTCAACAAATGTATTCACCTGTGGATGATAAAATGAAAGAGGTGGCGGCTGATAGTGCTGAATTATAGGGTGGTGTTTAAAAGCTAAAGAAAGATAAAGTCTTGAGGTCTGCAGAGTTCAACATCCATTAAAATGTCTATTTTCAATAAACCTAGCTAAAAATGCAATTCAGCCATTCCTTTTTAGTCATGTCCAGAATAGCATTGACAAGGCAACTCTTTGCTGGCATTGAAGACATTGCAATTTCCCCCCTCTTGAATAACTTTGCATATTCTGGCATGATAGCGCAACAGGAAAGTGACATGACCTTCATTGCATCAATTTACAAGTGCGTAATATAGTTTAAATAGTGAACACTATATTCCTGAGAGCAATGCTCACTGATGGAAATGTTGCTGCTCTCATCTCACATTGAAAGGAAATGGGTTAACCTAACATGCTTATAGTTTCTCAAAAAAACCCCAAAACTTTCTGCAACTATATATAAAAAAGCCAGAAGTGGTTTAGTCATGCTGGCCACATGACAAACACCAGCTGTCACGGCCTGAAAAACAAGATGAGCGCTGCCCCCGCCCCATAGTTGCCTTTGACTGGACTTAACCGTCCAGGGGTCCTTTACCTTTACCTTACCCTGCTATGAAGCAATAAGTGCTCATTCCCCATTGCACATGTGGAACATACAGGAACAATTGACATATTCTGCATGCAATGACCTGTGCACGACCCTCTGAAAAGTTTAGACTTCTTTCTCCAAATAAGCAGCTTGGGAAGGTGGGTTTAAAAATTTGGTGCTTTGTCTTGCATAGTTTTCATTTATTTTGATGCCACTTGTTTAGGAGAACTTCCCAATGGATACTATGTCACTAGCATTTTGCATGTTTTTTTTAAGCATCAGTGATAATCTCAGAGAAACAGGATACAAATGCAAATTAATATAAAGTGCACACAATCTGGCGCTACTCGTATACTGCTCATGCAGTATGTTACTGTGTTTACTCTAGAGCAACAGGGGTACACTTTTCGCTCCAACCCTGACATTATGTCTTTTCCTTTGACCATGTTGATCATGGTTGTCTGAGGCAAAAGCACAAGGGTCTACTGTCAGCTAGGGAATGTGCATGACTGGGACACCTGCACAACTGAGTGCCATGATTGTACACAGACCCACATACAAGCAAGAGCCAGCACATTGGGCTTTCACCAAGAAACAGACACTGAAAGACTTCTTCCAGAAATGGACCTTCATGGGAAAGTAGGGAACCATGCAACAATACTAAGTTCATCATCCAGCAAATAATTTTATGCACACAATCCCTATTTCCATGGATCACTTTTTAATTTTTGTGTGTGTATATAGAGATTTGTATACATGAACAATATGACATGGACAGGAATCAAAAATTGTAGTGAAGAAGTATAATTTTGGGATCAAATCCTGGAAGGCAAATATTTGCACGAGGAAGAGGTTAGGGAATGGGGAATATTTCATAGACTCATAGTGTTGGGGTCAACTCCGTGCAATGCATAAATCTCACCTAAAGCATCGATTTATTTACATAATCCAATGACCCTGGTTTCGATCCAAGGATAGATGAGCAGAACTTCTTTTTTTGTAAACTGCTTTTTATTTATGTAAAATACTTTGAGGTGTGTGGGGTATAAATTTTATGAAATAAATAAGTAATACTTGATTTGCACAATGGGACTTGTTGGCTCCCTCATTACTACAGCCCCCTGTATGCTACAAAGATGCTTCCAAAAGATGAAGGACCTCCAGAACAGAGGTCGGCAACCTAAGGCCCATGGGCTAGTTCCGGCCCATGAGCCTCCCAGAACCGGCCCATGGCTGGTTCTGTGGATCGGCGTGGGGATTCCCTCTCCATCACTGCAGCGGAACCACCACCCTCCTCCCTCCTCCTGGTGCAGCAAATCACCGGCCAAACGCCTGCTAAGGTTTGAGGCCCTGGCCAATGGGTGAACGGTGGCTATGGGTGTTTGAGAGGAGGAAGGGGGCTGGGCTGAGCCGGCCGAGCGCATTTCCAGCAGCCCCTCATTGGAGCAAGCTATTTGCCGCCACCACCACCGCTCTGCCAAGTGTGGCTCCTGTGCCTTTGCGAGCAGCAGAGGATGTGGCTGTGGCGGCAGAGGAATGAAAAGCCCAAAAGCAGCCCTCTTGGGTTGCTCGTTCCTCCACTGCTGCTGCTGCCGGCAGCCTCTGCCTCTTGGCAGCACCCCAGGTGGACAGGGGGACGGGTGGACTGGGGGAGAGAGAAGCCCCTCTGCCGTATGCGCATGCATGCGCACACATGCACTCTGGTCCACCAGGAGGTTTGTGGTGCTGTGAACCAGCCCACCCCCAACAAAGCTTGCTGACCCCTGCTCCAGAACAACATGTGATAGAGCTCTGGTGTGTGTGTGTGTGTGTGTGTGTGTGTGTGTGTGTGTGTGTGTGATGGGAATTTTTTTCCAAGCCCCTACATTATTTGATTCATGATACATGATTCATATCCAAGTTTGCTAGCACTGAAGAACAGGTTAGAAATGAATGGTTTATTCAGAGAAATTACTTGGTTGCAACATTGCCAGAAATATATCCTGCTAACCTGATACATGGTACCCATTGCACTATGAATTGAACTGAATGACGACACTGGATTTAGCAGAAGGGTAGATGACAGGATGGCAAATGCACCAGTTGCACTGCTACTTATTAAGATCATTAGACATGGGTGCCTTCATTGGGGAGGCCTTTGGTACTTGTCATTCCCTCATCATCAATCAGCGGCAAATCCTCGTGAATCCCTAATCTAGGTCTCCCAGGTTGATTCTAATAATTTTGCAAGGAGCTGCCAAAAATTACTTATTGTTCTGTTAATCATTGCTAATAGGAACAGGGGATGTTTTGAGATGCCCCATGAAAATCATACTAATTAGAAATGTCTGAATTTATACAACTCCTCAGAGATTAATTTATTCATCATAATCAGTTAATCACTTTTTTCCTTACATAATTAGACAGTGCCTGGTGGAAAGGAGAGCTCCTTTTGTTCTCCTGGAAAGAAGAAGACTACTGTATGAGCTGACAGAATGCAAGGCTGAGATTGTAGGCTTGCCTATCAATTCACATTCAAAGCCTGGGCATGCTGATTAGAGCAGGTGCCTTTATTGCCCATTCTTCCAAAAATCAGTTTTCCCCCCACAGCATGTATGATTTTTGCTAAATAGAATACTCATTTTTTTCCTATTGGAAAAGAGATTTGCATTCATTCTTCCTTTACAGAGTGATGGAAGACCTTGCTTCCCAATGTAGGGTGTTTTCACACATTCAGCATGTGTTCTTTCCTTCTATTTGTGTGCATGAGGAATCGTTAATGCAGGGCAGCTAGTGGAAGAGATGTGTTGCTAAATGGAATGTGTATTATAAACCAGGCTTCCCTGACCTGATGCCATTAGAACTTTCAGACTACAACTTCCATCTGCCTCAGCCAATTTAGTCAATGGCCAGGGATTATGGGAGTTGTAGTCCAACAGCATGTGGAGGGTCCTAGGTCAGAGAAGGCTATTCTGGACAAAGCAGCCAAGAGAGATTGAAAGTGCAATTCTACACATGTCTGGTGTAGATCCTACTAACTCCCAGATAAGTGGGCATTGAATTGCAGCCTGTCAAGAAAAAGCATCCTAGCATAATATGTTAAAACTAAAAGGCAGGGGATTTTTATATTTAGGTGTATGTTACACTTCGCTCTTTTACATGGCGCCATCACATAAACTGCCAAATCAACAATCCACCCATTTTCCAGCATGTGAAGTGGTGGGAGCATTTTATTTCAGGTAACAAACCTTACCAATGACTAGGTGCCGTGTTGTGTTGCAGTGCTAAATCTGGTGCCTTTGGTCTGAGGTTCTGCCCCTCAGTGTGGTCAAAACTTAACAGTACAGGAAAAGAACATTATTATTTTTTTGCACCCATTGTGAACATATCGTGCAGGCAGCAGTGGCCATAGTTTGAATATTACTGGCATTCTCTCAGCAACTAAAGTAATTCATGGAGACATAGTTAAGGACAGAAGATGAGGAATGCCAATGAAGAACAGCATTCAACAGCACAACAGACTTCCTCAGGAGGTTTGGGGATCCCCTTCCTTGGAGGCTTTTAAGCAGAGGTTGGATGGCCATCTGTCATGGACACTTTAGTTGATATTCCTGCATTGCAGGGGGTTGGACTAAATGACCTTTGGGGATCCCTTCCAATTCTATGAAGAGCCACCATACTAGACTGAACATCAAATCCCTCAGAACAGTCACAAATGAAGTTGTGAATTACAGCCCCATAAGGGAAATAGTTGCCCTGCACATTTTGACCTTTTCCATATTTATGCAGATCAAAATTTCTTTGATTTTTGTTTGCTTAAATCCCAGAGTTCTGTATCTGGGCCCCATCAATGTCCTGCATGAGGAAAAAATGCACATGGATCATAAGCCCAGCCCTCCCATGTGAGCACCTGGGAATGGTGTTAATGGAGAAATGGGGGTTTGCAGAAGGAACTCTAATCCCTGTATTCTTCAATATCACCAAATGTTCCAACACCATGAATGGATCTCATAAAAATAAAGGACATCCATGTGTAAACTAACTCTTGCTTTTCGGACAGCTTTGTCTTTAGTGGCATACATTGAGGTTTCCTTAGAGGCTAAGTGGTAGATTGTTTTTATTTTTCTCATCATGCATGCAGCTTCATCTGCATTTACTGCTGCAGGTACCAATATGTCTAGACCTCCTCTTCTCTCGTTTACATGAATATTTAGGGATAATTAATCCTTGCTCAATACACGTTGTAACAAAGTTTCATTTGCAAACAAAACCAGCAAATGCCCAGTGTTGGCTACCCACCTAATGTTTTCATGCATATGGTGACATTTACTAAATAATCCTGAAGCTCCACTGGGAAACAGCAGTGTGTGTGTGTGTGTGTGTGTGTGTGTGTGTGTAGGAATGGGAGGGGTAGGGTTTTTTCCTTATAGATTTTTGTAGAGGAGATTTTTATCACAAGATCTATGCCTTTGTAGTGAGGAGATACGACAAGGCTCAAACACATACATTAGGGTTTAAGCGGCACCATGCCCATACTTATACCACCACCACCATATGCACTGGCCACTCCAGCTCCTTTGGACCCACACATTAACCAGCAAATTGAAGGGCCATATGTATAGGGTTTTACCAGAGATGTGCAATCCTGACTGACCGTTTCTCTGTCAGCTTGGATACGCTATATGTTCTCATGGCTCTTCCATGTGGCAACATGGTGCAAAACCCTGAGGTACAGGATTGGTGCTTATGGAAAGTGTAGGCCTAATTCCATAAATCCCTCATAGGTGAAAAAAATGACACCATACCATTCAAATGAACCCTACTAATCTTAAATTGTCATTGGAGTTTTCTTAGATAATCATTAGTAGTGATTAGATGTGTATCTACAAAATGGGGGCCTGCACAAGATGGAATCTGCTAAACTGGTCAAACCAGTCTCTTTGTAAGATAATGGCCTCAACTGGCCATGTTGCCTTGGAGACAACTGAGCTATGATGAGTGATAGACATTTCCCCCACCCCTTCATCTGGCTGGAGGCAACGTATTTTTCTGAATAGGAGAACAATAGCCAGGGCTATGCTGCATGTTTAGCACTGACTGGAAGATATAAAGAAAGAGGCTTCTTGCTCTGTGCATGCATGGCTATGTCTTTTGGCACCCTTCCCACCTGAAAACTTAATGGAGAAGCAAAACCCATTGGATTGTTAATGCTATGAGCCCTCCCATCTTATGTTCAGGTTGTATATCTCTCTGTGTGTAAATGAAACCATATATCTTAAAGACACCGCAGTCTCCACTGACCTTCATTCCAAGAAAACCAAGCTGGCACTCCTGAAGCTCAGAGATTGGGATGCATTCAACAACATCCACTATCTCAGTTTCTTGTCATAGGCTGTTCATGACTAGTAAAGAGCCCTCCAGCTCATGCCACTGCCCTAGGCAGCTCCCAAATAAATAAATACTTAAATCTTCCACCTTATGGAACCATCAATGTGCATTGTGTTTTTTAAAAGTACTAAAGCGGACAGATCACAGCCTCAGGGAGAAACCAATGAGCATCTATTACAGTTATGTATAGTTAGACTTAGTTGCAATACAGAACAGAGATCTGATTATTCATAGACTGTGATTGAATATCCTGACGTGAACATCAAAAACAAATATAATTCCATTGCAATAGCTAAATTCTATTTTTACAAAGGATTTAATAGTATTTTATAGATAAATTACATCTATGCAAAATGAATGAAAATATGCTCATTTTCCACATTTGGATAAGATTAAAGTGTTTATTAGAATTTATTAGAACCATTAATTACTTTCATCTAATTTATTCTACTTTTGTGTCTGAGTAGAAGGAGACTGGATTGGGAGAATTTCATGCATTCCTATAATTAATTACATATCAAATTTCTCAATAAGATTCCATTTTTCCCTGTCTCAAATGGTATTGATTTTTTTTTTCAAATTACAGAATGCCAATATTAATTATGAAAACATTATGAGTTTCCATTTTATAAGCATTGCCAGATTTCATGCATGCAGAATGAGAGTTTGATGTGTGAGTGGGTGGTCCAGTGCAGAAAGTGTTGGGTAATGTATACATCCATATAAACCAATGTAAGATGTAGTTATGAAGACATTTCCCATGAAGACATTTCACTAAAGCTGTTGAAAAATATAAAAGGTCAGGCTGTTGCTGGAAAGCACCTGTTAATTTCCTGAAATTCCAAGTCTTTTTATGAGTCATGTTAATCATTATGTTGCTTGCTCCGAGGCAAAGATATGCTATGGGGTGAAAAATGTAGAGCCCCATTAAGTCTCACTGGTTAAGTAAGGAGCTATGTAAGCAGGTTTTTCCTTTAAAATGGGGCATTTAAGCCTAGATGAAAATCTTCCCTCCTGAAATTTCTCTCTACACCTCTGAAAAGGCATCCCTACATTAATTGAATCTGTGTTTCTAGTTCTCAGGTGGGGTGGGTGTACAGAAATCCTGCCTGAAAGACTAGTGGTGTCTATTTGTTCTTGTCCAAATATTTCCATTTTTAGGCTCCAGAGATTCGTGTAATTCAGATAAGACTCAGATAAGCACCCCAAGAACCTGGGGCTCATCCAACTCAAACGCAGATTCTGAGCATGGGAGGTTTGTGGACTTGACTTCTTCAAAACAGGAAAATGAGAGACTTGTGTCTCTGTTAAGCAGATGTGTTACTTCCCAAAACGTTTCAAGTCACACGGTTCCTGGTAGGTGTCGGGGTGTGTGTGTGTGGGTTGTGGATATGAAACTTTTAAAAAAAATGTAACAAAAATAAATATGTCACATGCATAATTCCATGCATTGATGTGAGCCGACACGGCTACGGCATCATATTCCCATGTGTAAATTACTTCTCCCTCCCTCAACTAAATATGAGCAAATGAGCAACTGAAGAAGGAAATTATATATTTTAATCCCCCATCTACTGGCACTGGCATTTTGTTGTTGTTGTTTCTCTTGTGGCTGCCATTTCCCCCTGCCTCCCCTATGTCTCTAGAATGATAGCAGTGTTCTCACTTCAATTGTCTGCAACATAGTGCAGCATGATGAGGTAAATCCTTTCCTTACCGTGAAGGAAAATGGCCACTTCCAGGGATCCTTGTGATAAATTTGCGGCTGGTTTAGGACTTTTCCCAACACTCCAATCCCTAACGTCCAAAGAAAGCTAGCTCTGAGGGTGAGGGTGAAGTAAACATGGGAAAGATTTTGGTGGACTCCTGTTTTGAGCCCTTAAAGCAGGCACCCCCAAACTCGGCCCTCCAGATGTTTTGGGACTACAATTCCCATCATCCCTGATCACTGGTCCTGTTAGCTAGGGATGATGGGAGTTGTAGTCCCAAAACATCTGGAGGGCCGAGTTTGCCTATGCCTGCCTTAAAGGAATAAGACACCGTTGGCAAGTGCATTTTATGTTTGCTGTTCAATATGTTTGCAATGAAGTAATAAGCATTAACTGCAAAGGATGTGTGGAGGTAAGATCTGGGCTAGTACTTTGGAGATTAAATTTAGATAGATAGATTCTCTGCCTTTCATCCAAAGAGCTCAAGTTTTGGAACCGCTGTCTTATATGATACAAAAACTGCTTTTGAAAATCTCCTAATTTCAAAAGGGTTTGTCTTGTGGCACATGGCAGCCCAGATCCGTTTCTGAGCATGTGGAACTAGTTGTGAGGGCCTTTTGACCCCAGCCATAATTTCTAACCTAAACCATTTGCAATATAAATCTGATATAATCCACTTGCAGTATAACCTGATATAATCTGCTTGGCAAGAGACATCCCCCTTCTGTTCTTGTTTGCTAAAGAATTGACTCAGTTGCCCCTCAGTTGCTCCTGAGCTGTATTCTGTATGACCCCTTTGTTCTGTGAAAAATGGTACAATTGAGATGCCCATCAGATAAATGATCGCAAACTGTCTTCCTGAACATTGCACTGCTAACTCAGGGTTAACATTTGCAATCCTAAATCTCCCCTGACTAGAACCTGTCAGTGAGGCTAAGCAACTGAAATATATATACTTGGGGTGCACTGACAGGTTGAATTATTGTCTTCTGTGAACTGATCTGAGTACAAAGTCAGTTTTGCTTCAGACTTCACTTGACTTTAACCCTATCCTCATGGGGAGAACTTGGTATTATAGCCTCCTAAACTATTTGGACCTTTATGGACATAATTACATTTACAGGATGGCTTCTGCGTTTCCTTTTAAATCTGACTCAAATACAGTCTGTTCATGTAGCTGTAGAGATTTTCCAGAAAATTCCTGCTCTGTGAGGTAATGGCTCTATGAATCTTATCATTTGAACACATTTCTACTTGCCTTATTGTTTTTGAGAGATAAATACAGCAAATCTCAGATCATTCAGTTCGATTGATGTTGCTGGACTTTCCACTCATTAACAAATAATTTCCAGATAGAGACAAACACTCAGAAGGCTTGATAATCCTTAACATTCCCACAATGCCTCTCTCTTTCCCTGAAATAATGCTGGCTATCTCTTCATTCACTGGATGAAGTGCTGAGCACCTTACAAATAGATTTAGATATGATAAGAGACAGACAAGTGTCTAGGCCTAAATTCTGGGCTTGAAATTCATGAAAGTTATGGAAAGTAAAAGGGGGGGGGGGGAGGAGAGAACAGCACTGAGTGTTTAAGGTTTTATTTCTGACAAATGACAGTCTCTGTTTTTCAGATATGTGTTATCTAAGCTAGTAGATTTTTAAAGAGCAGTTCTAAATGCAAGAGACAGGAAATAAGTAGGACAGTAGCCTGAAAAAGCAGCCGACAGAAGTTGAAACACAGCATTCAGTTCTGACACTGCTCCCCCACCTTCAAGGAATTACCTTCACTTTCTGCACATACTTTAGAAACTAAAGCAAGAACTATTGAAGAAATGTGGAGGGGGATTGCCATCTATTTATTTTGAAGTATTTCTCACTCATTTTTCAATTGTAGATATTCAAAGCAAGTTACACAAATAATGATAAAAGAGAGAGCAAATAAACTGAAATATTGCCTACTATTGTACTTTCCAGAAACAGCTGCAGATATGTTTGCTTCAATGAACTTTTCGAGCTGAATGGAAAGGGCTCTGCATTAGGAGTTCCTTTTGTACTGTTTTGAAAACCAATTATGAAAACTGTTTTTTATGATTTGTTTGTAACTCACTTTGAGACACATGTAAAAGGTGATTGATAAATTGGTCAATAAATCACACAAGCACACACTACTTGCCTTTTAATTTACACAGTTTAAAAGATGACTTACATTAATCAAAATCAAACTGGCATCAGCAGCAACTCTGTGTAACAATGGGCTTTGTTCTGGCATTAAAAAAACCTTCCAAAAATGGTGTGAGTTGAACATCTCTAGGGGTTCTTTTCCACACTGGGGGCATCAGTAATGAAAAGGTCCCATGTGTCTAGCAGCAACCAGCCTCTGAATCTGTGACAAGCAGAGTAGAGCCACTGAATAAGATCACAATGACCAGCTTCATATATGGGAAAGCATGTTCTCCTTCATGGAGAGCACGTGTTGCAGTGGGGGCTGCCAGGACTCTCCAAAGTTGGGGGTGGGCTAATTGATCATTGGCCACTGATGCGATTGGGGCCTCCCTTGTTGTTGGGAAGAAGTTAATGTTGCCATTTGTTGATTGACAGCCAGAAATGCTAAAACTCATTGCATGAGACTAGGGCTTCCTTTTTCGCCCGTGCATCGGATTGCCCGTCCCCCCTCCCTAGAATTAGGGTTGTTCGCTTTGACCTTGCTATGCCTGTCATGGGGTCATCAGCTCTTGGGGCAGGGGCCCGGTAGGAATTTTGTCCATCTGGCTGATTGGCTGGGGCCATTTGGTTTTTGCCTACTGCGTAGCAAATTGTCACAACTTGTAAGGTTGTGGTTAGGCATTGGTTTATGGTTTGGTTGGTTGAGGGGCATGGATTGGCTGTGCCTGCCCCTCTAATGCTGCTGCTGCAAGGGATTCCGTTAAAGGAATCGGGGGCTAACTATTGCTTGTCCACTTTGTCAAGGGGGCTCGGGCCATAGCAATGAGCTCCTGGTTGCATTTGGGGAGGGCTGAGGGCAGGTTCCCTGCTCCCTCACTACCCCCCAAGTGTATTGCCCTATTCTGACTTTCGCATCGTGCGAAAATTATGGCCAAAATTATGCCAAAAACCTTAAACAAAAAATTCTGTGTGATGTGTGAGTTATTGGGGTGGCCCTGAGGACCTCGACATGCAATTAATTATCCTTTTCTTATTCCTGGCCTCAAACCATATGCAGTATTAAAGACTGTGAAGTATTCTCAGAAACAAAGAAGCAAAGATCACCAGTGTTGAAGCAATGATTCTTCAACATCAACTTCGTTGGACTGGACATGTTGTGCAGATGCCTGATTATCATCTTCCAAAGCAACTACTCTATTCCAAACTTAAAAATGGAAAGTGTAATACTGGTGGTCAACGAAAGAAGATTAAAGACTGTCTCAAGGCAAATAAAAAAAAAAGTAGGATAAACACTGACAACTGGGAAACACTGGCCTGCGAGTGCTCCAACTGGAGAACAGCCTTTACCAAAGGTGTCATGGGCTTTGAAGACACTCAAACTCAGGACAAAAGAGAGAATTGTGCTAGGAGGAAGGCAATCTTGGCAAATCCACACTGTGATCAATTCCTGCCTGGAAACCAATGTCCCCACTGTGGAAAGACATGTGGTTCCAGAATTGGCCTCCACAGTCACTTATGGACTCATTGTTAAAACTGTTTATGGAAGACAATCTTACTCGGCTATGAGTGATCGCCAAAGAAGAATAATTCTCAGAAACGCACAGGAAGTCTGTGAGGATATTTTAATACTGATGAAATGTGTTCAAATTGGCTATCTCCAGTCAGCAGTTTGGCTACTACATTTTACATTTATTGAAGTGTGCAAGTACCCAAAGGCATCCACAGATATAACACATTGCAGGGCAGAGCAATCTTGACCCCTGAACAGCTGCATGAGAGGGAGTTTCCATATGCCCAGCCCTGAACAGCTCTATTAGCTTCCTCTTTGCTTCTGTATGCCTATATGATTATAGCCCACAATCAATCATGAAATCTGCTAAAAGAAAATGGCATCAATTCGCCTTCAGACTTTAAGGAACACAGAGGAGAACAGGAAGCCCAAGTGCCTCGCGCCTCCAGTTCCCTGGTCTTCCTTTTATTTATACATCTGTTCTGTCCTTGCATCAAGAGATTGCACATCTCAAAAGAGGAGAAGTTGCAACATGTTGTTGTTGTTGTTGTTGTTGTTTAGTTGTTTAGTCGTTTAGTCGTGTCCGACTCTTCATGACCCCCTGGACCAGAGCACGCCAGGTACTCCTGTCTTCCACTGCCTCCTGCAGTTTGGTCAAACTCATGCTGGTAGCTTCGAGAACACTGTCCAACCATCTTGTCCTCTGTCATCCCCTTTTCCTTGTGCCCTCAATCTTTCCCAACATCAGGGTCTTTTCCAGGGAGTCTTCTCTTCTCATGAGGTGGCCAAAGTATTGGAGCCTCAGTTTCAGGATCTGTCCTTCCAGTGAGCACTCAGGGCTGATTTCCTTAAGAATGGATAGGTTTGATCTTCTTGCAGTCCATGGGACTCTCAAGAGTCTTCTCCAGCACCATAATTCAAAAGCATCAATTCTTCAGCGATCAGCCTTCTTTATGTTAGTATGAAGAAATGCAGAGGACAGGAAGTATGGGCTAGTGTGCTTCCTGTTCCTCTGTATCTCGTAACCGCAGAAGACTCTCTGAGTTATACTGGAATGAGAAATAAGCTAGGTAGTTTTTAGTCCTACAAATCATGTTTAAAAGACAATGGAGGTCATTCATTTCCCAGTGGAAAAGAATAACATGCCATAAGCTATTTTTGGTTCCAGTTTAACAATGTTAATTGAAATCCAAACTGGCAATAAGATTGCTGGAATTTCAAAGGCTAAAGACAAAGGTAAGATGTGGTGTCAACGTAGAAAGCTACGTGTAGCTTAAAATGTGCAAAGACAGAAAGTGACAGAGTATAATTATTACTCTAAAGGAGAAGAAGAAGAAAAAACAGTTCTTAAGGTTCATTTCAGGCATACTAATTTTAGAACACCAGTGAACAAGAAAATCTTCAAATGTCAGGCTAGTTAAAACATAAGTCTGCAAATTATGGATGCAATCCAACTGCATTAAAATCAATGACAAGTTTTGCAACTGAATTAAATAGGAGGTATATTGAACACGGTGACTTTATTATTCCATTACCTAATCTGCATCTGTGTTTATTTACAGCCCAAAGTGATTACGCTCCTCATTTTATATGTTAGGGTCGTTAAAATTGTGTTCTTGTTGTCACTTGTTGGTTTTCTAATATGTGTTTGTATTTTTCTTTGAAGAGAATTACCTGTAACAATATACCAGTCAAAACTCAGGCAAGAAACACCCAGTGAGTGCTTCAACATCTGTGGCTAGATTACAGAATAAAAATGAAATGTATTTAAAAAACAAATAAAGATTTATTAAAATGCAGTGTAGTCTGTTCCTTGGATAATAGTATGACTATTACCAATAGCAGCTATTAGTTGCTTTGGGATAGAAGCTTCATTTTTTCTCACCTTGAAGTAGTCAAGAATTCAGTGTAATCTATGAGTTTTTTGTTGAAGACCAAGATAGAAGAAAACGGAGTATACCATATAGTGCCTAGACTAGTGATACTACTACTAATAAGAGGATAAATGACTGCTACTACTTTTACTTCTATTGCTACCACTACTAGTAGCAATAGGTTGGTAGCATCACGTGAATACAAGAAATTTAGGTTTGCACAATAAAAGCGAGTTCTGCTGCCCGGGTGTAACAAGGCTTTTTGAGGTTTGGAGGAAAAGTGTGGGGTGAATGAATGGTTCACAGGAAGATGCACAAATATTCTACATGCAAATCAGGATGATTGCTCATTGATGGTAAACCTCCCTGGAGACAAGTCAGAATGAATGCTTCATCAAGATTGGATGCAGTCTAACCTCTATGTAAGCTTTGTGCAAGCAAATCAGGATAAATGGTCAATAAACAGGTCCTTCGGATGTGCCCTAAGTCAGAGAGACACCCTAATGCCCTTGAATGCTTATATCCATACAATGTTTTATTTAAAACCATTAGGGTTTTTAGAATTAATACTGAAGTGATTTAAGGTTAGCATATATGGAAATTTAATATTTCCATATAAAAATACCTTAGAACAGAGTGGAAAAGTGGAAAATATTAAGGCTTTCTATACTTGGGCTTTTATGACTGTAGAATGCCAGGATAGTGTCTAATTTGTTATAGCTGTCGCAAAAGTGAGAACAGGTTAAAGGTTCACTGTAGCAACATGTTTGAGTTGACGTACTGGAATTTTAATCAAGACTAATAACTTAAAAGTGCTTAGAGAAACTAAAGTAGCTTAATTTTATATAACACGAAGGAGCTAAGGCTTTGAATCCCCTGCCCAAAATTAATATTTGCTGCATCAAAATTATGGAGGAGATGGGTAAAGGTGAGACTGAGTCTGTTTACCATTTCCTGTGCTTCCCTCAGCTATCTTTTTAAGGAGCTACAACAATACCATTTCCTATCATAATGCACCATGTTTTTAGGTTTGCTGTTGAAACCTGAGTTCACATGTGTGCTCATAAGTATGTGTAGATAAGGACACATGGTAACAAGTGAAGAAAAGGGTTCAATTAAGGCATTCCTGTGTTAGTTATGTGAATAAGACGATATAAACAAAAAGAGAGAACCAAATCAAACCATTTGTTATTTATTTTTAATTGGAATGATAATGTCCTCAACTACATGTGCTTAGGAGTATAGATGTTTGTTCTTTACAGTACTTCTGTTGTAGGAAAAGAAGTTTGGAACTGAATAATTTGTTCAACTGTGGGGATCTTGGAACGTTTCAACTTCAAATGCCATAGAGGTATGTCATCACCACGGTACATTGGGGCTCCATTTTGTTTGAACAGCTAAGCTCTAGTAGCCACACGAGGAACCTTGGCCACAAATCCAGTCCACACTCCATTAAACAAACCATCGTCTGATCTGTAATTGACATAGCAGCAGATATAGGCCTATAAAATTTTAAGGGGCAGGCAAAGATAGACTCAGGCTTCCTTGGGTCAAGCAGGGATGCCTGTTCCTTTACCTTCCCACCTGAACATAGAGAGTAGAACTCATCTGTGAAATGAGTTTTGTTTGGAACTGACTTTATATGTGCGAATGAGATTTACTGAGCGTTACTTGTTAAGATACAGCTGCTCCCTGGATTGTATTGCTCTCGGAAGGAATGTGTGGTGCACACATGGCGTTGAAAGGCAAGAAAGTGAAGTATGAAATAAAACTGCTGGGATAGATATAGAATGATTGACGGCGTGTATTTTCTGCTGAGTGCAATCTGTTTGAGGGTACCAGAGAGATAAGAATGTGGTACATAGTATGTAAAAGGGTGTTCTTTCTCTTGTACTCAATCACACTGTATTAACTTAAATAACATCTCACTTCCCTCACCCACAATGTACCACTTTCTTTTCACTTCCCAAAACAACACAAAACCATGGCTTGTACAAGAGAAATGTGGCCTTTTAAAATTATAAATCTTTCTCTTTCTGACATAGCCCCTCTGTTGGTGGGAAGAAATGTTCAGTGTGAGAAATGTTCACTGTGAATGTTCTCTATTTCAGATGTCATAGAAAGTGTGTTGTTGTTTCTTCCCAGCGCTTGGTACAGGCAGCATACAATTCTCTTTCAAGGGGAAATATTTCAAGGAAGTTGATAATTTTCTGATTAATTCTGCGAGGAAAGTCAGATGCATGTTTTCAGTGAATGGAACTCGTTTTTGCTCAATTTCTGTACCAAATACAAAGTTGTTCAGAGCCTTGACTGAAACTCCTTTGAAATAAACTTAGATGGCTACTGTAAATAATCACCAGTGAGGTGGTGGTGCAAAGTTTTCGCTGAAATCTAGTGAATCGTGTTGTTTTCAGTGCCAAATGAAGGAAAATTGCCTTTGAGTTATGGAGGTTCTGCTTATCTCCAGAGCTGTAAGAGCTAGACTCTTTTGTAAGGAACAGAAAAGCAGTAAATAGTCTTGAAGGCTGGTGTCTTTCTCTCATCAGAAAAGTTGGATGCATCCCATTCCCGTATAATACTAATTAGTCTGTGGCCTCTTATTCCAGGCATGAAACAATCACTTTCAGATAAACCTGCAGGTGAAAGGCTTGGACTTCCTTTTTATAGCAGGCTTAAAATAACCACACTTCTTTTTTCTTGTGATAAAGCTGCTTTGCACTCTGGTCTCATCAACTACATTGGGATCTTAGTTCCTTTCTGCCACATTTCATGTAATAAAAATCTTTTATTGCAGGCTTGCTTAAATGGCAAATTCTCAAAACAAGGAAATGGATGAGGTGGTAGTGGCAGGCCGGGCATAAGTATTCCAGAGGTGGACCGGAATGAAGTTTGCTGGTCCAGTCTGGTCTGTCCCCCAAAGCGGAGCCAGGCACCCAGCCCACCAGTGACTGGCGAAATGACTAGCAGGCCAGAAGTCAATTCCCAGGCCGATGCAAGACCAATTTGGCATTGCACCAGCCTGGGAAAAGACCCCACCGCCAGGTTCCATGCCAGATCATGGTGGATGCAGCTGGTGTCATCCTGCAAAGGTGTCCAATCCTGGAGGTACACGTCATTCTCAAAACAAGGCTATCAATATTCTGGACATTTTTGGAGACTTAGAAGACAACTTCAGTTTGTAAGTACAGTACCAGAATGGATTTATTTAGGGACTAATTAGGGGCTTGTGGAGTCAGTAATGGGGACTGAAGGTTCAATTCCCAAAATTAGCTCTATTTGTTGTTGAGGTGAGCAGTCAGATCTAGAGATCCCAAACCACTTTCAAATCTCTCATTGATTTGTTAACTCGACAGAATGGTTGTAAACGGCACTCAAACACATGGAACACAGTACATATGACTTTTCTGTACATATACTCTGGACACAACACTTTGTGTTTTAAGCCCCCGTTTTGTTCTTTTGATTGCAATTTATTTTGAACTAGTTTTAATATTGTATGTTGAATTGTTTTCACCTGCCATGGGACCTCACAATAAAAGAAATGTTAGAAACAAATGTAACAATGCTTAGCCTTTCGGCATTTGAGAGGATAATGAAGTTTTGCAATATACAGTTGGCCACATATTATTAAATGGCAAATAACTACAATACGGCCACCACCCTGTGAAATGTTGGTGCTTGCTAGAACTGCAAAGATGGGTGATGAAGCTGCTTCAGGCGCTTTGCATTTCATTGTGCTAGTAGACAACAAGGTAAAAGGTTTCATTTTAATGTAATACAGCCTTGAAGGTTGTACTGGGGAAATCTGGCTCAGGTTGCCTGGTGGCCTGTCTGGAAGAACAATCTATGACAGGTATCCTCTCTCCACTCCTGCTTGTCTTTCTCTCCTTCTTTATTGGTTTCACCATTTTTTTCAATGAGCCTAAAGCATATTTTCCCAAACACTTAAAACTCAATAAATATCAGGACACCTCAACTGTTTCACCACACGCCAATCTCTCTACCTCTCTCTTGCACACACACATACACGCACACATGTTGTAAAGAAGCCCATTCAAATCAAGATCCCCTTTTTTTAAAAAAAACATCACAGTGTGAACTACCTGCATTTTCTTTTTTAGCCCTGCTTTTCTTTCCTGAATGAAACAAGGCATTGTTACTTTGCAGAGCCTTTTCAATTTTGGATCTGCCAAGAACTGAAAGGACAGAGGTGAATAGTCTAGAGATGTAAAAGAGACAATTATACCAAAAAAAGTGCCTTTTGAAGTTTCTTTTCCCCACCTTTTTCTTACATACATATTTTACTGTGGGAAAGGATAACTGTATATAAAACCAATGGTAAGCGAAGCTCAATTAGAATAAATGAGGATTAGGATAAATATCCTGCTTTTTCACTTTCAGCTGAAAAAGCAGGACATTTAATACTGTATAAGAGAACAAGGAAAACCTGCTGGATCCAGCCCATGGTTCATCTAGTCCAGCTTCTTGTCCTCACAGTCGTCGACTAGATGCCTGTGGAAACCCCACAAGCAGGACCTGAGCACAAGAGCACTCTCCCTCTCATATTTCCAGTAACTGTCATTAAGAAGCATTAATGCAACTATGGAAGCCGAGCATAGCCATCATGACTAGTAGTCATTGAGAGCCTTATCTCCACGATATTGACAAGCAGACAGATAGCCGAGAGCATTCAAGGGGCCGTCTACATAAGAATATAACAATAATCTTTAAAACCAGAACCTCTGAATGTGGTTGGAGCTCTTTGTTTTTCTCTTTACACAACTCCCTGTTCTTCTGGGATGACATGGAGGAACATGTGTATGAACTGGTAGATCCACATGGAAGCTGGACCTGTGACCACTGTGTTTACACAGTCAGAGCCTGGAAAAAGTACCCATAGGAACTGAGCAATGCCCACCAGTTGGGATAAAATGTGGAGTTATAAAGCCTGCTGATGAACTGGTTTTAACTTCAAATAACTGCATATCAAAAACAAACTGAAGCACCTGCGTTGAGCCTCCAGAAAACTAGATTCTGAAGTTGTGAAGCTTCATAAGAAGTTGGCTACTCTCCTTTCTTTACTGGGGCATCCAAGAAGCTGCTGATAGCTGAGCCCAATGTTCCATACTGTAGATGTAACAGATGGGCTTCTGTCAACCTGCTTGCAGGCAACAACTCATACTAGATTTATAATACAGTACTGTACTAAGTTCAGATCTTACAAGAAGGGAATTGTTTATGTCAAGGACAACCCTCAGCTTTGTGTCCCACTGCCCCATGTGATGAAGCACCAGAGCTGCAGTCTGAAGACTCTTTGTAGGGCCATGATGTATTTTCAAGCTCTGCCTACTCAAATCAGCCACTAGGTGCTCCTAGACAGGAAAAGCTATAGAGGACTTCCTCTTTTGGTTAAGACTGCATGAACAACAATTTTCACCCTGGTTCCAGTGGTTTTTAGTTCTGGCTTCGTTTATTGGCTTAAACGGTTGTCTTTGTCTTTAATGTCTGAATATTTCCATGTTTTATTGGTTCTGACTCCTGTCTGCTCTTGGGCCTGTTGGATCTAACTCCTGGCAAATTCCTGACCTCTGGTTCCTAGCTCCACATGTGTGTCCCAACCCTGTCGTGATGCTGGTTGCACAGTAGAAAGGGGCTTGTTTAAGTAGGAGGCAAAATTTATATTTGAGGGTTGCAAATGGTTATCCTATTTGGTTATATAAGCAGTTGCCAAAGACAGAATGAAAATGGATGTGTAGCATGCTGCTTGTGTAGTCCTTTGAAAACCAAACTTAGTAAAAAGGCTAGTGGATTTTCTATAACCCTCTGGAGAATACTTAATAGATTTCTCCCCCACTTGCAAATAAAAACTGAAGTACAAAGTCTGATCCAAAGTTGGTTAGTGAACTTGCAAGTAACCAGACATCCATGCAATTAATTCGTCCTGATGTCAATTCATCCCAGTGCACATATCTTCCATCATAAAAAATAATAATAACTTGATCTCTTCTTTTTGTCTCCTTGCTTCAGTTCACCAGAAGTTGTGAAGTTAATAATAATTAACAATCAATACCAATCTGGGAGACAGAGTGGAAAAAATAAAACTAAAATTGAGCCATTGTGTGGCATTATCCGTCTGACATGATGATGCATGCTGTATTGAACCATGTAATGGTTCACAACCAATGTAATAGGATGACACTGACAAAATTGTATAGGGAACAGACTTATTGTAATTAAATTGCAGCTTTCAGCATGAATATCATCCATCTAATACACAGCCCACAAAGTGAATGGAAGCATGCAAACATGATTGTAGTGTTTACAACAAACTAATCAAGGCTTCAGGCTCCCTGTTAGCAGTAATATATCTCATTGTACAAGTCAGCAGCAACTTCCTGCAGTGTTCTGCATTCTGACTGCAGATGTATGGGAGGCCAATCTAAATAAGTACAACTCACATCAAGTAGCCACAAATAATTCAGAAGGAAATTGAAATTGCATTCATATTATTTTAACAATTGTAATTTTCTTTTTTTAAAACACACACCAGGGCTTTAACATCAGTCCCTCATTGTTTGTGTATGTGTTTGGGCAGGGGAGCTATGGGAATACAGAAATACAAAGGATGGAAAAGAAGGGAACATCATTTGTTTATGCAAATTGGATCTGGCAGTAGAACTCCATTCATTCTAGAGTGTGATGCTTACATTATTCGGGTCTGCTTCCAGGAAGAAAAACAGTAAGAATACTCGTATTAGATTACTGTAATAGCATCAGAAGAGGTACATGTTTTCCCAACTGCAATTTCCCCTTCATTCAGTGGGGCTTTCTCTCAGGTAAGTGTGTACAGGGCTGACACCTCCTATTACACTGGGCGAACTGTAACAAAGACCATGCCTGATTTTAAAAGCAGGATGGTTCATGCATGCACATTTATTTCTTGCCCATAGGCCCCCTAGCATGGGAGGAGGAAAAGCCCTTTATCCAGCCCTGGGCATCTAGTCCTTGACATGGGCAGTAAGTCCATAACCAAAAGAAAAAGAAAATAAGGCTATATTCTTGTACATCTTGCTTGAGGATATTTGCACAGACGTAACCCCTTGTATTTGTGTGGGGTGCCCAGATCATGTAGGACAATGTGGGACTTGCTGGTAACAATGAGAAACCGTGCTAGAACATTAGATATGCTAGCCTATGCCTTCTAAGAAGAAAGTTGTATAGGAAACTCTAGCAGGTTGAGAAACAGAGGGAAGTGTGCGACCTTATATGACATGCCTTCCTGAGAACTTCTTTGAATTCTTTAATGTTTGATGACATTTTCTATGCACAGGGAAGAGGTACGAGTGGGTTATGGCAGCAGACTATTACCAGGAAGGACAAGGATAATAATCAACAGGGGTGCCGAAATCTCAGGAACCTTTTTGCGGATGAAATTTAAAGGCTTCATAATATGAGAGAGTAAATGGATGCTATTTCCAAAGTACACGTAAGAACTGGCATGAGATCCCAGGAACAGGGAACAAGATCTAATAGGCATTTGCCTATGGTCTCAATAGATAAAACAGTTGAGGGAGTTGGGTAATGTTTAGCCTGGAAAAAAGGAAAGTGAGAGGAGATATGATAGCAACCTTCAAATATCTAAAGGGCTGTCAAACAGGAAAAAAGAGCAATCTTGTTTTCTCCAGCTCTAGAGGCTAGGACAAGAACCAATGGATGCAAGATACGAGAAAGGAGATTCTGACTAAGCATCATCAGGAAGAACTTTCTAATGGTAAGAGCTGTTTGATAGTGGAATGGACACCCTCAGAAGGTGGTGGACTCTCCTTCATTGGAGGTTTTTAAGCAGAGGTTGGATGGCCATCTGTCATGGATGCTTTAGTTGAGATTCTGCCTGGCAGGGGGTCGGGCAAGATGACTCTTGGGGTACCTTCCAGCTATACAATTCTATGATTCTAAATTGTATGCATATATACCATTGTGCGATGCCTTCTTGTAAGTGGAAATTGGGCAGCCAGGAGCTTAGACAAGGATGTTTAAAGAAGCATAAACAAATAGGCTTAAAGAAGGGCAGCACTGAATCTTTCTGTTTTTAAATAAAGACCATTATTGGGGTGCCTGTCTTCTAAGTTTGTATTGGACCCACTAATATGATGCTTGAGAACTGCAAGATTGGGTTTGGAGGAGAGTTTAGGTCAATCTGTATCTTAAGTGAATTGACACAATTCACACCTCCTGGACCAACACATAGATTGGTAAGTAATTTTCCTTTGGATTTTGCAATTCTTTTAATTTTGCAATACAGTTCTCAGCCCAAAAAGCACCAGAATGAATGAAAACAACCATTACATGACAGAAATATGTACACTGAGATAAAAATACAGATTCAAATTCAGATTTACTATAAATATGTACTCAAATGTGTTTGTGTGTTTTGCTCAGATTTGGAAACCAACAATTCACAGATTAATGTGGAAGTGGGATGCAAACAATTTACGAATGGACACATGTGAACTGGCATGGACCAGAAATAGACTGATCCACCCATCCCTATAGAACATTTGACTTAGCCCTGTACATTAAGCAGTGCCATTGAAGGAAGTTCCAGAGAGTGCTCATTCACTTGTGCAAGTTGCAGCAGACATGCATGCCATGAACTGGGCCAAAATGCAACAAGGACTTGCATATGTAGCAGAAGGTTTGGGAACGCAGGTAGCAAAAAGAACAGCTCAGTAAACAAGACAAGTGGAACAATGCCATTGTAGCAATCTCCCCCACCCCCACCCACATTTTCTGTGAATGTTGAGAGTAGTATTAAAAGCCAGCAACTCTCTGCAGTTGTTAATACAATTAACACCTCAAATTGCAACTGCACATTCAAAATGGCAGTAAGGTGGTTCAGCAGCTTTATTTATCTCAGCAAATTTTTAACACATTAAGCCCAACAGATACATAGAATACTTCTATTATGGCAGAGAGTAATTCTGTTTAATAGATTTCCCATCTTCTCGAACCTGGCCAGGTAATTTCATTTAAGCTACTTCACATTTGAGTTAAATGTTTTCTTTACCACAAGTGGGGCCTGCAACAAAATGGTGCAGTGTGGAATTCTCCTGTTCAGGAATCCAGCCAGCCAGCCAGCCATGCCCTTTTTTCCAGAATACAGTGGTACCTCGGGTTAAGTACTTAATTCGTTCTGGAGGTCCGTTCTTAACCTGAAACTGTTCTTAACCTGAAGCACTACTTTAGCTAATGGGGCCTCCCGCTGCTGCCACGCCGCCGGAGTACAATTTTTGTTCTCATCCTGAAGCAAAGTTCTTAACCTGAAGCACTATTTCTGGGTTAGCAGAGTCTGTAACCTGAAGCGTATGTAACCTGAAGTGTATGTAACCCAAGGTACCACTGTACTCCATTCCATCCTTCCTGCATTTCACTCTTCAATCCCTGTTCCTGACCAAGAGTCATTCTGCATCTCAGGCCTCCTGAACATTCTCACTTCTCCCTAGGTTGTTTTTAGGGTTTTCTTCCACTCAGGGTTTCCCCTCTTTCTTCCCCACTTTGTTTCTTTTTTGTACTATGGCAAATCTTTGGGTGCCCTCAAGCCTGTGAATGCTACCCTAATGTGCATGGATGGTGCTGTTTTGGCTACATAAGGACTGACAACTGGACAGTGGTTTTGCTGTTAGTATATGCAATGCCTGTACTGAGTAACAACAGGAATGGAGTGAACAGCTGGCAGCTTAAAAGGCAAGGTGCTGTCTTTATGCGATCTTGATCTGTGGCATGCCACATAAAGCTTTGTTATGTCAATGCGTCAGCGATCTGTTTGCAGTGGTGCTGCATTGGAACAACCAAGGTGCTTGACCTCAAATCCTTGGATATCCCACTGCAATCCAAGAGTACCACCGGAGCTACAGCTGATGGACCCTAGTGAGCAATCGCCACTGCCGTCATCTCTGTTTGCCCCCTACATTTCACAGCCAAAGGATCCCACCAGAATTAGCACATTGATTTATTGAAAACAAACATATTGATTTTGCATTACGCTTCTCCCAGCTGCCACTTTCCACTTCCTATTTGTTGTTTTTTCCCCCTTTGCTCTCGTTCAGAAGAATATTTCATATTCATATCCCATCTCTCGGGGTGCTCTTCAAAGTTATAGTCTGCATGTCAGTTGCTTTTAGCTTCCCTTTCCAGCATGGGATGAGACTTATAGGCCTCTGTTGATGTCTGCAACATATTCTCCTATGACTGAGCCAGCTAGATAAACAGGGTCAATGAGGGAGGGGAGAGAGAGAAAAGGGAGAGACAAACGAGCCAAGATCTTAAGAGCTTCTTGGTCAAAAATAAAATCTCCAATGAACATGTGAGGCAGCTCTGCTGATGAGTCACTCCACGATAATGGCTGTCTTGACTGAAATGGGTCATGTCACAGATTGCAGACAACATGATGCTAACTAATAATAATGAGGAGGAGGAAAAATAAGGAGGTGGAAAATTGCCATCAGGTTACTGTGACACAAACGAAACTCTTGAAAATAATGTTTCAAATGTGATTTTGATTACATGTGCTGCAAAGTGGACTGCAACTGTGCATATAATAATCAAAGGAATGCATAGCCATATGTGCTGATAATGCCAAGGTTGCAGGTTTAATCCCCCTATGGGACAGCTGCATATCCCGGCATTGTGGAGGGCTGGACGAGATGATCCTCAGGGTTCCTTCCGACTATGATTCTATGAGAACAAAAACCCTGTAAGGTTCTTGATACCATTTTAATAGGCTTCAACCCAACAGGATCTTCAATGAGCCATTGAGCTCTTAGGTTTCTGCGTTATCTGGGCATAGGAGGACTTCAAGTAATGGATGAGGTTAGCGTGCAATCCAGAGAAAGTCAGAATGTGCACAAGACTGGCATTCTACGGAGAAAGGATAGATAAATAGCAATGTACAGAGACTACCCATATGGCATAAAATAAAATAAAAATATTCTCCCTTCCAGTCGATGTGCAGGCAACATGCCAGTTCACTACACAAATAAAGAAAAATATGAGAGGCTTAAGTTCTCTTTCCTTATCTCTGTCCAGCTCTACCATGCCAGATCATACACAACACTGCTCGGACCACCAACCTTCTGGTTAACAAGCAGATGTACTGACCCATTGCGCCAAGATTTGCCTTGCATTGCAAGGAATGTTCCATGGCAACCCCTGCTGAGTTGATACTGGAAAAGTAGATGGATTGGACACACAGTTATTCAGCAGAGCAAAGTGCTTCTCATCACAGAGGTTCCCCATCATGAAAAGTAGCCATTAATAAACCCATTTTCCACATATCTGTCCATTTTTTCCAACAACCATCTGCGTTGCTATTTTAAACAGAAAGCACATATCCTAATGCAAGCTGGTTTTACACACACACACACACACACACAAGCTGGTTCAGAACATTTATGTAAATGGTCCTTGTTGCAACTTCCTAGTCTGTTTTTGGGCAAGACATTCGCAGCCACAGTGACATTCATCGTGCAAACAACAACAAAAACATGCAAACCACAAGGTCGAAACAAGTTATTCAGAGCAATATCGTGTAGCAAGTGCATCTGATCAAAGCTATATTCCCCAGTTTTCTACTTAAGAATCCTAATTGTTTCAAGCTGAGATAGTTATTGTATGTTTTGTTTGTTACTGTGTTTGTTTCACAACTGAAGTTAAGATACAAGATCATAATTACTTTGAATATAAACAAAACACTGTGAAATTATCCAGCTTTATGAAGGGGGGATGAACCCCAAGTTCAGAAAATAGAAATAAGATCTTGGTGGACAGCGAACCTATTTGAAAGCTTGAGATGCTGTCAAAGCCCAACTGTGTGCAGAAATTGGATTATACCTTGTGATAGCAAAAGCAAACGCAAACCTGAAACAAGGCAAATTCTTTCAGAAAAAGTAAGAAGGTACACTGAGCTGTGACATGGGATACGTTCATAAATCCTTCTTTCAGAATATGAATTTTGGGTCCCCCACTTGAGGGTCCCCCACACCAATTTAGGCTTTTATCGGAGAGATAACTTCTCCTGCAAGCAGTGTTCTCTAACACAATGCCTTTTATATGCTATTTTCATGAATATATGTATTTTAATGTGCACTTTCCCCTAATATATATGTCTACATTATTTGGCTGCAAACTGCATCACAAAATTCAGAGAAGTGCAAATTCCAAAACTGTTCTTTGCTTCACGTATAGTTTCAGATAGTGCAAATCAGGTAGGTTCACATTAAAATCCTAACCAAACCAAATTTCTCCCCCTCCTTAATCCTGTCATAGCAAGAAATACAAATGCTGTGCACCTTAGACATTCATCAGCTAAAGGTTGAGGTCAAACCTGGATTTCCCCTCCCCATACATAGAAACGAGGGGCCTTTGCATTCAATGCAGACCCTGAGCAGTTAGGTAACACAACTTTTTGTCAACTTTCAGGAGGTTGAACCCTTCGCAGGAAAGGTGTTTCATTAACTAGGGTCTGAAGAAAAGGTCACCTTTTCCCCCCACTGCGCTGCCTATGAATATTCAAAAAGTCGTTCATTGCAGGAAATCATGAAGAGCACATTCTACAACTGTAATCAAACACAAGCCAGTTTGTGATGATTGTTAGAATAAAACTTTTGGTAATGTTTTTTAAAAGTCTTCATGCAATAGCCACGGTGCTGCTGAAACTCTGTGACATGATAAAGAACCCAAACAAAGGGCATTCTTGGATCCAAAAGGTAAAGGAAGAAGATATTAATGGAGTGCACACAGTCATTTTTAACCACATATCTGGAGGAACTCTTCTTCTTCTTCTTCTTCTTCTTCTTCTTCTTCTTCTTCTTCTTCTTCTTCGGCGATCATTCATAGCCAAATAAGAAATAAGAATCTCTTCTACAAACACAGTCTTAACAGTGTGTCCGTAAGTGACTGTGGAGGCCAATTCTGGATCCACACATCCTTCCACAGTAGGGACATAGGTTTCTGGCTGGGAGTTGATCACGGTGATGGCTTGCCAAACATGCCTTCCTCTTAGCATGTTTCTTCCTTTCATCCTGAGTTTGAGCATCTTCAAAGTCCATGACACCCTTTGCAAATTGGAACGCTTTCTCTCAGATTTTTTTCAATGAGCTTGTGAAATTGTTGTGTAAGTTCAATTCTGTCCACTTTGAAGACTCCGGCAGGTATCCCATCAGGAGGGTGAGTTTTATTTGAAGGGTTGAAAGTCACTCATTAATGCCGGTAGGTACTTCTGACAAGAGCTTCACAAGATCATTTTTGATAGCAAAGCCTACTCCATGTATTAAAGTTCTTGTTCAGGTAGACTTTTCCAGAAGAATGTGTAGCCTCCTTTTTCTTCCTGCAGTTGTCCCTCTCCTGCTCTTCGAGTTTCTTGAAGCACTGCAATATTAATGTTCAAACTCTCTTGCAATGCTGGCAGTCCTGCATTTAGGATACTTATTATCTGTGTTATCCAACAAAATCTGTATATTCCATGTTCCAAAGTTCGATTTTCTTTTACGACCACTGGGTGGTGACCCCACTGGACACGGTAATCCAGTCAGGGAAAAAGGGAGGCAGACTATGTTTAAGGCACCTTTTCTAGCCCCTCCCCCTATTCGGGGTAAGCATAAAAAGGTAAAGGTAAAGGGACCCCTGACCATTAGGTTCAGTCGTCACCGACTCTGGGGTTGTGGTGCTCATCTCGCTTTACTGGCCGAGGGAGCCGGTGTACAGCTTCCAGGTCATGTGGCCAGCATGACTAAGCTACTTCTGGCGAACCAGACCAGCACATGGAAACGCCATTTACCTTCCTGCCGGAGTGGTACCTATTTATCTATTTGCACTTTGATGTGCTTTCGAACTGCTAGGTTGGCAGGAGCAGGGACCGAGCAACGGGAGCTCACCCCGTTGTGGGGATTCGAACCATCGACATTCTGATCGGCAAGTCTTAGGCTCTGTGGTTTAACCCACAGTGCCAGTCATGGTTACAGTTGTTGAGCTACTGAACGGCCTCATTCCTTGAGTCAGAACGACTGAATCTGTATCCGCCAACCATGTGCCCATGAGTAGGGGCTTCCAGATTTCACAGTTCTGCCCCCTTTACCATTCACCAATCGCCATGAGACTTTTTGGGGGTTAGGTTTGGGATGGGTTTTTGGAAGATGTCTCTGTGTGAATTTGTTTTATGTGTGTAGATCAGTGCACGCTGACCAACACACAGTCTTCGCAGTAAGGCTCTATTACAATGGCATGAGTATCACAACGACCGGTAGATTCTTATCTGTTGCAGCCTTCACCTGCCTTCACAGCCGTTGTAACATACCGCTTGTTACCTTCTGCCTGTTTTGCCGTTGAGGACTTCTTGGATCATTCTTTGTCTAGCTCCTCCCCTTTGACCTTACTGCCTTGGGTGACCCTGCTGAGACTACGAGATTCCCGACGGCTTCGCTCACAAGGGTCATAGGAATGTGCAAGCCTACTCACCATGACAAGGTGATGATCTAGCAAGCGAGAGGAGCTATTAGATTTGTAGGAAAAACACTCAGAGATTTAATACTTCGGCTAAATAGACCAGATTGAAACTTTAGCAAACATACCGGAGGAAACAATGTGTGGTACTCAATACCAGCCATACTCCAGAGTAGAGCCATGGAAATGGATAGATATTAATTTTGGTCGTGTCTACTTTGAGTAGGACTTAGTCAAATGCAACCTTCTAGTAAGGGGATGAGAAAAATCATTTTATTCTGCTCTCTCTTTGTTTTTAATTGGATGCAGTTTTTATCTATATCATTTTAACTGGGGTAGTTGCTTATAATCCACTCTCAGATCAGCTGATGAAGGGTGGGTTACAGATATGTTAAATAAATAAATATGATCCGTTTAATTTTTTTACCATACTTGGGGCCCTTATCTCTTAGAAATGGGATTGCTGGTGGTGAACCAAGAGAGTTGAGCAGAGGGACACTTCCAACCTATTCCACTTCCCTGCCAGTTTAGTGTTGGATTGCTCTCCCAGATGGTTATTATGTATTTTGTACAAATCCAAGCAAAAACGGGCCCTTCCAGACATCTTTTTAAATTGCTCGTGATGCCACTTTCAATACACTTTGCCCCAGCAAAGCTTTCGGGACTTCCAATCAGTGCATATCTCGTAACTTCCTACTTAAATCGCATAAACTTTAATACTGTAAATGTTCTGGTTCTTTTTGCCCTGCTGTTGCTGCACTACAGCCCCTCCAGACAGCAATAATGTGGTAGCACCGGAGAAGCACCTCAGAACAAACTAAAGCAAATAAATCTACCAGTAATGCACTATTATTGCTTCAAGATCACCTTGCAGAACACACCCACAATAAAACACTGGTCTGGGCAAATGCAACACTCAGCTTTCTCTTTATATCGTACATGGCACTGTTTTAGGATTGTTGTTGTATGACAGATAACACAGAGTTTACCCATTCGATATAATTGCAATATGAAAGTGCTGCCCATTAGTGGCCCATTTGCAATGCTCTAACATTGTTAATTGTGTGTGTGAAAGAGGCACACACACACACAGAGAGACGGAGTATTCCAGCTTTTACCCCCCCCCCACTTCAGAACGAAGCCTAAATCTTATTTTACTGTTACAGCCACAACATGTTTCGATGACAAGGGAACTGTCAAATTCTGGCACAATGGGAAAGCTTTTAATTAAACAGAAAATGGGTTTAGAACATTTCAGTGACATGGAACAATACATCTGACTCTTCAGTTTGATACATTTCCTAAGGATTATGAGTTCCCTGTTCTGTAGCACATGAGTTCCTGATATCGTCAACATTCTTGTTTCCTTATTGATCTTCAAGAGAGTCCCTGGTAAGCAAATGTGTGCATGCCTGTGTTTTTTCCCTTTGCTAGAAGAAATATCTATGTCACTAGAGGGCAGCCATCATCTGTTGGAGAGCGAGACGAGCTCTCAACGGAAACAGAGGCCTGACTTCAGATACAGAGGGTGTGATTCTGGATCAGTGGACTGTGTCTCAGCTGTACTAATTTTCAACAGAAGTGATTATCAACATTTCAAGTTTGTGCCTAGGGATCATCAATATAGCCGTCTTAAAAAAAAAACCCGCACAGAGACGGAATACAGGAAGAAAAACAAAAGCTTTTCTTTTCCAACTGCTACACAGCACTCAAAGTCAACTATTTGGGCTGCATGGATCTCTTTAAGATTAAATTAATGTTGCCTGTCCTCATCACTTCTCCAGTTCTGCTTGTTTCTTTTTGGTATGCAAAACAATAACACACTAATGATCTTGCTGTAAGACTTTTGCTGCCAATTTAATTGAAATATACATGGCAAGTAAGATCACAAATGTTATGCTCTGATATGACACTCTCTTTAGATATGTCCTTTTTTGTCATACTGTGGAGCTGGTCGAACTAATATGCTGAGTAAGACTACAGCTTTGCATCACATATGGACTGCGATTTTATGAAATGATATGATTCAATGTGAAAGCTCACTAGCATGAAAAAAGTGTGCATATTGTACTTCTACTACTCTGGAAGTCTGTAAAAAAATCTATTTAGCTCAGACATGGAAGTCTTAGCATAATCTATCACTGTGTCTCTTTTCCACAGTAAAAGCTTTAAAACAGATGAACTGCAGAGTTATATCCTGGAAAGGAGAGAGGAGGTTGGACATAATATTTAGCAGCATAATATTTATGCGAGGATATTGACAAAAAACAGATAGTGTGGTTTGCAGATTAAACATATTTGGGAGCCCAGAATATAATCTGGCACAGATCCTTTATTTCCTTTCTAGTTATGTTCTGCAATAATGTTGAGACAGTTGCTGGATCATAGTCTTGGATTATCCGTCCAACATTGATTCCAACTTAATTTAGCTTTTGAACCTGAGACAGAATTGCCGGGTGACATGCATGTGATCTCATTTAAAATTAAACTGTGGCACATCTGTGAAAGGAAATAGTTTCATAAAACACAAAAGAAGGTCCCAAATATATTTGACATACTGACAGGTTTAAAAAGCACAGGGTGTGAGAACAGATAAAAAACAAAGGAACCCGCACATGTTTAATGAAAGCTTATATTTGACAGATCTATTTTTTTTTTTAGAACAATTCTGTACTTTTCTGTACCATTTGACAGGATGATAATGCTGCTTTGCTATCACAACAAGATACTATCTCCATTTCAGGCACATAGTAGGCATGTGCCCATATGTGACACACTGCAACTTCTAAATCCATCCGTCATTCCACATAGACCCTCTCAGGTGTTAAGGTCACCAGAAAGGGGGGGGCTCTCTTGGTAGATCTACCACCTTTGGAAATTTGGGGGTAGGCAGCCGGGGAGAGGGCCTTCTTTGCAGTAGCCCTAAGTCATGGAATTCATTCTCACACAGGGGCATCTGGCACCAATGTTGTGTAGTTCATGTTGTATGTTGAAGACATATCTCTTTATCCTGGCCTTTGACAACTTATATTTTTTACAACCCACTATATTCTTTAACTGGCATTTCTTTTTAAATGTTTTTAATATTGTAATTTTTTCCATTGCTGTTATCAGCCTTGAGACCTTATGGTGAGGGGTGGGTAAGAAATGATGGTGATGATAACAATAATAATAATGCCTAGCTTTGGCTCCCTGGTCTAAATAATTCAACTGCCACAGAAGGTTCTAGATAGATTCCTGTTCCAGCACCCGACCATCAGCCCAGCTCAGCTAATATTAACCAGAATTATTGTAGTTGGCTGGTTATAGGGGGGTTTCTTTCCCACAGCTGAATACCCAATATAAATATCACTTCTTATTTCCACTAACAAATCAGAAAACCAAATGAATATCATTAAGTAGCCTGGATTAGAAAGCTGAGATTTGTCTAAAACAAAGCCTCATCAACTGCCTCCTCTTGTTTTTATTAAGACAAAATGTCCAATGCTGTGTGCTGGAATACAGCACTGCTATTCTTGGATGAGGAACCAGAGCTGAGATGTCCAAATATCTTGAGGCAATAGACATGTCAGATTTGTATACATTTGCCCAGTGACATGTTTTCAGGACTGATTTCTGTACTTAAGAATTGGGGGGGGGGGGAGATGGTGGTGGTTTTATTTCTTCTCTGTGGCACAACAGTTGAACTTTTCTATTCAACTGGTATACAGTGTATGCTCAAATGATTCACACTCCGAAGGGAACTGTATGGACAAGATGCTGGAGCCCCTTGACGCTTTCTGATGGCATCCACCTTCAGTGATAAAAGGGGATACCTGACAGGAAGTAACCTGAGCTTTTCTGAGCTCAGGGATTGCCTATATTTTTTCCTGTGGGGATTTAACGAAAAAGAAAAGAGAGGCAAACTGTGGTCCAAAAGGAATTATGTGAGCACCCTGGACACTCTGTATAACCTTTCATCCTATCCCCCCCCCCAGACTGATAGCAAACAGCTACTCTTTTGTAATCCACATCTCTCTTGGCTCCCACACTCCTTTTGTAATAGTTCTTCTGCAGATAAAAGTTATGATGTGAGTTCTCCCTAATATATTCATCTACATACATGTAGTGGGAAATGTGAACCTTTCACAGAAGCCAAAAATACATATAATAATGTACAGTAAGCACCATTGTCACAAGTCCAAGAATCGATTCATCAGCAAACCATAGTGAGAACAAGTTCCAGTTTCTAGTTCTATGGCCTGTTCAGCAATCCTTTGCTGCAGCTAATTTTTTACTGCCGTGTCACACTGTTGGCTCATGTTAAGCTTGTGGTCCACTAAGACCCCTAGATTCTTTTCACATGTACTACTGGCAAGCCAGGTGTGACCCATCTTATATTTGTGCAGCTGGCTATTCTTTCCCAGGTGCAAAACCTGACATTTGTCCAACGGAAATGCATTCTGTTAGTTTTGGCCCAGTTCTCCAATCGGTTAAGGTCATATTGAATCCCAATTCTGTCTTCTGTTTGTCATCCTTGTTTGCTAAGACAAAACAAAGAGAACCATGGCAATCAGTTGAAACCAAATAGTGTAGTGTCACCTAGTACTTTGTTGATCCATTAGGGGAAAAAATTGAAGTCCACAGTTTTGTAATACCCTTGCTAGAACCAACAAATACCGGTAAGTTCCCAAAATGTCTTTGTTCATAGCAATATGGACTAAGATATCCACTTAAAAAGAGATGAATGCCTATTTATTCCTGAACCTAAATAGTTAAGCAAGCTACTTTGGGCAGTGGCAAATAATGATTTAAAGTGCATTATTTTGTGGGGCAGTAATAATAATGATAAATCCAAATAATGAAACTTCTTCCCAAAATTGTGTTTCAGGAGCTAGTCAACAAACACCTGTTAGAGACTTTGCTAGTGATGGAAGGAGTATTTCCATCCTAGAATGTGAACTAGTCTATTAATCTCTTAAAAAACACACCCTGATGGCGATCCTGGAAAATACAGAAATAACTAACACAGAAAGTTAAGAGAAGTAAGCAAAAAAAATCCACTTCCCACCATAAAAAAGCTAGAAGTATTTCTAATCATTCGATGATTGATTTTACTGACAGAAATGTAAAGGAAAATATACTATGTTCTTTTCCTCTTGTGTTAAGGAACTAAGCTCCCACACATCTCCAATTTAACAATAATCAAAACATTTCCTTCTTCTGAAATTTAAAATAGCAAGGTGGCCTGGGGAATTAGGCCAGATCTTCAAATCAATTATTTCTTACCCAGGAAAATCATACTGACCTTGTTAAAAGATGTGGCAGACAGACAAAAGACTTCACTAACATTTCACTGCTGTGATAGAAATCCTGGGTGTTATCCAGCCCAAAGTTAAGCACTTTTGAGCCCCATTCATTTCATCAATGGGGAAATTAGCACATGCTTAAATCTCTCCTACCATAATCAGTACTACTGAAATTGTTTCTTAGTTGCACACTATTCAATGCAGAAAAATTGAGATGACCGTTAAACTGTCTTTCTGTCGCCTTCATTTCGATTCCCCATTGCAAGAGTGTCCATTTTGATATTTTAAATTTGTAAAGGTTGCTTTGGCTAATGCTCCCACTCTCTGACGATATCAACTTGAAGAATGGTGGTACTGGGGCAGGGAGCTTTGAGGAGCACAATACGAATGGGAGAGATTTCATTTGAAACATCCCGACAGACCAGGAAATACCTAAATGTACCCTGCAGTAAAAGATTGTGAGGGTGTATGCCACTTCTATTAGCACTTACAGTGTATTTAATCCTGCCCTCAATTTTCTCTGGTTCAAATAATCTAGAAGGAGGGGAAGTAGTGGATTGCACTGTGTTTCCATGAGGTCATTTTCAGTACACATTTGCCCTGGGAGGGGTTGAAGTAGGAGGAAGCTGACAGGGTCCTTGAGAAAGCCCATATTTTCTGACTTTTCACCCTTGGGGGGGTGGCTTCTTTCCAAATACTTTTAAACCTGAAACATGTTTTCCCTAACCATTAAACTGGCATCACATATTGATCATGATGGCATCATGGTACCATGTAGCCAAACTGATTTGTCTGGGTGATCGAAGAGCAAAAGGAAATTCATTCTTGTGAATGTTGCACTGTTCATTAAGGCCTTCGCCATGAACAAGCTCTAGTTGGCATGCTTAAACGTAAAGGTAAAGGGGCCCCTGACCATTAGGTCCAGTCGTGACTGACTCTGGGGTTGCGGCACTCATCTCGCTTTATTGGCCAGCATGACTAAGCAGCTTCTGGTGAACCAGAGCAGCGCACGGAAACGCCATTTACCTTCCCGCCGGAGCGGTACCTATTTATCTACTTGCATTTTGAGGTGCTTTCAAACTGCTAGGTTGGCAGGAGCAGGGACCGTGCAACGGGAGCTCACCCCATCGTGGGGATTCGAACTGCCGACCTTCTGATTGGCAAGTCCTAGGCTAGCTGAGGAGAAAGGAGATCTGCATTCTCAGCCACAAACTGCCCCACGTGAACTGCATGTGACTGGATCCAGAAGTGGAAATGTTCGTCTGGAATCCTTGGGCAATGGCCACACATCTCCTCTTCTGCCAACATTCACCCTTCACAATCCAACACACTTTTACAAAGGGATACAACAAATCTACATTTGCTGTAGGGCGTTCCGCCCCCTGCAAAATGTGCCTCTCCATTTCTGCTCAGTGCACATGATAAAGGAATTCTTATTATGTTTTGAATCTCCAAGGCATTTTATTCTGGTTTCTAACAACAACAACAAAATTCTCATGAAGCTGTTTCAAAAGTGAAAAACCAACTTTCAAACACAATCTACCACTGAACTATATCAGTGTGGATCGTTTCATTACAACATTCTAGTGGGCTCTGAGTCAATTTTTAACGTTTCCTCTCAGCCAATAAACTAACTGGAACAAAGCGTAGCTCTCTGATGCTCATCTGGTGTTCTCAAATCCATGCAGTCAGCTTCCAAAAATTTGAACTGTACTTTCTGATAAAAATCAGAAGCTCAGCAAAATGCGTTTCAAACACACTCAACAAACATTTGTTTAGTTATAGATAAGAGACATGATACATAAAAACAAATATAAGTTAATATTTTAAATACATGGGTGGATTTGGGCTTGAAATGTCTTCATAATATGTGCACATGTGTGTGGGGGGGGGGAATAGGTTTGTATAGGCTTACTAAGAGCAACTTGTGTCAATGCAACTTGGTATATACTGACCTATTTCGCTTTCTGAATACACTTAATGAAGTTACCAGCAGCCATACCTTTCCTCGGTGATGGAGTTTAAAAAGAATACATTAGCAACGGCTACAGCACCTGTAGTAAATAAGCACTGATTCACTGTGAAAGTCCCGTGTGTGATACTAATTTCCCTTTAAAATGCTTATATATTATCTCATATGTAGACTCTAGTTTTTTGCCATTTCTGTTACAGTAGAAGGGCATTAGTTCAAGTCCTTTTGTCAAATTACACACATGCACATGCACACACAATTTCCTCCTACACTGATGTAATTTGATGTTGGCACTTATCCTTAAGCAGGCAGAAGGGTGTTGCTGTTGCAAATTCAATAGAAATATATAAAATAGAAAACAAAGATCACATGAGAACAAATGAATCAGTGCAGAAGTTGACTGCAAAAGAATCATGGTTTTGCACAACTTCAGGAAAAGGAAACCTTCATTTTTTATTAAGTGGACCTCACTGCTAAAAATAAGTCATTGTTTAAGATGAAAGAATGGTTGGCAGGCAAATTCTGGAAGTACTTTCAGGGAACCAACTACTTTTAAGACCAGAGTGGCTGGTATGGTGGCCTAATGCCATTCAGTCGCCCTTCTAACATCAGCATCACTGATGCTTAATTGGGCAGAGCAAGGGACAAGGCAGATCAGGAGAGGATGGGCATGCCATTGAGGTAAGCAACAGCAACACCAGCATCGGGAGGATGTTTCATAAGAGCTTCCCAACCATGCTAGCCACTCCAGCTCTCAGGAATGGGTGAATCCAGTGCTTTTTTTCTTTTTTTTAAAAAAAGGTTAGGGGTACTCTCATTCTGACTCAAGAAAATCACCATTTTATAGTTCAAATCGGGAAAAGTAAATACAGTAAATGGACAAAAGTACAAAGATACACAAAATGTTTAGGGGTATGCATACCCTGCGTCCCCCCAGAAAAAAAAGCACTGGGTGAATCTATGCCTGTATCCAGACGATATTTTATTCCTTCTTCTGGACATTTCCTTACCTGTTAATGTTACCTGCAAACAAGTACTGCAGCATAAAATGAACATTAAGAATCGGGACAGAAGCATTGGCATTGTAACCAGCAAAACTAACCCAATAAGCCCCACATCTGCATGCAGCCAATGTTAATATGTTTCCACCCATATTTCTGCACTGTTTCATTGCCACATTAATCTGATGTATGTGCACTTATGTAGGCATGTGGGTGGCCCTGTGGTCTAAACCACTAAGCCTCTTGGGCTTGCCAATTGTAAGGTTGGCAGTTCGAATCTGTGCAACAAGGTGAGCTCCCATTGCTTTGTCCCAGCTCCTGCCAACCTAACAGTTCAAAAACATACCAGCGTGAGTAGATAAATAGGTACCGCTGTGGCAGTAAGGTAAATGGTGTTTCTGTGCACTCTGGCACTCATCACAGTGTCCTGTGCACCAGAAGCGGTTTAGCCATGCTGGCCACATGACCTGGAAAAGCTGTCTGCAGACAAACGTCGGCTCCCTCAGCCTGAAAGCAGAGATGAGCGTCACACCCCATAGTTGAATTTGACTGGACCATCCAGGGGTCCTTTACCTTTACCTTATGTATACACACACACATTCTTACCCCTCATCATATGTGATTTCAGGGTATGTCACAACAAATAAATAAATGCAGCTTCAAAATCAGAATCCATGAAAAACTATTATGATTCTTCAGTCTGTGCATAATATTATACAAGGCTTGATAACAGAAAGTAACTTCAGTTTGCCCTGAAGAACAAATAGAGAAGCAGCTAACCAAAGCTCAAAGAGGAGAATCTTTTATAGCCAGGGTGCAATTGCTGAGAAGGCCCTCTAGTGAGTCCTTGATTTTTTAACCTCAGGGTTAACAACAACACCTCTTTTTTTATGTGGGTACCTACTGCAAAGAGCCAAAACTGTACATAACTATACCAATTTTCATCCTCACTCAGGGCACCATATTACCAAAGTCCACCCCTGCCAAGAGGTGGGGATAAGGGCATTTTATACAGGAATTCATCAAGGTGAAATTCCTCAGACATACCCAGTTAATTTCACTTGTTTTATGCAGGTATGAGCTTTGTAAAATGAACATTTCTTTACTACTATATACTTAAATGGCTCCTTTTTATCATGCAGATTACTCTGTTCTTTGCTGAGTGTTTGGGTGGCAATCTTAGAGGGGCTGTGGACTTAAAGAGACATTCTGGGTCCATAACTGATTGACAAGATCAATAATTTTAAGATCAAATTCTAGCAGCACTCTGTTTTTGCTTTAATCAGTATCTTTTTGGTTCATGCCCCTGCCTACAGCTAGATCCTGTTTTCCACATGTTGACACAGCTTCCTGCTGTGTGCTGTCGAAAGAATGAGAAGGCAAGATGGAGAATCAATTTGAGGGTGTGGGGAAGCTTTCATTGACAAAGCTTTACTGTAGATCAATGGAATCTGCCTAGTTAATATCTGTAGTAGAGATTTTTCTGATCATATGCTTTGAAGTAATCAGGTCAGATATATTCCCCCTCTCCCGATCATTCATTCAGTGATCTTTAAGATCAACCCCCGTTTCTTTGCATACAGACACACACACACAAAAACCTTATTACATCATCACTTTAATATAGATTTTTCTTCATCATGAAATACAGGGCACCACTTACAATGCTTTGATATACAGAGAATCTCTAACAGGTTTGAAATACTGCAGCATTAATTAGAAGATTTTGTCCTCTAGCAAAGTAGACCAATCAAATCCTATTTATCCACTGAAAAGCCTAATCACTGTTATACTTCCCAACTCAGTACTTGGGTGATATATTTGTTTGATTCGTATTGTGCCTCTATCACTTATTTGTTTGAACAGGTTCCACTGCAACCATGGAATGTACACAGGCGGCTGCAAAGTACATGTATTTGTTTTACAGCTTTATTCAGATATCTGATATTAATTTAATTGGGTTTCACTACATTTGCATTCCTGCAGTAATTAGTTGTTGAAAACTCTTAATAGCATCAAGTAAAAATGTCGCTGATTGCTTTTCTTAAACACACACACACACAAACGTGTGCATGCACATGTATATAGCTTAATATTTATAATAAAAGGAATCTCCTAATAGTGATTCTAGTAACTGATCACATGGGGTGGTGAAGAATGCAGCGCATGTTCCTCAACATGAAATGTGCAAGTAAATAATTTAGAAACTGATCTTAGCCCTGCAGCTAGCTGAGAAGAGAAAATGAATAATCTAATCCACATTCCCAACTGAACTTTGACCTAGTAGTACTGCGGGCTTCAGTGCCTCAGCTTTGAAAACTCCTTTAACTGCTTAGACATAATTTCTACATTAAAATGCTGCCTTTTGATTTTATCTTTTCTGATGTATGGGGGCTCCAAGTGTAATGGCTTAAAAAGTCCTATTGGGGAAACAAAATAATGAAAAACAGCTTTTGCTTGGTACCAACCTGACTTACTAAAATTGGTTCGGTCATCTGGCCTTTTCTGGCATTCTTGTGACGCCAAGTACCACTGAGGTAGGTGTTGCTTGCCCTCATGGTGTAACTTACAGCCTCAGCTTCTATAAGACCACTTCTGAGTCACTTCCTTAAGCAAAATAACTACTGAAGTCTACGGAGGGGTTCCTTTTTGTTAAGCATTGAGTTTTACTTGGCTGTGTTACACTTCAGAGCTACGATGCTGGCAGAGATGGATCGGTGGCAGCCATGACTGGTTCAGTCACACTGGGCATGGAGCCTCAGAAGCACCACAGGGGACACCGGTATTATTATTACTTCTTGCGGATCTTCGAAAATCTGCTTGCGGAAGCGGCATCAAGTCCATCATAAATTGTTCCATGGTAGCACCCTATATCACACATTTCATGGAGCCTATAGTTAGATCTACAGATGGCTTCCCTCAATGAAGGAGTTGGATTTGATATCCCGCTTTATCACTACCCGAAGGAGTCTCAAAGCGGCTAACATTCTCCTTTCCCTTCCTCCCCCACAACAAACACTCTGTGAGGTGAGTGGGGCTGAGAGACTTCAGAGAAGTATGACTGGCCCAAGGTCACCCAGCAGCTGCATGTGGAGGAGTGGAGACGCGAACCCGGTTCCCCAGATTAAGAGTCTACCGCTCTTAACCACTACACCACACTGGCTTTCTCCAGTGAATCCTGGGCACTGCCATTTACCCTGCACAGCGCTGCAATTCCCCAAACCCTTAAGAAACTACAGATCCCAGGATTCTTGGGGAGAAGTCACATGCCTTAAATATATGGTGTTGATGCAACCACAGATTAGAGATCCATGTATTTAACTCTCTTTCTTGTAACATTTCTCCACTGTGATTTTTCCTTTCTTATGTCATTTAGTGGGAACTATCAGATCTTACCATGGGGCTTACAGTCACGGATAAAGGCCTCCTACACAGTACTCAATTAAGTCTGGGATGTTAGTCATATAAAATTCTCAGCTATTATGAGCTTGATCCAAAGCCCCTGAGTCTCAGTAGAAAATTCTTGACTATGCAGAAACCGGATTATGCTATATTAGAAGCAACAGTAAAATACAAACTATTCTGAGAGAACATGCATTAAACCAGCCCTTTGGGCCTGACCCCCACTTGTGAACAGGAGTTAAGCACTTTCCTCCTAGACTCAACCAGCTTACATTACCGAAGTAAGAAAACAAGACAAAAAACTTTCGATAATAGTCTAATTGGCATAAAGTTGTCTCAGCTCATCTAAGGCCATGCCTGCTCTGACAAATAGATCCAAGCAACTTCTAACCCTGCAGAGCAGTACTATTTGCTACTTACTCCATCCCTTCCAATGCGATGTGGCCCCAAACTGAAACACCATCTTTCAGGGCTGTACTCCCATACAAGGTGTGTGAGATTGTGGACCAGGAAAAATACCCCCCTTTTTTGGCACAGCACCCAAAAATACACATTTTGGGACACCATGCAAGATCATGGACTTTAAAAAGTGCTTTTTCAGGGTGAGATCTCGGCTCAAAATTGCATGAGAGCCCAATGCCCCCAGTGGCCACTGTGCTTTTGTGGGGGAAAATGGGATGCCCCAGTTTTTTTGGGCAGGTACACCTGCCACCATCTCTACTTTTAACACGTTGTCTGAATGCAAAGGCAATTCAGTCTTACAGTTTATGAGTGTTATTTGACTTTATTCAAAATAGACCTAGGGAAATTAATGAACATTAGTAAGTTAGGTCGATTAATTTATCCGTCTACTCTAAGTAAAACTGAATTGAATGCCAACCTAGGCTTCTAGAGAATGATGGAGCCTTTTTACAGGGGCAGTCAATAGCCTAAATGCTGCAGAGCTGGCTGTCCAAGGGAAACCCAAATTGCTCTTTTCTCTGCTCTTTAGTGTTCAAAGAGCAGTTGCCCCCTGGGGAAAACAGCAAAACAAGAGGAAGTGTGGATAAGTCCTGAACTGTGAAAACACCATCAGTTTCAAAGTTTTTCTAATGATGAGGTCTAGGAAGTTATTTTCTTCTAGAAAATAAAACAGTTTTTCCTGCTTTCACCTTCAGCTATAAAATTGGTGCTAAATATTGTACACTAGAGTGGCTGATGAAACCCAGCCAGATGCGCGGGTTATAAATAATATATTATTATTATTATTATTATTATTATTATTATTATTATTATTATCACCATCACCATCATCACCATCATCATTAGACTATTAGGTAGCAGAGACTGGGTCGGAAGGAGGTTATAAGTATGTCCATTCTAATGAAAGTGCACTGAAGTGATGCAATTGATCCTCTTTTTTTTGAGATAAAGCTGTCAGTCTCTGTTGAAGGATTATATTCAAACTATTACAGAAGACCTAGCAAAGTTCACTATGGTGTGGGTTAAAATGTGAATCAGAAACACAGATATTCAAACTCATACTTGTTCAGCTGTTGTCTCAAAAACCAGAAGTTCTTTGTGAGTGTTATAGGTTAAAAAAATTACTGCCCCTTGTGTAAACCACAGACAGCAATGCCAAGACTTATATGTTTTTGAGTGACAGTTACCCTGTAACTGTAGAATTGTGTAACTTTGATTGAAAGCTGAAACACATGGGATTTAAATGTACTTGGAGAAGGGTTAAGAAGCAGACACAGGAACAGCTTGACACAGTTTGGAGATAGAAGCTGGTAGCTGAAACTTGAAGGCAAAATTGTCTGTCTGGGTGGGAGGCTAAAACAACTCTGAATACTCCAGTTTTGCTCCCCCCACTTTCCATTATTGTTTGAGACACCCCTGTCTTGTCAATAAGGTGGGGAAAACAGCATTATTCTATGCATGTACATCTCCTTCCTGTCTCCCTCATTCTCTTTTAACAAACCTGCTCAGATGTCTTGGTTCCTTTCAAGCTGACAATATTCTCTTAACTCAAGCTATCCTGAGTGTAGAAGGGGATAGTGAACTCCCATCTTGCACCTTGAGAATGCAGCCATTGCTTTGCTTTTATTAATTTTTTGGTTTTTTTTTTTAAAGGAAAATGCACATTTTCTTCCTTGTTTATGAGTCGACATGCCCCCGAAAGCTCAGGCATGTTTTCACACAACTGTTGATTTCTAAATATCAAGATGCAGATTTTCTTTTGTCCTATGCATAATGTATGAGACTTGCTCAGAAGGTGACCTTCAGACAGCTCAGCTACTGGATACCAAAAGAGAGAGAGAGAGAGAGAGAGCCCTTTATTTATTTATTTCCCACCCAAAAAGGGCAATGTTAGAAAAGAAACCTCGGGGGGGGGGGACTGCACTTGAGTTACTTCCTGCCCGAGACAAATTCACACACTTTTTCAGTCCAGCCAATTTGGAAATTGTATCTCTAATATTGATACCTTTTAAAGCTCAGAGGAGGAGGAGGAAGAAGAAGAGGAGGAGGAGGAGGAGGAAGAGGAGGAGGAGGAGTTTGGACTTGATATTCCGCCTTTCACTCCCCTTAAGGAGTCTCAAAGCGACTACCAATCTCCTTTCCCTTCCTCTCCCACAACAAACACTCTGTGAGGTGAGTGAGGCTGAGAGACTTCAGAGAAGTGTGACTGGCCCAAGGTCAGCCAGCAGCTGCATGTGGAGGAACGGGGAAGCGAATTCGGTTCACTAGAGTACGAGTCCACCGCTCTTAACCACTACACCACACTGGCTCAGATGGCTTTACAATAGGGCTGGACAAACTCATGGAGGAAAAGGGTGTCAGTGGCTGTTAGCCATGATGGCTTTGCTCTGCCTCCATGGTTGCAGGAAGTAACTATTTTGAATGCCAGTTGCTGGAAACCACAGGAGGGGAGAATGTTCTTGTGCTCGGGTCTCACTACAACCATCTGGGTGGCCACTGTGAGAACAAGGTGCTGGACTAGAAGGGCCATTGGCCTGACCCAGCAGGTGCCAGTGGTGTAGTGTGGGGGAGCCACAGGGAATTTTAGTTGGGCAACATCTTGAGGGCCACAGGTTCCCCCGTCCTGTGGTGTGTGCCATTTGGGAGAAGAGCCTATAGGCAGAAAAGATGCATGATTTCCCCTCCCAGCTGCGGGGCCTGAAATATCAGATAGAAAGTATCTGGAGCCATGTGGAAATGCAGGTGATGACCCTGAGGAGGTCTCGGGTCTAACTCTACAGCAGTGTTTCCCAAACTTTGGTCTCTAGCTGTTGTTGGACTACAGTTCCCATGATCCCTATCTAAGAGGACCAGTGGTCAGAGATGATGGGAATCATAGTCCAAAAACTGCTAGAGGCCCAAGTTTGGGAAAACACTTCTTTAGGAAAGGAAGGGACTAGCAATGCAGGAGTTGGCTAAAGTCCCAGACTACCAAAACACAAATACAGCTCCTGAAAGGAACTGAAGAATCCAGCTACAGTGGTACCCCGGGTTAAGAACTTAATTCGTTCTGGAGGTCCGTTCTTAACCTGAAACTGTTCTTAACCTGAGGTACCACTTTAGCTAGTGGGGCCTCCTGCTGCCGCCACACCGCCAACGTGCGATTTCTGTTCTCATCCTGAAGCAAAGTTCTTAACCCGAGGTACTATTTCTGGGTTAGCGAAGTCTGTAACCTGAAGCGTCTGTAACCTGAAGCGTCTGTAACCCGAGGTACCACTGTATTGATAAAACAAAGTATGCCTCCATTCTGCACGCCCAGTGTGGGAGGCCATTAGCTGAGAGTGAAGGAGGAATCTAGATGCCTGTTGTAGCAATTGTAATGTCTTGTGCTAGATGCTGCATGCTTTTTAATTATTTCTTTTATTTCTTATATTGCATTTTATTGTATTACAGTTTGAATTCCATAGAACCACCTGCATGGAACTCATAGAGTACTGGTGCTGCATTGAGAACCACTGCTCCAAAATATTGCTTTAAAATACCAATAAAAAAACAAGCATTAAAGGCAAGCTTCATTTTTTAAAAAATCAATATATAAAGTAAAATCCTTGGGTTGAATTCAGTGTTGTGCTCTACTGCACAACCATTCTAGCATTTCAGGCAGAACAATACTCTTGTCCTGTTCTGTGCAATATTCAGGGCGGGGGGAGGTTCTCCTGACCCTCAGAGCTAGTTTCGGGAGGGGCAGAGGCAGGAGAGGCTGGAATGCCCCATTGTAGAAGCACAAAGTTTCAGCTGACAGGCTAGTTGAGTGAATCCCATGTGTAATGTTGTAGTCAATCAAGTCCTACTCAGAGTAGACCAATTGAAATTAATGAACCTAAGCTAGTCATGTCCATTAACTTCAGCGGGTGTGCACTGAGTAAGAGGAGCATTGAATACTACTCAGTAATCTGAAAACCATGTATACCTCAGTCACATGCCTGGGTTGGTTTGCTAGAACAACAATTTTTTTAAAAAACACATACTGAAAACAATATAGTTTTGGCCTGCTTGCAGCTCCAACCCAATTCTCGAAAGGTACAGGGTCACATCACATGGAAGCCATTGCTGCTGTAGCTGTTTAAAACAGTCCTTGTAGGAACTGGAGGAACATGTCTGAATCTTGCTGATGGGCAACTGCTGGCACTTCAAACCAGGCACTCTGTTGTTACTATTAACAAGTCTGACTTATCCTGGAAATTTCCAATTGGGGAAGTTGAGAACGTCTCTTGCTGTGAAAATCCCATGAAGAACAACCTTGCTGCTCCCCCACCCTGTGCTTTCAATTGTGTTTTGCAGTGTCAAACATTGAAGGTTGTCATGTGGGACATGCTTTTAGCAGAGGCTTTAGTTCAATTTGCATGTCATTATTGAAAGGCCTGACCCTACCACTGAGGCATATTCAATTTGTCTTCCTATCTTAGGAGAGAGGGCTTTTTGTTTTTGTTTTGCTTTTCGCAAAACTTTCATGTAAAACAGTTTGCAAGGTATAAATCTGTTGCTGCTGCTTTAGCTATCTGCTGGAGGATGTACACATTAAGATAAATGGATTGTCATCATTCTAGAACTGTTTAGTTTCACATTTAGAAGACCATCTGTTCTCTGATGGATGTCCTTGCATATATTGGTAAGAAAGCTGTATTGGGGTTTTAAAGCATTTTAATAAATGCCATACCTAATTACAAAATAAAGAGAGTGGAAAAATAACTTGCAGGAACTTTTTTTTTAAAAAAGGCAAACAGAATCTGATGGATAAATATAAATATCTGGTGGATAAATGTATTTCACAATGGTTACACATTTTGGACAACTTTTATTCTACTCGAATAAAGCATTATATTTTGCACCCTGATAGGCACAGAAAGAGGCAGACACATAAGCTGGGGTTGAACTGGGCCACATTTATTTAGACTTTAAATTCAAATCAGTAGAAGGGGATGACTATGGGATGAGAACTTAACTGTATAACTATAACCATTGGATGACTCGCCCTTGCCTAAGGAATTGGGGCACGGCTCCTAATTGGGGGAAATTCCTACATGGCCCCCTAGTAGCAAACCCTGAAGCACAGTGGGAGACAAGGAGGGAGGATGGGTGCTACTGCAAATGTAGAGGCTGGAGGGAAGGCAGAAGCCCTGCCCCACCCCGCCCCCTTTGACCACCTTAGAAATGCACCAATCAGTGCCAAGCATTTTCCCACTCTGCCTCTCTTCGCCAATGGCCCGAAAAGGGGCCTTCTAGGTAACATTTAGGCCTTTTGTATAAGGCATATTCAGGCATGTTGATGCTTTTGCATTTCCACTATGGACACTGGGGGCATTAGAATATCTTTTTTTCTCACAGGAATGTGCCCTGGATATAGATGATGGTGTAAATGTGTGTGGAAAGCTCTGGGATGTAGTCTACTGTGCCAGTGCTATTTTTTCTAGAAAAAAAAGAGGTGCCGGAACTCACCATGAACACCTTCCTCATTCTCATAGAATGGCAATGATGCCCACCTGAGAGGTGCCAGAACGAGTTCCTGTGAGTTCTGGCTGGGAAAAAAAATCCCTGTACTGTACAAAGGTAATCATCACATCTAAGGTTCCATCCACTTTTGCCTTTTCTCCCTAACACCACTGACATGCAACCCTCAGAGGTTTCTCCATGAGGGAATGTGGTCCTCTGGCTGACAAGATGTTCCCCAACTCTATTTAACAGTCTCTCTGAGAGATTTCTAATTGCTTGTGTACAAATGCAAATGCTGGTGACTCAAAAGATTTGCTGTAAAAGTGAGGCAAAACCCAGGATTCTCAAATTCTTCTCCATGTCTGATAGAGAAGAATCACTCCCGCCAGAGAAGAGCTCTTCACACGCTGCCACCAACCCAGCCACCTGCCTGGAAGAAGCAAGGGCCTACTGCCCTGAGATCTTTGGGTGACGGGTGGTATATCAATTTAATAAATAAAATAAATAGAAGGATAGAGTGTGGGATCTATCTTTTCATCTCTCTTTGCATACCATTTCCCTGACAGTTGGAATGATGGAGAATACAGTTTCCTCAGAATGCCTGAGAACGAGCCTTCTTTACGAGAAAGGAGGTTTACAGCATTTGCAGCTTTTTTTAATTGAGAGAAAAAACACCTCAGGAAAAGGAGTGGGATGAAAGTGGCATATAAAATTACTCATAGTGTGGCGAAAGTGGCCATTTCCCCCCCTTCTCTGTCATTGCTGGGCCATGCATAGCTGACTAAGGTTAGGAAGCAATCAGGACAGAAGCATTAGTCACAATTGAAGGACAAAGTAGGTGGCAGAACTGAGAAGCAAGACAGAAGGGAGGACAAACCAGGATGTAAACTGGACTTTGGGACTGAGGAAGAAGAAGAAGAGTTTGGATTTGATATCCCACCTTTCACCCCCCTTCAGGAGTCTCAAAGCGGCTAGCATTCTCCTTTCCCTTCCTCCCCCGCAACAAACACTCTCTGAGCTGAGTGGAGCTGAGAGACTTCAAAGAAGTGTGACTAGCCCAAGGTCACCCAGCAGCTGCATGTGGAGGAGCGGAGACGCGAACCCGGTTCCCCAGATTACAAGACTACCGCTCTTAACCACTACACCACACTGGCTCTCGACAACCAGAGGATAAAAGGACAAGCTAGAGCTCAGAATGACATGGTTGATAGAGCAAGTGTAACTGGGAACATATTTTGTTTAGAAATTGTTGAAACACATTTGGGAGGGCAATAGATTTGCATCTCTTGTTGACAAATACTCTGTTCTTTACTGCTTTTCATTGCAGTTGCCAGAAGCTAATCTGGTCCAATCACTGGTATGCACCCTGTTGTTTTAAAAGGGCTCCCTGATATGGTAAATTCTTAGCAATTATTCAAAATATATTTAACATCTGGCACATATGCTCAGGGATGAACTACATTTGTATGGTTATCAATCATGATAATATAGAGTTTACTGTATCATTTCACATTGCTCAGGTGGAGCATCATTTACATTTGCTTCTCGGGACAACAAGAAGTCTATATTGCCTTGGATACTGAAGTTAGCCTGGCATGTGCAAAGTATGTAGATTCTACTAGTGGGGCCTATATTGTTGGGAAAGGTCAGTGGCAGAGGGCCTGTGTGGCTGGCTTAAGGTCTTAAGTTTAATTCCTGGTAGAGCTATTTTAAACATGGATGAGTAATAGGACTGAGAAGTACCCTGAGATTCTAGACATGGTAAACAGTTTTGTATTAAATTGGCCTTGATCAAAGGCCTATATCCTGCAATGGGCCTCAGTATCAGAACTACCTAGGAGACCACCACAAGGCCTCTGATGACGGTTCAAAAACTTCAGCTGTGCAGAATTCAGCACCCAAGTTGCTCACCAGGGCAAGATGGTTTGAGAATATTACACTGATCCTGGCCCAACTGCATGGGCTGCCAATTACTTTCCAGGTCCAATTCAAAGGGCCTACGAACCTTAAATGCCTCAGGACCACAATGCATCAAGGACCACCACTCCCCATATAAATTGACCCAGACACAGTTGAGACTTCTCCCACAAGAGGTTCAGAGGATGGCAGCATGAGAACAGGCCTTGCAGCAGTGTCTCCCCACTTATGGAATGCTGTGCCCAGAGAGTCTCGCTTCTCCCCTTCATTACTCCCCTTTAGGCACCAGGCAAAAATGTTCCTCTTTAACCAGGTCTTTGGCTGAACAACATTCTATGGCCTTTTAAATGTGTTTGTGGGAGGAGGAGTTATTAGTTTGCTTTTTGTTCTTTTGTTCTCATTGTGTATTTTATATTGTCAACCTTCCTATGATATTCGGATAAAATAATTTTAGCAAATCCTTTTGGGGGATCTTCCTACCACATTGGGCAGGAAAGGTTCAGAAGTAGAGCTTCTGCTTTACATGTAAAACTCTATCTGAAATTCTGCAGAAGCACTCTCAGTCAGGGTAGACAATTCTGAACTAGACCAACCAATGGGTTGACTCTCATTTTCCTACATCAAGTTCTTTTCGCCATTATATCTAGCTATGGAATCCTAATGGTGTGCCATGTTTCTTTAATAAAGTTCTGGCCTCTTCTAATCCCAATTAACCCATCTCTTTCTTACCCTTGTATCTGCAATACTCCCACCTTGCTTGTAAGGAAGGGAGACTTTACTGTTCTCATAAAGAAAAAGAAAACGGCCTCACTTCAAAGAAAGAACAAGCGGAGTAACAGGATATATCCAGAAGGGAGTAAATCTCTTGGGTAAAGCTAGAAGCGCAGGCATCTGAAATTCGTCCCAGGCAAAATTCCAACCTTTCTATCTTAGTTCAGAAATAATGCCCCATGATTTCAATAACTGCACGCAGGCATTGTAGCCTTAGTTTTGCACATTAATTTCACACAAGAATGGATTTATCATATTCGCTGACAACACTGGATTCCAATAGTCCCCCCCCCCCCGCATACTTTGCCATACAGGCAAATATCCAAGGAGTCATTTCTGGTGATAGGTATACAAACAGCATGCTGCTGAAAAGCAAATCTGCAACAATTGAGTTACAACTGCACATTACTGCACAGTGAGATTATTGTTTGGAAAGGCTCTTATTACAAGCTTAATTTGGATCAAGGTGTAGCTCTTGACACTTTCTTGGACGGCACCTCTCTAATATTTTATCTGAATATGTGGGAATTGGATTTGGATATTACATTTAATCAATGGAAAATCCTCCGGTTCGGTGCAGAGCTTAAGCGTATTGCTAGGAGAAGTGAAACGTTGAAAAACAAAGAACGGCAAAATTGAGCAATTCCTGTAGTCAAATCGGTAGGCTTATTTCTGTGCTATGACATGAGGCAATAATGGGTGGCAGCTACTTAAAGGAAATGCATACAAGCTTCCTGCAGTGGGCTATGCTCAGCTGAGTGCCTAAAGAGAATGAAGAGGGAGAGAAAAGGTTTCTCCTATGCAAAATCTTTATTTATTTAGGTATGACTCCACTGCTCCACAATTAGGCACCCCAAGCTCCTATCAACAATAGTGGCAAAATAATAAAATACAGCAAAGCTGGAGTGTATCAGGTGGGAGGAGGGATGGCAGCAGCAGGGCTATGTTTCCTGGCATGTAGATGGGGGGAGATGGACAGCGAGGCTGGGGGATCTCTGGGTTGGCAATGGTCTGCAGGATGCTGTAGTTCACCAGACTGCATCTTCTCTGACCTCACCTCTGCCAAAAATCAGGAGCACATAAAAAATAGCAGCCAACTTAAAACACCTGCCATCACTGAGTAGTGGGAAAACACAACTCAGTTAGCCCTGTCTAAACAAAACAAAAAGTATTTGGTTGTTCGCAGAAGATCCCTGGAGAGGGACCTTGATGTACCTCATCAGAGCCTGGGTGCAGCTGCTGAGAAGACCCTCTCTTGCGTCTCCTCCAGAAGCATCTCCCCTTGGGGCAGACTCCTATTGGAGAATGTGGTCCTTCAGATAACCAGTCACAACCTGGCAAGGCACATGAAAGGTCATAAACCAGATGTGCATCTGCAGCAGAATGGTATATGCCTATTGCTTATTGTCCTGTACCGCAAAATTAAAAGGGAAAGTGGCTTTTGAACCATGATTTTCTGAGCTTGTGAATTTCTTAAATGCAGCAGTCAGTTAACTGTTTGTGAGGCTAGCTTTATCCTTAGGTCAGGGAGAGCCAACAAAATGCTTTCCAGCTCTCAGCATTCCCTTTGAGACTTAGTGAAAAACAGGATGTAACTTTTAAAATAAATAATACAATTCCTGAGCTGCCTGGGATTGTAGTCCAATGATATCCATGCTGGCTACCTCTTTTGAAAGCTGCAGTCATCCCATGAATAATGGGTGATATTACATTTATAATAGCTGATATTCCTCCCTATCCTTATTCTCTAGACCTTAAAATCCTATAGGAACTATGACTAGGAAGTTGGTTGTGCATTCCTAATGACTGTACATTGACAAATTATCCAATTGGATGTAAAATGTGATGATTCCTGGTATGTAGGAAGAATTCAGTTGTGCCGTCACCACCTGCGCTGAGAAGGCTATGGCAACATGGCATCTTCCAACAGCAAAGTAATGAGTATCTCAGTCAAAAGATGCACCATCAAAACAGCTGGAGCCTGCTGTTACCATGTGACCAAGAGCCAGTCACAGAAACCAGTGCTTCTTATGGAGAATCTCTCTCTCTCTCTCTCTCTCTCTCTCTCTCTCTCTCTCTCTCTCTCACACACACACACACACACACACACACACACACACACGATGTACCTTGAAAAAGGAGGAGGATCAATGTAAAAATAGCCTCAGGCAATCTTTTCCATTTCAAAAGGTTAGTTGTTTCCCTTTGATGAACTGTAAGGAAATGAAAAGTTTCCAACTGGCAGCTCAGAATTACTTCTGAATTTATAAACAGAACTTTTTTTCTATCAGTAGTACCTTACAAAATATAGATTGATTGATTGATTGGCTAGTTTTTGTTTTTTGTTTTGCATATTCCACCATAAAGTCATTTTGGAATATGAATAATATTAAAGAGGGGCCTCTTAGCATATTTGACAGAGACGGCATATGTCGTGTTATATAGATTTTTCTTGCCCAGCTCTCAATCTGCATGTTCTCTGAATAAGGGAGACTTGCAAAAGATTTTCCACTGCACTGTGTGCTTGGAAAGAAGTCCCTCTGAGTTCAACGGGATTTTTATTCCCAGGTAAGTGCCTATAGGGCTGCAGCTTTTTGAAATGAAACCATTTGCAAAAGGAGCCGGGGGGCAAGAAGAGTTGCTCCCCAGCATTTCCTCCTCTCCTGGTGCCAACTTTTATGTGCAAAGAAAACTTTGTGCTGATTTTCCCTTGTTTTTGAAGTCTCTCGTATTATGGATTTGCGCAGACCCTTTAGGGCTCTTGTATAACAAATGTTATGATAATGTAAAAGGCTTCTGTGCCATTTGTTGAAATAAATCAACAAATGTTATTACAAAACAGCTGGTTTAACTACAGGATGAAGCTACAAAATTGGCCTCAGGTATGTGGGCTACTGAGAAGGGAGCAGATAGAGAAAGAGCTGTCTAGAGTAGAAGCTGGGAAAGCACTGTGGCAGCTGCAATGGTGAGAAGGAGCCTTTAGGACATAATGATAGAAGACCAAACAAAACAATTTCTTTGTAAAAACAACAATAATAAAACCGAGATGCCCACAGAGCTATCAGGAGTCCGTAAGGGCCTGCTGATCAAAAGAAAAGCAGCCTGTGTTTTGGAGTATGGCAGGGTGGAAAGGGAAATCCTCAAGTCTAAAGGCATGGTGCATTAAAAACAACAACAACAACAACAACAACAACAACATCAACAACAGGAATTGTTAAAGTGCAGCCCCTGGACCATCTCAGAAAATGTACATGCATTTCCCTCAAAAAACAAATTAATGAAATGAAAATTAACTAAAATTAATTAAAAATCAATTGTGCAAAAGGGGGACAGAATGAACTATTTCATATGACATTTACGACAACCATATTCAGAATGACCCCAACTACAGTATGGATGAGAGTGTGCACTCAGGTTATGGTAGATGCAGTCGCATGCTGAGCAGACACAAGCCAGGGAGGCAGGCAGAAAGAAAAAAGAACTGTGTAAACCTGCTAATCCCAAAAGCGGAATCTTTCAACAGTCATCCCTGGGGGTGAGATAGGGATATTACAAGTATGTTAAGACTGTTTCTATTTCCAACTGTGAAATCCTGGGGTGGGGATCCAGTATGAGAATAATAATGCTGATTTCTGATAAGGGCAGGCTGCAGGATTTAGGGGGGGGGCATTGATAGAAGTGAACGCCATTGGGTCCCCTCCTCTGCTGATGGGCCTTGAGAGGCTTACCTGACAGCGATAAAAGCTAGCTGCATTGTATGGTAGCCCCCATTATAATTTCCCACAATTCCCCTGAAATAGAATCCATTTGGGGCATTGTGGAGAATTAAAATGGTAGCTAGAATCTGCCACCTTCTACTCTAACACATCCGCCTCAGAGAAATCTAAAGGGGGGGGGGCGGTCTGGGATGGAATCAGGGCCTTTTTACAAATAATAGAGCCAACAGTACAAATCTTTTTCTTTTTCAAATGACTGCCTCCATGTTGTGGGGAGAGAACAATTACTGGGTGGCAAAGGCCCATACAATTAGCCTTGAGCACCTGACTGTAGTTTCTATGCGCAAAGTATACCTATGTGGAGCAGCTTAACAGGAAAATGAGTCCTTCTCTGTTGGAGATGTGAGTGAAAGGAGCCTAATGTGACAAACACAAATCGCCATGCACTATAGCTCCCGACGGTTCTTATTCACCACATCACCTTGTTGCTCATTGCTATATGTGGATTGGGGCACTCATTTTAAATTGTTTCATTCTTTTTAATACCTGATTGCAGCTTTACACAACACCTCGGCATCTGCTTTGCTGCTGAGAGTAATTTTCCCACCGTCCTCCTTTCAATCTGTACCATTTTTTAAAATCAAATATGCACTTGAGTAATGACTGGAGGTCCTGCAAGATACAAAGTTGTTTTCCTCTCTTTGAGAAATGATTTGTCAGTGAGCACCTTTTGTTGACTAAAGAATTCATGCTAACTCTGAATTTCTTTGGGCACCTAACAAGAAGGTTACAGATGGTGCGCACTTCATATGACAAATAGCTTGTTACCTGCTGGCATTTGAGAAGGGGAAAGAAATGTTTCCATCAGAGCACTTCTCCATTTAACAGCTACTCAATCAAACAGAGAAAATATAGAGTCCTAAAGAAATAGATGAGTGAGACCACAATCAAGTCAAGAATTATTCATTACAGCATCACACTAGGTCCTAGACTAATGGAAGCAATTGCTACATCTTTGGATGTGGAGATTTGGATGTGAGGAATAAAGGGAAGTACTGTACACTATGATAGATGATTTCTACCTGCTCTCTCTATCTGTCTAGTAATCTGTTTAGGTTTTGCCACTTCTTGGAGTATAGAGATAGATTATCTGCTGCAAAACAACTGAAAGGTTACTGTGTCTCATGATTAAAACGCCAGATTGCGAGTCAAATAAAACCAAGCTTTAGTCCCATTTACTCATAAACCTATATAACTTCAAGAAAACAAAGAACTTGAATGCCATATTCTGAGGGTGGGGGATATAATTTCCATCTAGAGGTAAAGAAAAGGGCTGTGTACATACGATGCCCTTAAAACACGTTTCCCCCCCTTCAAAGAATGCATATATTAGTTTAAAGTGCACAAAAATATGTATATATCAGTGAAAATAGAATACAAAGTTCATTATATAATGAATGTGTATATTTGGTTTGTCAAAAATGTGTATATTCTGGGGAAAAATGCATTAAAGGATGTGTTTATTATAATGAATTGGTACTAAAATGTTTTTTTCATGGGGGATAGTTGTTGTTGTTGTTGTTGTTGTTGTTGTTAATTTTGAAGACCTTTTTTGCATGAGCCTAAAAAATTAACATTCAATAAATAAGCTTATCCAGATTCCTCTCTTAAGAAAGGTGGGAACTGTGAGCCCCCCTGGACCCTGACTGGCCCACCATCCTAGAATCTTGCCACGCAATAGACTTACAATGCTGACAGAACTTTGTCAACACAACTTAAAAGTGTGTTGGCAGGGATGAGTGGTTCAGTTGATTTACTTGACGCTGTGCCCCAGGTGGAGGGATCCCCTGAATAATGTGGCAGCAAGAGATATTTCTTCTTATTGCACAGTTTGATTGAAAGATACATGCTGAACTTAAAGGAAGCTAACATTTATTGAGTTAAGGGTGCTGCAAATCAGACATGTGAATTAATCAGGTTGTGGCCTATAGTCTTGTGTCTTCATTATGAGGTTCCTTTATGCTAACATGTCCCAGACACGACTCTGGCAGCAGTCAGTAGAGGCAACTGGACGTGGGGGAAGTATACCTCCTATGTGAACAAGCTCCCCCTTTTATAGTATGACAACTGTTTGGCCGTGCAAAAACAAAAATGCATGTGTGAAAATATCCAGAGGCCTGGTTAGATGTGAATTTGGATGTGGCCAATGTCCTCCATCCTAAATACCTGCTTCTTCAGACTGGGAAAATGGAACTGAAAATGGAATTATTCCTCTGGATTTCATATGCAACTATATGGGTAAGAACGGCCGCGTTGGATCACTGTAGTTCATGTCTCTAATTTTAAAGTGGTATACAAACAGTGCTGTTAAAATGTGCTGTAAAATGTATTCTACAGTGTAGCACTCCATAATGCAACGAGAGCTGACAAAAGTTTTTCTTAAAGACAACACACATGACATGTTTGTACTTCTGTTTGGACCATATGTTCAGCATTTTTAAAGGCACTGCAAACAAGTGGTCTCTTGAAATTCTCTTTGGTTTATTGAAGCTCATCTTTTTTTTAAAATCCTAGGCACTGTCTGTCTGACTCAGGCTTGGTTGTTTAAGGTATGCATCTATATCGGGGGGCGGAGGGGACCTAACCTCACCTAGCTCCCAAGCAAATGTTGCTGCCCCACTGTTTTCATGGCAGTGCCAAAAAGAAAAGAAAATAAGAACACAGCTTTGAGACAGCCCATTCCCAATAGATGGGCAAATTGCTTCTCAGATCAGCTGTGTGCCTCTATAGGTGCAATCTGTGTGTACGTGTTAGAGTGTGCATTGGTGTGGGCTGACCATACCCACTATGGGCCACATCCACCACCCACATCCAACACCCACATCAAGGAAGAATATAGCCCTCAGTACAAATACGTTCCCCTTTCCCTAGTAGGCAATATTACTTCTTTGGCTTCAAGTTGTGGATTGGAAATTCTATAGGTAAAATAGGCAGCATTAATTCTCACTGTTTTTCTACTAACAACAAATACAGGAAGTGGAACTGACTATCAACTTCTTCCACCTTAGTTTCAGGGTTATCCTTGTAGAACTCAGCCAGGAGGAGAAGCAGGAGAAAATCAAATTAGTTGGCCCTGCTTGTCAATGGTTGAGGCTCCTCCTACGGTTGGTCTCCCTGCCTTCCTCCCTGCTAGGCTTAGTGGCCACCAGCCACCACTGTCTGCAAGTCAGTGTAGACAATATGGTCTGAACTAGATGCTTTAATGGTCCGACTCAGTAGGAGGCAGCTTCCTACGTCCCTATAGAAACTGCCGCAGTGTGTGGTCTTTTTGCATTATTCTGGTTATGATCGGAGGATATGTATTATTTGGAGGAACCCGCAATGTTATTCTTCCCTGTAACAGCATTGCTTATCCCAGGAAGTGGATCAACACTCGTGAGAGGGGGAATTATAGCATGAGCTGTGCCTATGTAGCCCAACTTTTCTGTATCTCAGTGGCAGAGCACCAACTTTGCAAGGAAAAGGTCCCCAGCTCAGTCCTTGCTATCTCCTGTCAGTGACAGCTCCTATTTACTGGAGTAAGGAGAGCCAAACTCACACTACAGAGCCTCAGTTTAAGGATGTGGTCTATAAAGGGTCAAGAGGATGTAGCCTATAAAGATAATGCGTGAAGAGTCAATGATTCTTTGGGTTTTGTTACCTCTTTTGCATAAGGAATGAGGCTTAATATATGTTACTGAAACTCAAGCGCAGCTCGGATTGCAATGTGAGAAAGCAAATAACCCTGTTGTGCTGTTGCTCCAAGTTGATCACCAGCACTTATTTATTTCACAATCTCAGCAGCCTGCTGTCTCCCAAGTATATGAACGATTAGTTAAGGGGGGGAGGAAGCAGAACTTCATGGACAACTCCCAAAGATCTTTTGAGGGGGAAGAAAACCTCTCCACTTGTCTTGTCCCAGTTGATGATATGACAGTGTTGCATCAATGACACATGCTGGGAACTGTCTCTCAATCGGAAAGGGACTCTGAACAGCGAGGGCACGCAAACGATGCTGGAAAAGTAAAAAGCGAGTGCCAAAAAAACAAGAGGCACTCTGCGGCTTTGCTCCACACTCTAGGAGGTAATTAAATATCACGCAAGCTAACCAAATATTGTGTCAGAGGGGGATAAGCCATAACGCAGAATGATACAAAGCAAGCTGTTAATGCTTGTCCCCAGTGTGCCTATAATTAAAATGCATTATACACTGGTACAGGATTGTCTAAACTAGGAACACAGTGTGGAAGATTTTGTGGGCTGCTGGATGTAGGGCAGAGCAAACCAAACACTCTGGGGCTGGGAAAGGGCTTGGATTGGGAGGAGGTATCACTGCAAGCAGCCCTGCTGGCTTCCATCAACCTCCTGTTGGATCCCGAACCAGCCCTGTACTTCACCCTCCACCATTACAGAACGGCCTCACACTTGACCACCACCACTTCTGTCTTATCTGGCCGCCATGTACTGCAGGATGTAGTGGATGCCAGCTTAGTGAAGTCTTCATCCAACTTCCTTCTCGTAAGGAGCTTCCAGAGTACAATGAACTCATCCACAAACCAGTCGATGTCAAGAAAATAAAGGAGCGCATCTGGAACCACAAGTACCGCAGTGTGAATGATCTGGAGAAGGATGTCATGCTCCCGTCAGGCTGAAGTGGGATGGGGAATTGTGATTACTCTATCAGAGCAGGGTTTCTTACCAGGAAAATGCTGCCATGCATTTTGGTTAGGTGGGGTGGGGGGAGTGATTGTGTTTGTGTGTGGCAATCCACACCCAAGTGGCTGGTTATACGCTGCTCTTCCAACTATCTGCTCATGGCTCAATTCATGAAAATGGAGGAGAACACTAAAGTTTTGGCACACTCCTATATAAGTCCTGGAAGACAAGTAAAAGGTTTTGCATTTTAGCAAACCTACTCAGCAGATGTATGTAAACAGCCTAGCCAAATCAAAGAAGGATGAACTCTTAGCTATCTGGTGTGTGTCAGACTGGGTCTGTGGTTTAGTTTGGCGTTTATCTGACAGCTTCTAGTCCTCAGGGTGTCCAGAAGCATGAAATGTCATCACTTGCTAAACAAGACTGCTATTTGCATCCACATCTGGGCATGGGACTCATTGCTCATTAACATTTATTGCAACAAGGAGATCTGTTACAATTTAAAACTGTATGGAAACACGGTCTAAAGTGAGCCATTTGACAATCTCCCCACCTTTGAATCAGTGAATTGACTGTGCTCCCTATTTTGACACCATAATCAGGTGGTGACTTGCAGGCACTCAACCCAAGGCACAAATCTGGATGGAACCAGATAGTGTGCTTGGGCACCAGGGCTTTTTTTCAGCCAGAACTTGCCGGAACTCACTTCTGACACCTCTCAGGTGGGCATCATTGTCATTGTCAAAAGAAGAGAGGCTTTCAATTCTGTCACCTCTTTTTCTAGAAAAATAGCACTATTGGACACTATCTTGTTCAGACACAACAGTCTCCAGAGTCAACTTTATTTTTCACCCTAGTGTAGATGGGTTAAACTGTAAAGTTTGGTGTCTCTCAGTTTTTCACTTTGTCATGCTTCTGAATCAAGTTGGATTTAAAAAAAGAAAAGTCTTGATGAAAACTGGTATTCATTTATCCTAATATACAACTTGCTGTGTGCACTTTTACTTAACATACTTAATATACACTGAAATGATCCTATAAATAATCATTTTTGTATAACATTTTCACTAATATATGCATTTCCCTGCATGTTTTTTGGTTGGGGAACATTTTGCATTTTGGTTTGCCTGTTGGTTCAGGAAATGAGGATTAGATAAAATCACATTTAAATGTGAACCAGACCGAATTCCTCTCCACCCTTAGGCTTTTAGTGGCACACTGTAGAGAGAAACATGATTTGAATATCTTGTGGACTCCTTAACAAGAAAAGATTCTGCACAATTGTTGAAAAGTCACCTTGAGATAGAAAAATTGCCATAGATACGTATCAGTTTCCAGTTTCTGCTATTTAGTGTGTGGGACTTTTTCTCTTAAATTTGTCATTCTTGAGCTATCATATGTGATTCTAATTTCCAATCAGATTTATAATAGGGTAACTCCATTGGCTTCATATGAATCTCTAGCACAAATGAAGGAAGGCTGGATCAACATTTTTTCTGGCTGCATTATCTGTACATAAATATGGAGGAGAATGTTTAATAAGCTTATTTCAAAGAACTCAATTCTGAGTATTGTATCAATAAATGTGTATCCTTTTTATAGGCAAAGAAATTGACTGACTAGAGTATACAGACAAAAAAAAATATCGCTCTAAGGTTCTTTGAGGAAAAGAGCTCATTACTATAGTGAACATACACAATCTCTGTGTTTGCTTTTCTGCTTTTACGGCAGCATCTCTGACATTAGAAAACAAAATGAAAATTGAACTGTACATTTTTCATGTAACAAGGTAAAGCCTGAAATAGATTTTCAAATATGAAACCAAGCAACACCAGCAAGTGTAGTATAAAAGTAAATTCATTACCTTACAGAATTGCCTTGGCAATGATAATTCTCTACAGAACCGATAAAAGCAGGTAGGCAGACAGCAGACACTGGAGATCTAAAGCAGATTTTTGTTCTTTTACTCCATTCCTTTTCCACACTGGAAACATCAATATTCATAACAAAAACCTAAGAAAACCCTATGAAGAAGTGAAAGGGTATCTCTGCTACAACTGAATGCTGTGGGAGGGCAGACATGGGATAGGTAGACCGATAATGAAGTATTGATAATCAAACTTGGGAAAGGTTGTATTAAGTTTTTAACAGTTATGTAGAAATTTGGTAAGTCCAACAAGATGAAGCATTGTGATTCTGAGTCAAAGCATGATGAAAAAAAAGTCCAGAAAAAACCCCGTCTCATGTTGCTCTATTTATGTAATTTTCTGTGCCTTATAGCCTTATGTTTTCCTATATACAACACATCTAGGTCCATGAGATATACAAGAAGTGAGGCTGACCAAAATGTTGAGAGCAATCTTTTGATTTCCCAATACTATCATATCTGAACAGAATTAGATGTTTGGACCATCTCTGCTGACAATATATATTTCTGAAATTGATGGATCCCCAATAAAGATTCATTTAAACTTCCAGGTAGCAAATTGCCACATTTGGAGAAAGGCCACACATATTCCCTTTTGTTAGAAAAATGGAAATATGAATTAATAACTTTAGTGAGAATACACAGTGTTTTCTTGTTAATTAACCTGTGGTATCTAGAATCTCTCATCATGCTGTTCAACACATGTGACCTATACCTTTTCCTCTTAACTCAAATGCCTCTTTTAATACTCTGTTGTAGTTAGAGACAGAAATTTTCCGATTAAAACAGATTAATTATTTTGTGCACGCAAACCTTTTTCTTGGGCCTCAGATGTTTAGGCAATTATCACCTCTGTTTACCATCCTGGGCCTTGTTTACACTGATAAACAATGAAAACCTTAGTATTGCAGTGGAGAGGCATTTAGTGAGGCAGAATAAATTTATTCATGTTTGAACTGGCCAAAGTAAACTAAGCCATAAACAACCTAAGGGGCAAACCTATCCTGGTAAGGAACACAAGGATGAAGGGAGATGCTTTTATATATATATATATATATATATATATATATATATATATATATTGTATGATTTCGGCTGCCCCTGTGTTTCTGTGAGTCATCACCGGTTGCACTTCGACCTGCAGCTACTCGCAGGATAGCCATGTTTTTTATTTCCTAGATGAAATAGGGGTAGTTGCTCAAGCAAATTGATATAATTACCAACGTTTGTCGAATTACTATTGCCTGTGTTGGGATCATTTTAAAAGCCTAGAGTGGTTGCGTGTTGTGGTAGGGAGTGATTAAATATTTGTTTGGGAAGGAGACCAGATAAGAAGGGCCCAAGGATATCAGTTAACCCAGTGATCGGGGCAAGAAAAAGGCATGGCTGGAGGGGTAGTGGGAGGAGAATTTATAGATGCTTGTATTGTATCCCTTGCTCTGTCCCTCCTCCCATCCTTGGTATCACAGATGCTTCACCCACTGTGCCCAAATAGCCTCAGGTCTCTTCATAAAAATACCATTTTGAGCCACAGTCTTTTGATCCCTCCCAACTGAGATTATAGACAGGCACCTACTTTGCTGAAGTTCAAGTGCATGACTAAGACTTTCTTGTTTCAGCAGGCTTTTTGATGTAGTGATCAGGTTTTTTAAATATATTTTATTGTGTTACCCCCCTTCCATATTCTGTGGAATGTTTCTGTGTACAACACTTAGAAATGTGAATGCTTAAGTGATATATAACTTTCTTAAATAAATAAATGCCAGTTTTAACAGTATAATAGAGAAGAATGGATCTGCAGTCCTATTCCACAAAGAAAGATTTATTGAATTTCATAACTGCAAACACTGACCCCAATTATTACAAGTGATCCATAAAATAAGTCCTGAGGTTCCCCCCTCCCCCAGTGAGTTGTCCAACTGCGCATCACCCCTCTTGTGTAAGCATGGTCTAGCAATACCAAACACAGTCTGCTACCCAGAGAGAAATAAGGAACTGTTCAGATCACTGAACCTCCTCAGAGTAGCTCACTGTTTTTAGAACTGAACTTCAGTTGACCTATTCTCAAGGTTATAAAATATTCTGGTTACTTGGAAAAGTTGCATATTTCTGCATTTCCTGGGGTCTGAATGAAATTGGAGCTGCAAGCCTAGAAGCAGTGCAAGGAGAATTCTCAGGGAATTTACAGCTTTGTGGGAACTGTAAGTGCATTCTGAGATAACATGCAGAGGTGTACCTAGGGTCCTCTGAACCCCTGACAAGGAGCTGACAAGGCGCCCCCTCAAAAAACTCACTTCATTGCAATAGCCACATTAGAAATTACAAGTACTCAAAGAATCTAAAGCAAGGACGAGGTGAGGAGAAAGGGCCACGGTGCAAGCAGGACAGGAAGTTTCCTATGTGTTTGATCTCACTGTGACAGCAGCAGCTTGTTGCCACACACATGTATCATAAACTCCAGTCTCCAGCTGCTTTCATACCATCCTTGCCATTTCTCTTGCCGCTCAGCTCCCAGCTCTTGTCTAAACTCACAACCTTACACAGATAACTGGAGACAAATTTCTGGGGTGATTGTTGTGTCCCCAGGCCTGGGTCCCTGGTGGGTATGCCTCTAATAACATGTCCTTCTGAGATTCACAGCCCATTTCACAGACACATGGACACTGATAGTCCAATCTTATATATGCATACTCAGAAGAAAGCCCCAATGAGGTAATTAAGCATATGATTTGCAGTCTGAGTAAATGAGTAACCTGTGAGTAAAAGGCCATGCCATCACAGCAGACAGGTTAACGCAAAAAGCATCTTTCATTGTGCTAAATCAAGGGTAAGTAATACCAAAAGTATGCTAGCCAGTCTTAAAATATGTGTATATTCTTACCTGAGTCCAATCTGGGTGTGGTGGGATGGCTCTAATGCCATCCAAAGATGCCAAATGCCCTTTAATCTGAAGCCCCCTTACTGAAAGTAAGGAACATCAGGGAACAAATATTAGGGACAATGAGGTGGGAAGTTTTAGATAGTTACATGAATGCACACTGAGAAGCAAAGTCAAGTCAAACTGTCCACCACCTCATACTACAGAGAGGATACTCCAGGTTTTCTTCGATCCAGCTCCAGACAACATGGCCAATGTACATGTAAGTAAGGATGTTGAAAAATTCCAATGGCAATTCAAAGGAAGTGGAAATTGCTGCAGTTCACATGTTCAACTGTGGCCAAGAAGAGAAGGCATGCGGGCAGATACGACTGGTGTTCATTCACTTCACTTTTTTCCCCAGTCTACAAAAAAATCACAATTAATTATTTTCTTCACATTGTTTTGACATTTCCTTCATGTTAATAGGAATGCAGCGTACCCATGTTACCTAAGTAGCCATGTAACTTATGTTACTTACATTAAATAACTGACAGTAAGATGAATACAGTAACATTTGGTGGAAACTGAACTGTGGCAGAACAGAAACAGAGCTGATTGTGATGAATACAGTTTGGAATGGAAATGGTAGGCTTCTTATATCCCTATGTGTAAGTGAAGTAGTCATATGCTTCCTTCTGCCTACCCATGCTTCCATTCTGTCACCTCCTCTTTCGTTTCCCTTCTATTTTAGACTGTAAGCTCCTTGGGGTAGGGGCCTGTCAGACCTGTTCTGTGTGGAGCAACAGGTTTAAAAAAGAATATGACACCCTTGCCACTCTATAAACAACAAACCACTGGCAATTCTTGGAGAGTACATTGGAGTTTGTCAAAACAACTAAATATCCGGCTCAGGACTATTGCTGAATTAGCATTGGCTTTGTTGGCTAGAGCTTGTCACCTGGAGAAAGACCAACCAGCCTCTTACTACACTTTGCACCCCCAACATAGATTCTCCAGCTAACTGTAGCAACCTAGCAGGAAGTATAAGGGGAGAAGCAGTCTCTCAAGGAACCAAGCTATATTGGACTTTGTGTGCCAGTACAACATTAGACTTGGACTGGTAGCTTGCTGGCAGCCAGTGCAACTGTTCCAACAGAGGTGTCACATGTTGATAGTTGATCACTCCAGAAAGCAACCTAGCAGCTGCATTTTCTTGCAGCTGCAACTTCTGGACCAATCTTAAGGGCAGCCCCACGTACAGTGCCTTGCAGTGGTCAAGCCTTGAAGATACCAGTGCACGAACTACAATGGCCAAGTTGTTCCTATCAGGATCATAGCTGGAGCACCAGTCCAAAAAGCACTCCAACCTATTCAGGCCACCTGAGCCTCAAGTGACAGAAATAGAACTAGGAGCACCCCCAAACTACGTACCAGATTCTTCAGAGGGAGTGTGACCAACCCCCCTCCCCCCAGAAAAGGCAGTTGACTAATTCCCAGAACAAATACAGTGGTACCTCGGGTTAAGAACTTAATTCGTTCTGGAGGTCCATTCTTAACCTGAAACTGTTCTTAACCTGAGCTACCACTTTAGCTAATGGGGCCTCCCGTTGCCGGCGCACAATTTCTGTTCTCATCCTGAAGCAAAATTCTTAACCTGAGGTACTATTTCTGGGTTAGCGGAGTCTGTAACATGAAGCGTCTGTAACCTGAAGCATCTGTAACCCGAGGTACCACTGTATTCCATTAGGCAGCATAGTAGTTTTTCTTTAATTTTCATGGCTAAGAACTCAAAGAAAACCAGGTCATAAGGGGGTGGGGTCTACATTTATTTTTCTTTGAATATCAGTTCCTTTGCCAACTGTATGCACCGCTTTTGAGGGCAACTTCAAAAGGCATTTGTAATAAGGCATCGAGGTCAAAATCCAGCTAGTGCACGTCGCTTACATCAGCCTAAATAGCTATTTGGATCCTGCTTTTGATTTATCTGTAAAACTGCAGAAGTAAACTGAGAATCAGATCAGTTATGTATTTCCTTATGATGTCTTATAGTGCTTGGTATGAATAAATTAAAGTAATTTATTATGTCGTAAGTAAAACATTTGGATAATTGCAAGGCCTGAGTACAACCATTTTTGTCCCCAGCCAGGATTTCATATGTTAATATTTTGATTGCCCCAGATTTATCTTGAGATGGAAAAGTAAACATAATTATGCCCACTGACACTCAGTAAAATACTTTGCTGTGTAATTAGTGTGGTCTGATCACTATTGCCACCATTCCTGAATGACCCAGAAGTAGTAGAATTTTGAAGTGGGATTACAGTAATGTGTGATTGATGATGGCTGCTCTCACTATATTATGTGCTGTAAGTAAGCATGTAACAGATGGATTTCATTGCCATATAACATATGAGTTTCACCACTTGATGAATTTCTTTACCTGCAACGTGCTGCAATTTTCCTTACAAAAATAATCTATTACACTTGTCAGAACATTCATTAAATTACTCAGTTTATGCATTTCATTATATAGCAGAACCTTTTCATTTTACAGTAAAATGAGTCTCTCTCTCTCTCTCTCTCTCTCTCTCTCTCTCTCTCTCTCTCTAACCATTCTAGCATATTCCCCCCACCCTTACATAATCCAAAATGCTTCCAAGGCCTTTGGCAGTAGTTTTTCCCCCCTCCACTGCAGCAAATAAACTTTGGCTCTACTCACAATGATTTCGTGGAAGTGTTTGTTTTTGATTCTTTTCTTTTTTAAAACAACGTCACCACGCCCTATTAATACTGCTATATATGAAAATCTTCATTAACCAAACCTCAGGTGTTTTTAAAGCCAAATCCAATATTTATAGCAATCTTTTATAAGATTTATATTCCACTTTTCTGCAGCAAAACCATATCCAAACCAGCTAACCAAAGGACCTATCCAAACCAGCTAACCAAAAACATATAATAAAAACCAAGAACAAGGGTAATGGGGTGGTATAGTAGAGGTTGCTCTACTACAAATTCCATGATACTTTATTATTGGCCATGCTGGCTGGAACTGATGGATGCTGTCAGTTCAACAACATCAGCATCCTTCCACATGTCCCAATTTTCCAGGGACAGTCCTGGAATTACAGAAGCCATCCCAGTTTGTGATTTGATCCTGGAATGTCCCACTTGTCCTCAATAGAACACCCCTATTTTCATTCAAGAAATGTTGGAGGAGATGTATCTGACAATTCTATTCCCATTTTGCCTTGGAGTGCTTGCCTGGATGGTGTGTGGCTCCACCTCCTTCTGGAGCTCCAGAGCTCCAGTGTGATAGGTTAGCCTCAAGAGAAGGGGAGGCTTCTTTTATGGGCAAAGTGCAGCAAAGTCCTGCCAAGATTCCATACCCTCCAACATTTCTCTGATGAAAATAGGGACATCTCTTTCCATAATGATAATTTTACTATTTATACCCCACCCATCTGACCGGGCTGCCCCAGCCATGCTGGGCAGCTTCCAACATATATAAAAACATAATAAAACATTAAACATTTTTTTTAAAAAACAACATTGCCTATATAGGATTGCCTTCAGATGGCTCGGGGGTCAAATAACTCCATACCTCCAATGGACTATATGGAAATGGCTGAGATGACTGGCAGAATCCGAGACCAGGGAGAAGAGTTGGTGGAAGAAGATTGGAGGAAATTTAAAACTTATTTACAGAAGTATTGTAAAATGTATGAATGCTGATGACATTGAATTAAAATGAAGGGGTTCTAGTAATAAGAGATAAAAATTTGAAATTTGGGAGGTAAAATAAATAAGGATAAAGTAGTAGGATACGAATTTGCTGAACTAATTGTTATAAAGGGATATAAAAAAGGGAGGCGTGAGGAAGTCAGGAAAATAAGTTAATTGAAGATGAATAATTGGAAAAGAGTGATTTGTGTTTTTCTTATTCTACTTTTTGAGTGTTGATTGTCTTTTTTTGTTTTCTTGTTAAATGTTTGTATTTTATGTATCGTGAAAGTTTGTATTGTTGTGTTTTATATTTTCTTTGTGTTTTTATTGTTTTACTTTTCTATAGTTAAACTTAATAAAATATTATTTAAAAAACAACAACAACAAATAACTCCATACCTCCAACATTTATCCGATGAAAATAGGGACATTCTACCATACCTTCCAACATTTCTCCAATGAAAATAAAGACGTCTTAATGAAAAGCGGGACATTGTGGGATCAAATCAGAATCCGGGGTGGCTTTTCTAAATCAGGGACGTCCCTGGAAAATAGGGACACTTGGAGGGTCTGAGATTCTGAACCTCCCAAAGCCATGGCCTAGTTATAGTCCTGTTAAGCACAATGATACCAATACATTTCCAGTGACTTAGATGTTTCTGTCCATCTTCTCTGATTAGCCAGTCCGAAAAATCATTAAGTTACAGTAATAAAAACAATAATAAATTATTATTTGTACCACACCCATCTGACTGGGTTAGCTTAAAGCACATTTAAAAACATAATAGAACATTAAACATTAAAAAGCGTCCCTATACAGTGGAACCTCGGGTTAAGTACTTAATTTGTTCCGGAGGTCCGTTCTTAACCTGAAACTGTTCTTACCCTGAAGCACCACTTTAGCTAATGGGGCCTCCCGCTGCCGTTGCGCCACCGGAGCACAATTTCTGTTGTCATCCTGAAGCAAAGTTCTTAACCCAACGTACTATTTCTGAGTTAGCGGAGTCTGTAACCTGAAGTGTATGTAACCCGAGGTACCACTGTACAGGGCTGCATCCAGATGTTTCCTAAATGTTAAATAATTACTCATCTCCTTAACATCTGATGGGAGGGCATTCCACAGGGTGGGTGCCACTACCTAGAAGGCCCTCTGCCTTCCCTCCTATATCTCCAAGGAAACAGTTTAAAGAAACCCAAGCAATTCTCTTGCATAGAAAGATCTGAGAGGGTGGGAAAACTACCGGTACTTCTCACATTGTCTTTGACCATTGACCATGCTGTCTGAGACTGATGGGAGTTGTAGTCCGGAACATCTGCAGGCCTCAACACTTCATGCCAATAGCATCGGGAACACACCATTTTGCTTCCCCAGTATGATGCTACATATGTAGTGCCACCATTTTGCAGTGGATGCACACACATATAATGGATCAAAACATATCTTTTTATCTTTGACTCTCCTGGGTATGTGGTTCTAGACTTTCCTTGGAGAGTACAGCAGTTGGGGCTACCATGGCAAGCTCCTGCACTGTCAAATTTACCACTGCTAACAAATCTGTGTGGACAAATCCCTGGATCCAGTAAAGTTCGAAATTCATTTCCGCTTTCCTCAGCCAGCATCTTCCTGATATTTTGGATTACAGCTCACAGCATCGATTACCCTCGGCTAGGGTGGCTGGTGCTGATGGAAATGGTAGTTTAAAATATCTCAGAGTGTGGGTGGGCGAAGCTAGTCTACATGAACATAAACTCCATGCTAATAAAAGACACATAATTGACTCTTGAGTAAATTGACAGTATTCATATGTCTACATGTTGTTCTTTTTCAAAGGCATCATTTACACCAGCATTGTTTCTTTTGAGCTTCATCAAAGGAGGCATTCTCGAGTACATACACATCCCTTAATGCTGTTTGTTTTCCGGCTCTTACAGAGCACTTAAGGCTATAATGAATTTACACTGGAATCCTGAATCAAGTTAAGCAGCTATTAATGCTCTTGAAGCAACATGAACAAATGCTGATTTCTTTCCCTCTCTCAGCAAATGAAACCATAACTTGCCTATGACTTTATCTGACCTTCATGCATGCATTTCATGATTGGTATGGAATATGGGATGCCTGTGTCTGTAAAATGTTTTGTTTGGAAATATAGTCCAATAACATTGATTTATGGTGATGCCTGATCTCTAAAACCTTATGGATACTGCATTTTGAATGAATGAAACAGGGATAGTTCATCACCGAGTATGAAGTGAGCAGTTCTGAAAGACGAATGACGCTTCAGCATGCCTAAAGTGGTGTCATTTTAAAGGAGCTTCATGTTAGGCAATGTAGTTTACCTTGTGGGTTTCCTTAGGAAACAAAGGCATTTGCACATATTCTTTATATTTTTGGATTTTCTACATGATGACTCTGTTGTTGTTGGGGGGAGCAGGGAGGAAAACTATTAGAAAGTTAAATGACTTGTAACAGTTAGATTGGAAAATGACTCACAGAGGCTATATCGTTATTTTACTTCTGCTCTCGTTATTGTTTTTTTTCTTTTCTTTGCAAAATCCATTTCTGCTGCATTAAGAGAGCTACCATTCCAGTGGTTGAAAGTTAGGGCCTAGCATTAGAAGCCATTAGGAGTGGAAATTGACAAACACACATCTATATATTAAAATTGAGATTTATGATAGCTAAACTATCCACTCTTTCTCCATGGCCATAAACATTTCCTGAGCCTTGAAACACCCGAAAGGAGAGTTAACTTCAGTCCCTCCCCCCACTGTTAAAATTCTTCATCCCTCCCATAGCTTGGCTTCTCTGTAGTGCAGGAAACAACTGCCTAATAACTGATGAATAGCTCTGTGCAAATGTGCCCCAAGAGTGGTCAGGGGGAAAAAATCACTCTTGATACAAAGACGTTAGGAGGCCATTTAAAACAGCTTGTTAGTTGAATTGCACAATAGGGAAACTCGTAGTTAAACAGCTTTGCTAGCAGGTGTTCCCAGTGTGCTGGTAAACTGCTACATGTTTTAAGCAATAATGGAGATAGGGAATCATATGGAAATCCCAAGTTTTCCTCCCTAAATCTAGCCATCCAAGAGCTTATGAATACATTGCCCTAAAGCACAGCAACACTATATTCCTTATGACGTTTGATGGTTCATAACCAGTTGTAATGCTCAATCAAGTTTACAGCAATGGCTTTCAAATGTTTTGTCTTCAGGGAACCCTTTCCATACGCTAGCACAGGATTATAGAACATCTAGGATGCTTAAAAGCAGTGGAGATACAATTTGCATTCAAAAGTTCCAGGTTTAATCTCTAGCATCAGTGATAACACAGGTGATAGGAATGATTCTGCCTAATTCCCAGGGCAGCTGCTAGCTAAGTTTCATAGAAAGGAATGGAATGGCTTAGCACAAAAGGCCTGATTGGTGATTGTGCAAATATGTTTCAGTTCTATCATTCTCTCAGTGATGCTATTGGTGACACAATGTGGTCTGGGCTTCAAAACAATGTGAGGTGGTGGTGAGGAGGATCAGCTCACCGCTATAGAGACTAAATGGTGTTAGAGAAGATAATCTTGTGATGTCAGGAGATGAGAAGCAAAGAGTAGCAGGAAGAAGATACAGGTGGTGACTATTTCTCACGGGGTTCCATTCCCAGCCCCTGTTTGCATTGCCAGAGCATGCATAAGTGCACCCCACCCCATTTCATTACCCCTTCTGCCCCTGTTCTTCCCTCTTCTGGGTCCACACGTCAGTGATCATACATCATTTGGACATGCCTAAAAGGTCGCTGCCTGTATATCTTGTGGTTGTAAGAGAAGCAGACAATATGAGCCAAAGTCAAAACAAATTATTTTTTTTCCCTTCCAGTAGCACCTTAAAGACCAACTAAGTTAGTTCTTGGTATGAGCTTTCGTGTGCATGCACACGGCTACCTTTCTGTAAATATGAGCCAAGTATCTGAAGAAGTGTGCGTGCACACTAAAGCTTATACCAAGAACAAACTTAGTTTGTCTCTAAGGTGCTACTGGACTATAGATATAGATATAGATATTGACTGTGTCAGACCAACATGGCTACCTACCTGAATCTAGAAATATGAGTCAAGGTTATGCATTGTATTCAGTATAGTGATAAGCAAAATATTCCATCAGACCACAGCGTTTAATTCAAACCCTCATTTGGTGCTTTGGAAACAGTCCTCCTTGGTCCACAGTACTTCAGTGGCTGCCTGATTCAGCTCATGGTATAAATCCAAGTCTTCTCTGCAAAACACCTATTATCCCCCTTTTTACAAAAGTGGATAAAATTTGCAGGCATTGCAGCAGATTCAGAGTGAATAAAGCCTACAAAATTACAGGCAAATGTGTCCTGGTTTTTGTGTTCATCTTTAAATTTTGTTTTTCAAAAAAAAAAAAAAAAGGTTGATAACTTTATGATGTTTCTTCAGCATATTTGGATACAGTTTGCACCCTCCAGAGAGAATAACTGCTACAACAGTTTTAGTGATTTTCCCTGTAAGGAATCTTTAACAATTTTAAGGTGATTAAAAAAGAGTATTCTCACCTAATTGTTGCATGGATAGTTGTTATGAAAATACAGTGGTGCCTCGCAAGACGAAATTAATTCGTTCCGCGAATTTTTTCGTCTAGCGAATTTTTCGTCTTGCGAAGCACGAAATCCCATAGGAATGCATTGAAAATCAATTAATGTGTTCCTATGGTCAAAAAAAGTCCAAACAAAGCCAAATTTGGTACAACAAGAGTTTATTAAGTGCTCTTTAAAGTCACACATACTGTAAAGAGCATTTCAAAATTCAAACCCAGAATTTTTTTAAAAAAACAGCAGAGTGGCCCAATGGTCACAGAAAATCATAAAAATGCAGGGGAAAAAACAAGCTTCCAGATTCTTGCAAACCCCTCCCCAACTGTTCCCCCAGCCACCCAGCACACAGAAATTCAAATCCAGAATTTTTTTAAAAAAACAGCAGAGTGGCCCAATGGTCACAGAAAATCATAAAAATGCAGGAAAAAAACACAAACTTCCAGATTCTTGCAAACCCCCTCCCCAACTGTTCCCCCAGCCACCCAGCACACAGAAATTCAAATCCAGAATTTTTTTAAAAAAACAGCAGAGTGCCCCAATGGTCACAAAAAATCATAAAAATGCAGAAAAAACCACACAAGCTTCCAGATTCTTGCAAACCCCTCCCCAACACCAAGCCCTTGAATTCCAAACACCCCAACCCAAAATCCAAAACCCCCCAAAATAGTTTTAAAAGCTTAACTTACCAAATGGCTGCAAAAGAAGTTTTGGAAAAGCTTCAAAAATCACCAAAGTCTTTGAAAACCTCAAAAAAGGCTACTATGTACACTGCGTTCTATGAGTTGCTCCTCGAAGTCAAGTCACAACTGTATTAACGGTGTTAAGAAAAAGGAAACAAACTTGCAAGACGTTTTCGTCTTGCGAAGCAAGCCCATAGGGAAATTCGTCTTGCGAAGCAGCTCAAAAAACGGAAAACCCTTTCGTCTAGCGAGTTTTCCGTCTTGCGAGGCATTCGTCTTGCGGGGCACCACTGTAGTAGACATGAGAAAAGTGGTGGGGGTTTATTGGTAAGAAAATATATTCCAAATTATAGAAAACAGATTGAGGAGTTTATGCACTAAGAGCTTTTAAAGTTGACTGGGGATGAGAACTAAAATGGATTCATTTCCCTCCCTGTTTGCAGGCAGTGATGTAATAACAATAACAATAATTTATTTGTACCCCAGCCACTCTGGGCAGCTTCCAGGATATATAAAACACAGTAAAACATTAAACCTTAAAAAGCTTGTCTATACAGGGCTGCCTTCAGATGTTTTCTAAATGTTATATAATTACTCATCTCCTTAACATCCAATGGGAGAGCATTCTACAGGGTGACATTACATAGGTGCTCATAGATTATTCTGCATAGAGTACCAAGCCAATTATACATGCATTTGTGGAGTAGGTTGGCATGGGCACAGGAAACTTCCATCTCATGGCCCATATCTCCATTGGCCCCATATCTCCATTGCCATTCAATATATATATTCAGTCCAAGGGGATAAAACAAGACAGAGTTGACTCCTCATGCTTTGCTTACATTTACTAGGACATCTTTTTCATGCATCCGTATAGTGCTATTTGAAGTGCAATATTTACATTGTCCATCACAGGTCATTCATCAAATGGGTGCATGGGGGGGAATGCCTAAGATACTGTTCATCTCTTGACCTAAATGTCACAAAGTATGGCCAAGATTGTGTCCCTGTGTCATGAAGCTCCGTTTTACATAATCTAATACATTCCCTGTATAAAATAAGTTTGCACAACTGATTAATACAGAGGACAGAATACAATTATATTATAATGCGCATGCAGTCCATCCCACTGGGAAATTACAAGCATAGCAATAGAACAGTATAAGAACATAACCCTCATCGCAAAGCAGGCTATGGAAGATAAAAACAAGTCTCACACTTTTCTCTTCTGACCACTTAACATAACTACTTTCCATTTAATTTGATCTCTCTTCAATTTGCATCTTTAAGTAATGATGCATTAGTGGGCAAAAAGGCAACAAAAATGTAGCTATTCCTCTGTGTTCTTTGAACCAGGATGCTATTCTATTTTATATCCCCTAGGCGCTCCGCCATTCATAATTGTATTTGAGTTAGAAAATGGCTAGCTTTCAGGTTACTTACGATTTCTGTAGAACTCCTCTCTTGTGGGAACACAGTGTTAGTTATTTATACACAATGACTCCAGCACCAAAGAATTCTGAACAACTTGCTGCATAATAATGCCGAGGTCATGATCAGACCCATGTCAAAGGGCAGACCAGAGAGTGTATCCTGTCAGGCATAAAACCTGGTCTACCTGATTTAGTTTCTACACATAGCCAGAAGCTATAATGCTAATTATTAAGAAGTGTGTGTTTGTGTACACACATACACACCCCCACAGTAGCTGATACTAACAGACTAACAGCACAATCAGACAGGAGCCTTATTGCAGGAGAATTGCATCTATTTTTCCTACTGGGTTTTCATGAACTATTCACACTACTTGTTTTTTCTCCATGAATATTTCATCAAAATGGTGGTTATTTTCATTCACACCAGCAGGCGTGCTCTTCTCCTGACAATGCTTAGTAGTCATTTCTCATGCTTTCCATGTTCTCCATAACCATCCCACCATCCTCAGTATTCAGAATGTGTATGCTCATTTTTGGCTATTTAACAGGACTGTTTTTCAGAGCGGGGACCATTTAAAAAACATTCAGAATCAAAGCATTGTGTTGAAAGAGATATCTGAACATGCGGAAAATGATATGCTTGCTTTTGTCTGCAGAATGAATCCAATAATGTTGATTGATTTCATAACATTTGAGCTGTACATGACAGTTCTTGATGGTGCTGTCCATCAACAATTAAGATTCCTGGACCTTCCTTGAAGGTGTCTCTAAATAAGACACTTCCTCCTGCTGGCCTGAAATCTATATCTATCATACAGTCATTGACTAGCCCTTTGTCATAAGAAGTCTCTCATTTCAACAGACACTGGATCCTACTTGAAAAATGACAGCTTTCACCACAGAACCCATAAATGAAGAAGTCATTGACTGTAGTAACAATATCCTTCCTACATGGATATGTTGAACACAACATGGAGAAATGGGGGCATATTTAACAGGAAAATTAATCATCTCTGACCAACAGGACTGTTGTCCAAATACTACTGGACATGGACCATTGTAATGTCATCTGAGAGCAGTTCCTTGGTTGACTCCTGTGTGATACTGTCTGAATATGTTTCTTCCTGTGTCATATGACGATAGGAAAGGCTTTCCAATACATGTTTGGGGTGATGCTTTCACCAGCACCTGATATGAGACTACAGTGGTGCCTTGCAAGACGAAATTAATTCGTTCCGCGAGCCTTTTCGTCTTGCGATGTTTTTCGTCTTGCGAAGCACAGTCCGTCGCAACTGCGCCTCTTCAAGTGGCTTTAAGAAAAAAGCGAACAAACTCGCAAGACGTTTTCGTCTTGCGAAGCAAGCCCATAGGGAAAATTGTCTAGCGAAGCAACGCAAAAACCGAAAAACCCTTTCGTCTTACGCGTTTTTCGTTTTGCGAGGCATTCGTCTTGCGGGGCACCACTGTATTTTAAGTGGGAAAGAGGATATACCCCTTCCTTGGGTGCCACTGTTCCAACCTGGATCAAGACCCTGCATAGCTTCTGTTTCCTGAAAAGAGGAATAGTTTAGGAATCTTTAAATATGTGTCACTTGATTCTGAGTGACATTGGTTCTCCGGGGTCTTGTCAAATGTACTTCACATTCCTGCCACCTGCCCCTTAAAAAAGAAAAGAAAAAGAACTCAAGGTGCCAGAGGTTGAACCTAGTTCCTTGAAGATGCAAAATAGTTTTCTATCACTGAAATATGGTCTTTCTCCCCAGAAATATGCCTTATACAATATTCTATCTATCTATGAATGAATGAAAAATTGGCAATTTCTTTTGGGAATGAAGTGATACTGCATTTTGAGGACCACGTATATAGTTTCTTATAGGGTTACTATGATGCAAGCAGGGTGACTATGACTCTGTTCATTATTGGACAGAAGGGCAATTTACAGGAACTGCAGCATTTCCCACCTTTATTTGACATGTTTCACCTGCTGAAACAGTGGGGAGATACTTGGTGTTTGCCATCAAACACTGTGCTTGACAGCTGAATTATGTATTTTCAGGACCCTACCATTTCTTTAGATTGTAAATGATTTAATTTGATTTTGATATTGTATTTTATAGTGTGGTAAACCACCTATGGTGAAGGGGAGGTAGAAATCATCATCATCATCATCATCATCATCATCATCATTATTATTATTACAGTAATATTATAAACACCCTGCAAACCTGCTTCCCATAACATTTTCCCCAATTTCTGTTTCATATGGCTTCTATTTCATTTCTTTGGTTGGTTCTCATTCAAAATTGAAGTTTGTACATTTGAAACGGATGTGCAGCGGGGAGGGGGAGTACGACGACACCCAACTCTTTGGAAAAGTTCCATAAATATATTTCTAAAGCATATCCAACAGAGTCACTGTTCTCCAAAATTCATGAGATAGCACTGCTGTTGCTGGGTACTCACAATAATCAGTATTCAAGATGTCAATGCCTTACCAAGTCAAAGGTTTTGGAGAACAATTGAAAGGATGAGTGGGATTTGAATAATAAGGATAGCTGGCTTTTACACAAACTTCAAAGTCTGTTTGTCCAACTCTGGTGAACCCCCTCCTATAAGTCACAGAGGAGCTCTGTGCATATGACACTTCTAATCTCTGCAGGAGTAGAGATTTGGTCCTGCAGACCTTTAATCCTGCTGAGTTTATAATTATCACAAGACAGAAGATACATGCCTATTGAGGTTTGAATCTCTGTGAGTCTGATGCTTTTCGGCAGGGCAACTAAAGATGCTGAAATAAAGTAGGGCCTTCCACTATTATCCCAATCTAAACTGTCACCTTCAAGCCTTTATATAATGAGCTTCAAGGCCCACTACCATTTCTTAATTTTTCAAGACTCGAAAGCTCTAGAATATTGAAATACTGAATTTGTATAAAGGAACCCTCTGGTAAATTCTGGAAGGGAATCCCTTAGCATGAAAGAGCATTCACATTTGCTGGGCCATTTGAGTAAGGATTTGGCTGATCTTCATTTCATCTAGGTGTGTGATCCGAGGACAACTAATTGCTAGCCAGAACTAATACAGCAATCTGGCTAAACAGTAGCAGCAACTAAGAACAACACAAACACAGTTGCACACTTCTAGACTATTAATGTGCTTTGTTCATTAATGCAGTTGTTGCCATATTTTCCTGATGACCCATCAAAGGGTTTGGTGAGGGATTGGTATTAGTCATATTAATACCAATTAGTCAGCTATTGACTGTATTTCAGCTATTGACATATTAGTCAGCTATTGGACTGTAATTCCACAAAACATCTCCACATCTACAAACACTACACACACCTTTGTGTGCCGGTAAGTAAAAAGTTTGTAAAGCAGGACTGGCAGGGCTCAAAGGAGTGTGTGGCAGAGGGGGCTGAGTCAAGGGCAGGGGGCAGTCGATTATGGGGTTTTGCTCCTCCAACAAGGCAGGAGCCAATATAAAGCTGCAGAGATAGAGAGAGAGAGAGATAAGGAGTTAGAGAGATTGATAAACATTTGTTTAGGGTAAACAGATGTATTTGCCCAAACCAAACACTGCCATATAAGCAATGCTTTTTTTCTTGGGGTACGCATACCCCCAAACATTTTGTGAATCTAAGTTTGGCCTCATTGAGGGGCAATATTTCAATATGAGTAGGAAAATGAGAGTACCCCTAAACTTTTTTTTTTAAGGAAAAAAGCACTGCATATAAGCAATGATATAAATGATCTCAGAGTGCTTTTCTCTGAGAAAGTGAGTACAAAATAGCAAGGCATAAGGGGAAAGAAAAAGTAAATAGGAGACAGATCACTGAATCTGCAGAAAAACAGATTTACCTTTACAAACTTAATGTAAATGTTAAAGTTAAGCTATCACCAGTCTGTAGTGAGAGAAGAGCCACCTGGAATGGTGTTTGGGCAATGGGTTTAACACAGGGTTTAGCCCCTACCTTGCACTTCTTAAATTATGGTGAAATACAAGAGGTTTGCTGCAAAGACAACTATATAAACCAACTTGTTCCACTTGCATTCTTGGAGTAGATTGTGAAGAGCCTGGCAGAGAATCAAACCCGCGATCTGGTTCCCTGGTTGAGTATTGTTACGGCATTGCACAGTTATGTAGTATCCATTGCATTTATGCAGCCCTGCATATTTATTCTGCCAAAACTTTATCATTTGTATTATGTGATGCAGAAGTTTGTGTAGGTGGCAGAACAGAAAGCATCCTTTGAATTATGGATTAGAAGTCAATGTTTATAACTATGGAACTGTCATTATATCCTTGTTTGCATCTTTTATCTTCCATAACTATATAAAGCTCTATGTTTTCAATAGAACCAATTTACACAATTGAGGAGGGGGCGACTGCTCAAGATATTCAGGGTGCTTAACCTATGAAATGTAGTATATTCTGAAGTATAAAAATTGCACACACAACAAGAAGTTATCAAAAACAACACAAAACTTTTTTTATTAAAATGAGATTATGCTGAATGAATCATGTATTATTTGAGATTGTAGTCTTTGTAGATCACTTGCTCCATGAGTTTTGAGTCCTAAACACTCTCTTTTCTATTAAGAGAAACACTATAATAGAGAAGTACATCCATCACAACATTTGATTTTAGTCCGATCTGATCCTTTATAAAAACAGCTTGCTGCAGTTCAAAGTGTTTCAGAGGCTGCCAAATCTGTCTTAACATCCTAGTCCACTTCTGGGGAAAAAAAGTTTCTTTTTGAAATCAAATGGGAAATCAAAAGATGACTCTATGTCTCCAACTCCCCCCCCCCCGCTTGATATAAGTGAGTGAAATTTGCTTTCCTCGACGGTGGCTTAAACCTGCCGTTATAAACGATACCCAGCTGTGTATCTATCTATCTATCATCTATCTATCTATCTATCTAATCTAATCTATCTATCTATCTATCTATCTAATCTAATCTATCTATCTAATCTAATCTATCTATCTATCATCTATCTATCTATCTATCATCTATCATCTCTATCATCTATCTATCATCTATCTTCTATCATCTGTCTATCATATGTCTTTCATCATCATCTTTTGACAGAATTGGATTAAATTTGCAGGTATTGTAGCTCCTCCTGATGGAATAGCTGCAGAGGCTTTCCTGGAAGTAACACACTTACACTTTTGGAATGGGTAAAAAATTAGTCCCATCATCTCCCCTGAGAGGTACCTCTAGGATAGAAATCTGACAAATTGCAAACAAATAAGTTCTGCTCTTTGTGTGCTAGACACACAACTTTAAAGTTAATTCCGAGGTGGGGTAGAACTAAAAGAGATTGACTTGTTTCTCCCAAAGCACTGGGACTCGAAAGTCTGAGTAACATCTTTCTCTCCCCCCCCCCCTGATTATAAGCTTGACGTGTAAGTCACAGTGAAGCTCTGCCTTCTCCCTCCACTTACCTGTTATTTGCTCTGGCCCTCCCCTATTGGTGCTTTCCTTATATGGTAAAGTTAAAATAATTCATTTTATTTTTAATAGACACTACTCTATATCATATTTTTTGCATCTAGGGGAGCATGAGGAGCTTGGGAGTGGCAATTCAACGGGGCACCTTGTACAAATCCCTCTTCACATCAGAAAAGCCCATAATTCCTCTGAAGCACTCTGCTTTGGCTCATAGCTGCTTCACATCCCTATATTGGCTCCCAGTATGTTTCCAGGCACAATTCAAAGTGTTGGTGCTGACCTTTAAAGCCTGAAAGAACCTCAGCCCAGTATACCTGAAGCAGCGCCTCCACCCCCATCGTTCAACCCGGACACTGAGATCCAGCTCCGAGCGCCTTCTGGTGGTTCCCTCCTTGCAGGAAGTGAGGTTACAGGGAACCAGGCAGAGGGCCTTCTTGGTAGTGGTGCCTGCCCTGTGGAATGCCCTCCCACCAGATGTCAAAGAGAACAACAACTACCAGACTTTTAGAAGACATCTGAAGGCAGCCCTGTTTAGGGAAGCTTTTAATGTTAAGCCTGGAGAAGAGGAGGTTAAGGGGTGATATGATAACCATGTTCAAATATATAAAAGGATGTCACATAGAGGAGGGAGAAAGGTTGTTTTCTGCTGCTCCAGAGAAGCGGACACGGAGCAATGGATCCAAACTACAAGAAAGAAGATTCCACCTAAACATTAGGAAGAACTTCCTGACAGTAAGAGCTGTTCGACAGTGGAATTTGCTGCCAAGGAGTGTGGTGGAGTCTCCTTCTTTGGAGGTCTTTAAGCAGAGGCTTGACAACCATATGTCAGGAGTGCTCTGATGATGTTTCCTGCTTGGCAGGGGGTTGGACTCGATGGCCCTTGTGGTCTCTTCCAACTCTATGATTCTATGATTCTAATGTTTGATGGACTATTGTATTTTAATATTTTGTTGGAAGCCACCCAGAGTGGCTGGGGAAACCTAGCCAGATGGGCAGGGTATTAATAATAATTATAATTATATCCTAAACTGATCTGGGTTTTCCAATGAAGAATGGGATACATAATAATGGGGAAATGAAATAATAGAATCACTGAATTGTGGAGTTGGAATTGATCCTCAAGGGCGATCTAGTCCAACACCCTGCAATGCAGGGTTTGAAAACCTCCAATCTCCAAGACAGTCTTTCCCACTGTAAAACAACTCTTCGTAAAATAAGGCAGCCAGCCTTAATAAATATCCTAAAACCAATATTTGGGGGGGGGGCATTGCTTATGGTGCACTCCATTGCATTTTTACTCAGAAGTAAATCCCAAATAAGAGTGCATAGCAGTACTATTTTTCTAGAAAAGAGGTGCCAGAACTCAGCATGAACACCTGCCTCCTTCTCTTATAATGGCAGCGGCACCCACCTGAGAGGTGCCAGAACAGAGTTCTGGTGAGTTCCGGCTGGGGGGGGGGAGGCCTTGGTGCATAGGTATTCTGCCACAGTATCCGTCATTATCCCTCTGATAGCTTTGTGTATTTTTTGCAATATTTTTTAACAACCGCAGTCCAAACTTGCACATGGCCCTCATTTTCCAACCACAAAACAAACAAAGTGTTGGGAAAGTGTGCTGAAAGAAATGAGGGAAGCGGGGAATGCTTTTCACTTGTTCTCCTTTGGTTAGCATGAACACTCAAAGAAGTAACACTTGGTGCAGTTACAGGCCATGATATTATGTAACCGATCTGCCTTGCTGACATCCCCAAACTGACTGGTGGTTAATAATTCACCATCTCTGCAAAGTACATGCACATCACAATCCAGGCCGCTTTTCATTTTAATCCTTTTCCTCCCTGAAGTTGTTAGATCGCTACATGATAGACTTTGTATCTTGCTGGGCGGTATTTTTAGAATAAGAAAAATGCTTTACTCCTAAAGAAGCAAAAGGTGCGAGGGGAGGGGAAGGAACTTAGAAGAAAAAAAAACAAATTAACAATTGTCTGGTAAAGATTCCAGCTGTGATAAACTTCACATTTTTAATGTCCTTGCTTGGCTTTTAAATGTACATTTCTGACAGCAACATCTGAGGCACCTAGTGAAAAAAAATCACAGCTGTAGATTGTGATTGCCTCTCATCTGCCCTCTTTATTATCATGTAATCTACTCGTTTTTACTTCCCACGTATTCCAAATATACTCTCAGTACTGTACTTTCATGATTATGCAAACGTCTTCGTTCCAAGGACCAGTTCAATCTGTCATGATGGGAAGTAGCATTATAACATAATGAATGCTCTCATTTCCTGCAATTTCCCCCCTTTTTTGCACAAAAAGTTTAAATAGTTCACTAGTACAATCTGCTGGGGTTTGTTAATGAAAAACTGCATACTTTGATAAGTGTATTTATCATGCAGTTGTGACGATAGATCAGAAACAATGTTCCAGAAAATTTTTCTCCTTTCGCTTCAAATGCTACAGCCAAATCATGGGAACAGGTTCCTCTAAAATGAGCCATTATGTTAGGGAAGAAAGCACTTTTTCTGCTCATTTGGGTTTGCCTAACCAGAGTAGTTGATGTAGTGACTTCCAGATGTTGTTGGACTATAGTTTTTATCAGTCCTAGCAACATGGTCAAGGTTGATGGGAGTTGTACTTCCACAACATCTGGACCACAGTATGGTAGCTTCCTCTGGATTGAACTGTTGGACAACAATGTGGAGAAAAATATAGAGGCAAAATATTAAGCATAGGTCCGAATGTGAGACAACTTTGGACGGTGCTGTGAGAGCCTCTCCACTTCCCTCTCATGAGTTTCCATGGAAAGGGGAACATCCTATGGGATCTTGCATGAGACAAGAGAAGCCATTTTGCCCTGTGAGCTTCCTACCAACCCACCCTGGGTGTTAGAGCCTTACTAAACTACAGTGGTACCTCGGGTTAAATACTTAATTCATTTCGGAGGTCCGTTCTTAACCTGAAACTGTTCTTATCCTGAAGCACCACTTTAGCTAATGGGGCCTCCTGCTGCCGCCGTGCCGCCGAAGCACAATTTCTGTTCTCATCCTGAAGCAAAGTTCTTAACCTAAAGTACTATTTCTGGTTTAGCAGAGTCTGTAACCTGAAGCGTATGTAACCTGAAGCTTATGTAACCTGAGGTACCACTGTACTTGGGTCATGGGTTTCCCCCCTCCAAAATTACCTTCGGATGGGTCTCGTCCCCCCACCCTTTCCTAGTTATGTTAGATGATCACATAAAAATCACAACTTTTTGGCACTGGGCAGGATCAGCATCATAAAGGGGTCCCCAATAAGAGGGGAGGGTTGGCTCAAGGCATGTCCTAAGCTCAGGTGGGGCATCTGCCTATATTAACAGTCTGGATGGCTTCCAACACATTAAAACATCAAGCACATCAAACATTAAAAACTTCCCTATACAGGGCTGCTTTCATGTGTCTTCTTAACCTGTAACTTCTTGCAATGAAGGAACCACCAGAAGGCCTGGCTGGAATCTGTTCCTCCAGTTGCCAAATGGGACACTGGACACATTTGGCCATGGGAGGCGTCAATGCCAGCCAACATCCATGGTTAAGTGCTTCCTAACCCTAAGCAGAATGTGATTCCATCAACAAGGGCTTAGTGGAAGAAGGAGTTGCCTCTGCTTACCTAACCCATAAAGCTGTGGCCTTATTTCACCCAATGCTGGTGGCCAGCATGAGTCATTTGCACCACTCTCACAAGCCACAAATATGTGCCTGGCGGGGCAATGTTTCTAGTGGAAGATCACTAAAGCATTCAGCCCATAACTGCCGCTGTGATGAATGAGTGGATTCAGATTTACACAGCTCATTTTGTACGAACAAACAGTGATAACCATTTGTCATCTTGAACATTCAACCTTGCCACCTTCATTACAGCCCTCTTTATTGTATTATGCAAGGATGGAAGCAGATCCCAGACATTGTGGTTAGCCCTCCCATATTACAACTGCGTGCAATCAATATCGCTTCCTCTTGAAATATGTACAGTGGCAATAAAGAGCGACTGTGAATTGTTCAATAAATATGCACAAAGATTTGTGCAATCATATGCATATGATTGGCTCTATTCAGGTGTCCAAGACGTATAATAAAAAACTTGTGAGTCAGAAATACAAGGTTATGCTTGCTTGCATTTGGTAGGCTGCCCCACTTCAAGCATCCTCCTGGATGCATAGATTAAAAGGCCTTTTGTCGATTATCTCAATAAGCAATATGATCCTACAGGAGAATCTTTGTCTGAAGTTTCTATTCTTCAGTCTCTATTGCTTTCCAGAGGGAAATAGTAACCTTTGCTTCACATAAGGTAGCAAATTTCAGCTATAATTTTGTTGAAGCAAAAAACTGAAATAAAAAATCAAATGAGGCACATAGGGGGGATATTGAAGTAAGTTTTACTCAGAATAGGATTAATGAACCTGATTGTTAGGCCCAATCATTTTAATGGGTGTACGCTAAGGAAAACTTAATCAATGCCATCAACAGGGTAAAATCTCAGTGTTGTTTTTCTTTCACAGAAGGACTTCTTCTATGAAGGAGGGAGCTTTGATCCAGAAGAGAATACCATTAACCAAAGGGGTTGTCACCTCACTTACTTTGTTGCTGTTTAATCGTTTAATCGTGTCCGACTCTTCATGACCCCATGGACCAGAGCGCGCCAGGCAATCCTGTCTTCCATTGCCTCCTGTAGCATGGTCAAGCTCACGCTGGTAGCTTCGAGAACACTGTCCAACCATCTCATCCTTTGTCATCCCCTTCTCCTTGTGCCCTCAATCTTTCTCAACATCAGGGTCTTTCCCAGGGAGTCTCCTCTTTTCATGAGGTGGCCAAAGTATTGGAGCCTCAGCTTCAGGATCTGTCCTTCCAGTGAGCACTCAGGGCTGATTTCCTTAAGAATGGATAGGTTTGATCTTCTTGCAGTCCATGGGACTCTCAAGAGTCTCCTCCAGCACCATAATTCAAAAGCATCAATTCTTCGGCGATCAGCCTTCTTTATGGTCCAGCTCTCACTTCCATACATCACTACTGGGAAGACCATAGCTTTAACTATACGGACCTTTGTTGGGAAGGTGATATCTCTGCTTTTTAAGATACTGTCACTTACTACTCCAGCAGAATTGGCAAAACTCACTTCTTTGCCTTCCATCTGCAGGCGCCAGAAGTGCGCTTTCCAGAACTCTACTTGAGATCCAACCCAACTGAATGGAGGGACCATTGCTCATCCTTGGTATGTAAAACTCCAAATTCAATTCCTAGCATCTCCTGTTACAGTTGGGACATCTCTCTGAAACTTTGGAGATCCATTGCTAAGTTAAGGCACCTTTTCATGTTCCTAACCCATAGATATGAAAGGAATCCACACCTTTTCCCAAATCCCATAACCCTTTCCCCTTTCTCCTCTGAGGACCAGACCCTTTCCAAATAGGCACTTCAGAATTCTTGTGTAATGATCAATTGTTGAAAATTGTTAAGAGTTTAAATATTTCTAGGAGAGCTGTTCTTCACTCCCTGCTGTTTACAAGTTAAAATGCTGTCTACAAATATAATACATTACATTAGCTGTTCTCTTTAGCATAACACAATGTTGAAATACTTGTAGCATTTATAGAAAAGACACCAACTGATTGCGAGATGAACGTTACCCTTGAGCAAATTATGAACACATTTATTTTAGTCTTATGCATTTGAAACTAATTTTCTGGTAATATCAAAAGTGTTCGTAGAATTAATTTCCTGTCAGTTCAGCAGTATTCAAGTGAATATTTTATGATTTTGCATTAGCTGTATTTGTCTAGAGTTGTGACATGATCGAGTCATTCTCTGAGGGAAACACATTAATAATTAAACTCTGTCCAATGTGGAGTACTAAGGATGACAGCATAATTGTACATTCTCAGAGGCCATCTCACACGGCAGAGAACGAGAATCGCCCTACTACCATTTACAGACTTTCCTTCTAAAATGACAGCAGTACATAGCAGGCAGAAAGGAGGGGCAAAGCCAATGTCAAAGCCCATTCTCCCTGCCAACTCATGATTATTTCTCTAAAAATGCAAGTGAAATAGAAATGGACTTTTAATATATATCCTTCAAATGCTCACCACGAGAGAAAAAATCAGCACAAGCCTCTTCATCTTTCTATTAATATGAGTGTGGGGGCTGGGGGGGGGGGTAGGCTGCATGTGAGATCCTTCTAACCCCTGGATCCAGCAACTGTTAAAATACCATATTCACTCGAGTCTAATGCACCATCAAATCTAATGCGCACTTCAATTTTCCCAATGTAATTTGGCAAAAAAAGGTGAGCATTAGATTTGAGTAAATACAGTATAAGTCAGGGTTGCCAGCGGGATTCCTGGGAAGTAAGGTGGGAGTTAAACCAGCAGAATCCCCAATCCCCAGTCTGTTCCAACTGCCAGAAACACAACTCTACAGACAGCCTGGAGAAAAGAAAGAAAAAAATTCTATAGACCACAGCAACTCCCCTTCCCCAACCCTCAAGTCTGTTCCGATGCTGCATTGAGTACCCAGGTGGGCACAGTTGGGTGAGAACAACTCCACCCTGCTTACCTACTCAGGTCTCAGTGGTACAGACCAGATGCTGTTGTGTGATGGCAATGAGGCACTCCTTGCCACTGGAATGCCCCATTTGGTGGCCGGAAGGGGGAGTCCCACACTGACAGAATGACAAATCATTCCTTCTGCTGTAGACAGGAGGCCAATATGACACAAGGTGTGTGTGTGTGTGTGTGTGTGTGTGTGTGTGTGTTTGATTGCTAGGTCTTATTTACAGTACTGGTTCATGCCTTTGGTGTGGCAAGCAGTGACCATACATTCAATAGAATTAAAAGGAAATTATGCAACAGTGCTTTTTTTTTTGCATCATACTGAAAGTACTTTTTTTTTTTGCACCATATTATCTAAAAATATTTTGATGAAATAACCAAGTAAGAAGAGGGGAAATAAACAGAACTATAGCAATAGCCCTACACAAATAGAATTTAAAGGTCAGGAGGAACTATTTTTTTATTGCTTTCCACGTAGCACATGGGAGAAATATGTTATTTTCAGAAAATGTTATTCATGTAATTTTAATAATCTTGAAGGCAGGATGTGTGGGATTATAGTTGCCACTGCAGCTTCATCTCTTGCCTTGTAGTGCTTTGTAGTATCGTTTTCAAGCAATGCCCTGTAAGGATTCTTCTTGGTCATTCATCTTCTGGGATTCATCTTCTGATCACTGAATAAACTGGGAAAGCAGAGGAAGCAACCGGCCAATCTTTATCCCTTGATTATATTCTCTATCAAAAAAAATAAGACAAAAGGAAAAACACCCTATGACGAAATCCCAACTGATGAAGAGATTAGGTGGATATGGAGATTTTATTTTATTTTTCTGCTTTTAAAGGCTGAGAGGGAAGTCTTGTCATTTGGGCAGCCCAGGACCTGCATACACACTGCCATAGGAGTGTGATGCAGCTGCAAAAAAAGAGCTAATGCTATTCTAGCTTGCATCAACAGAAGCAAGGTAAAGGTAAAGGGTTTAGACCATTAGGTCCAGTTGTGACTGACTCTGGGGTTGCGGCGCTCATCTCGCTTTATTGGCCAAGGGAGCCAGCGTACAGCTTCCGGATCATGTGGCCAGCATGACTAAGCCACTTCTGGCGAACCAGAGCTGCGCACGGAAGCGCCATTTACCTTCCTGCTGGAGCAGTACCTATTTATCTACTTGCACTTTGACGTGCTTTCGAACTGCTAGGTTGGTAGGAGCAGGGACCGAGCAACGGAAGCTCACTCTGTCGCGGGGGTTCGAACCGCCAACCTTCTGATCGGCAAGTCCTAGACTCTGTGGTTTAACCCACAGCGCCACCCACATCCCTGGGATGGGGTTTACCAGCCCCCTAATATTTTATTCAAGTGTGCCCCCCTGCACACTGCCCAGGCTTGCACCCCAGGGAGGTAACCTCGGTGCTACTAATGCAGTGGTTTGACTTCACCCCTGGATGCACACTCCGTTTTTTCTCCAGACAGAAGGATGCCAACAACATGACAGAATTCCACCAGCTACATTCCTTAATGAGACTTCCTGACAAGAATTAAGCCAGACAAGAATTCACTGGACATTAGAATCCTAGAACAGCTCTGGACTAGAACTGAACTGTTTTGCTCATGCCAAATGCCATTCAAAGGACTTAGAGGAGCTGAATATTAAGCTATTTGCGCACAGCAGAGGTTATATTTTCTGAGAATCCTCCAGAAAAAATAATCTCTCAAAGGACTTGTTGATGGCATTTTACCATTGTACTGTTGAGAGTGTATTAACTTATGGGCTGTGTGTGTGGTTTGCGAGCTGCACGGTCAGGGAAAAAACAATGCTGTCCAGGGTTGTAAAGACCGCAGAGAGAATAATTGGGTGCACTCTTCCCACCTTGGATCAAATCTATGCTTCCAGGTGTCATAAGAAAGCTGCAGAGATAGTGCAGGATAGTGCGCACCCCGGAAATGATCTCTTTCAGCTTCTGCCTTCTGGAAGAAGGTACAGGGTTATAAAGACTAGGACTAGCCACCTGAGAAACAGTTTCTATCCAAATGCGATTTTGGTTTTAAACACAGTGTAAGGTAGTTTCTATGGGAGTATATTGTATTTAATTATGGGGTTGTATTTAATTATGGGGTATCAGAATTTTTAGGGGGCTACCCAGGCTGGGATAGCTGGGATAGTAGACTTGTTGGTTTTTGAATGTCTGATGTAGATTTTTTCAATTTTGTTGTTCTGTATGGGACAATGACAATAAAGATTATTGTATCATCTTTATCATCAGTTGCAAAATAAAACCTGAAGCTGCATGGTTTTCAAGTTGCTTGATTCCATATGGAAACAAAATTATTCTGGCACTTCCTGCTTTAGTTCTTGGTTTTTCCTTGGTCAGGCAGCACCTCCTACCTACATCTTCTCTGGCAAGGGAGTGTGGGGCAGAGCAGCTGGCTCTCACTCAGCCCATGAAAGAAACAGTCTTCCTTTGGGGACAGTTTGTAGTTGTAGGTAACAGCTCACTCCAAAATACTTCAAGGCAAATGAGTGGGACTGAGGAGCTGAATCTTGCTCAGCCCATAACAGAAGTGGTCTTCCCTGGCTGGCCGTCGGCAGTCAAAAGTAAGTCCCACTGAAGTTGGTGTGAATAGTAAATGTGATAGAAACAGGCCAGGGGTTTCCAAAAGTGGTGTGCAGAACACTTCATTGAGGTGGTCCGTGGTGTATTTGTGGATTTGGCATTCCATCAAAGATGGAAGATTAAGTATTAATATTGATTTTTAATTGTATTTTCTTTCTTCTTTTCTTTCTGCTTAGGCTTTTATTGTATTGTAATACAGTATAGCGCCATACAAAAAAATAAGCAATAAAAACATACAGCATCTAGCACAGTGAATTACAATAGCTACAATGGGCATAAAAATCATTAAGTGGTCTGCCAATACCCTCAGCAATTTTTGAGTGGTCTGTGGGGAAACCAGTTTGGGAACCACAAAAGTAGAATAAATGTGTCCGTATAAAACAACAGCTCACCATTCTCAAGAGTACAAATTTTGCCCATTCTGGTGCACCTTATCATGACTGCTATAATTCATGCATCCCAAGATACACGTCCACATCTGCAATATAATTATTTGAATTTGCTATATCATTAGTGTTAACATTTTAATTAATGATGAATATTTATAATCCATGAATATTCATTAAAGGATGTTCACATTTTTCAATGTTCTGATACATCGGTTAAGTCCCAGTGGCATGACTAAAGGGGCTTGGTGAACAAGCTCCTCATAGGTGAGAATTCTCTTGTTTCCCTTTCTCTTTTCAAACAGTGGCAACCCTTTACAAGATGTATGGCAGGTGTCAACAGGGTCATAATGCACCATTGTTTCAGAGGAGTGCATCCGAACCAAAATGACAAACTGCTTCAAAGAAGAAAGGTTATACAGATGTATTTTTAAAATACTGTTTCCCAGGAATAGAATTCATTGCAATAAATCACATCATTTTCCTAAGATGTAGTGCTGTTGAAATAATTTATCAGCCTTTGTAATAGGGTGAGTCATTGCCTAAGTAGCTCACATACATCATTTATACCCTTTCAAAAAACCAAAAATCTAAAAAGCCACCCTCCTGCATATGAATTTCTTCTGAGTTAGAAATACCTAAACAGAACCTCTAATGTTAAGAATGACTCATGGTTGACTTGGTGGCCCACTCTTTATGTTGAGGAAGACTTCCAAGATGAGATGTCATGTGTGCACGCACATTCACAAATGTGTGAGTCAATATAATAATAATAATAATTCATACCCCACCCATCTGGCTGGGTTTCCCCAGCCACTCTGGGCAGCTTCCAACAAAATATTAAAATACAATAGGACATGAATGTCAGATGTGGCAAGCTCCATGATCTCAAATGTATGTTTTTATGCATCACAAATCACACAAACTGATGCAACTGGTGTATATAGACTACCACCAGGTTGCTTCCACATACCTAGACATGGAGACAACCAGCAGTGGGGCAGTGCAGCACTGGACATCTAGCTTCCCACCACAGAGTGTCCCTGCTGGCTATGGAGTGGGTGAGAGGTGGGGAGCTCATCACAGAACTGGCACAGTAGCAGGAGCACCAGATTGGTTCAGCCATTGTGCCCACACTGTGCTGAGCTCCCTGTCCCTCACCCCTCTCCCTCTTTGTAATCAGCAGCAGTGCTTAGTGTTCAGAAACCAGGTACACAATGTAGCCCTACCTGTGCCACTTCACATTAGGCTAGGCATTGATGTATTAGGCTACCAAATTCCATTTATCAGTAACTTAACTAAACTTCTGTTTTTGTTTTAACATGCTTGAGGGTTTAGTTGTTCCCATAATTTACTTAGAAGTCTAGCTGATTAAATTTCTGATTGTTTTTGCATGAGTTTGCATATAAAATCCTAGTCATTATAACAATAAATAATACCTGGTTTTGTCAGTCTGGTCTTTGTTGAGTTTTGCCATATTTTAACAATCACATAAGTGAGGCTAATGGGATTTCGCTGAGTACATCAAATACCATTTTTAATTTTATTCATGAAGAATTCTCCCAAACAAGTGGAAAAAGTCTCAGTTTTCAGAACTGCTGTTCTAGCACTTGTCATTCCTTCTTTTTCCAACCTCAAGGAACTTCCAAGGTGTCCAATCCCACTAACATAATTTTTTCACACAATTTTCTTTTCAGCTGCTCTTGATTTAAGAAAGTGGACTCTCTAGGCAATTAAAATGTCCAGACTCTTCCAGGATAGTATATATACCAGGCAAACTTTATTTTAAACCAAACACTTCTGTGTCTGTACTTTATGGCAGACAATATCTTGTATATCCTATAAAAACATTTGGGTTTATTTTCTGCAAGCAAGATTTAGGAATCGGTTTGGTCTCTGTGTATTGATTCCAGTTGTTGTCAAAAGAGTGGCCCACTGTAAAGCAGCAATTCATTTATTTACTTGTTGAAATGTGCAAGCATGAATATACACGGTTTAGCCATTTCAGACAAAGCCTACTTCAGCTTTTGAAAATATGTAATCAATCCATTTTGCAGGTATAGGCAGACTAAGAAATGTATTCCTCTAGTACAGATTATGGCAGAAAGTGAATCCCCATTACTTCCCCCACAAAAAGTTCCCAGTCCAATTCTATGCAATTTGGTGGGCTTAATCCACTCTTGAAGGGCTCCTATGCCTGCAAATTCTGTCCACTTTGTCCGAAAGGGTATATGAATATGTATATGTATAAAGGTAAAGGTAAAGGGACCCTTGACCATTAGGTGCAGTCGTGGCTGACTCTGGGGTTGCAGCGCTCATCTCGCTTTATTGGCCGAGGGAGCCAGCGTACAGCTTCCGGGTCATGTGGCCAGCATGACTAAGCCGCTTCTGGCGAACCAGAGCAGCACACGGAAATGCCGTTTACCTTCCCGCCGGAGCGGTACCTATTTATCTACTTGCACTTTGAAGTGCTTTCGAACTGCTAGGTTGGCAGGAGCAGGGACCGAGCAACGGGAGCTCACCCCATCGTGGGGATTCAAACCGCCAACCTTCTGATTGGCAAGTCCTAGGCTCTGTGGTTTAGACCACAGTGCCACCCACGTCCCTGTATATGTATACATGTACATGTACATGTATATGTTATTAAATTGTCAATAAGTGTGAATGGGGAACAAAGAGTGGTTTAACAATTAATCCTTCTACCTAATGAAGTTATTTGAGGGGAATAGGGATCTCCTAACAACTTTTAGCACAGTTCCCACGATTCCTTGAGAAAGCCATCACTTTTAAAATGGCACAAGATGGATGATGCAGATGTAGCCTAAATTACAACTGGTGCTAAAATATGTCCCAGGTTCATAGACTATCAGCAAGAGCTTGGTAGGCCTGATCTCACCTGCAGGATATGGGTTTGTCACCCTAGACTTAGAACATTCATAATACCTCATATCAGTGGTGATGGGGTATAGCTATTTAGCAGCCAAAGAGAGTTTTGTTTCTCAGTGCAACCACTAAGCAAAAATAAAGAGACAAATCCCATCCATCCTGAAATCTAAAATAAATATTAAAAGTCTATTTTAGATCCTATGTCTCTACTAATGATAATGATTAATACCTGTTCCATGCTTGTGCTGATTTTGCGATTCCTCATTCAGAAATGGTTGCTATAGCTGCTGGTTCAAATAAATATTGTGAAGACAATCCATAGAGGCAGAAGCAGGCTTTTTGCAGCCAAGTTTAAAAAAAACAACACAACCTTATAATTTTGCAAACAGGAAACAAAAACTGCTGAAGATGCTCAAATAGTTTCACTAAGACAACTGTGAAAAAGTTATATTGTAAAAAGGGAGGGTTGATCAGTATCTCTTTATATATGACTATGCTCCTTACCACAGTACTAGCTTATTACATAAAAGTGGGGCAGTATAATTTAAACTAAGTAAAATATTCATTGACTATATAATAACAACAAATAATTATTGACAGGATATATTTATTATTTAGATGGCCAGTTTCCTGAGCTTGAATTATGAAGGGGAAATGTGAGCAAAGAGGTGGATGTTATTACTCCAGTCCCAGCATCAAGGTAAAAGGTCAAGGACTGCTCCTTTTCATGCTCCATTGTCTGTCCATGGTTGTCAATCCAACCTATTCCAAAAGCCTTAAATTCAAAAATTCAAACACAATCTGAATTTGATGAATTGCTTCATTGAAATGCTGAAATACAAGACCTTTTTTTTCTTAGATAATAGACATGACAGGATGATGGATTGACAGCATTGATTTTTCAATGGCAAGCAAGTCAACCATAATAATCTACCCACTGTTGGACAGCCATTATGTAGATCGCTGCACATCACTGGGAAAGGTATGTTGACAGATGCAATGGCCAACATCTGAGAGAAATAAAGATGGAGTACATGGCGAAAAGTGAATGTGAAAAAGAAAGACAAACACTATCTTAGAGCCAATATATACATTTCCTAATCACTGCAAGAGGCCATTGGATAATAAGGGAAGGCTCTAGCTCATTGGGAAGAACATAATAAGAATCTTCCAGGTTGGACTCAAGGCCCATCTAGGCCAGCATTCTGTTCACACAGTGACCAACGCAGATGCTTATGGCAACCCCACAAGCAGAACATGAGCACAATAACAGTCTCCCACCCATGAACGCCAGCTACTAGAATTCAGAGGCATATTGCCATCATGACAAGTAGTCATTGATGGTATTCTCATCCATAGCTTTCAGCACTGCTTCAAGATGATCAGCTATGTCACTCTGATAGAGAAGGCTGCTGTTCTGTCTCAAGTTGTAGAATGAGGGTGCCTAGCTGAGAGAGCCAAGTTTCATCCCTTTTACAGCTGTCTAAGTTGATGGCCTTCACTACATCCTCTGGTAGCAAATGTCACAGTTTAACTATGGTCTCTGTAAACACATACTACATGCTGTCATGAATATCCCACCGTTCAGCTTCATTGGGTGACATTGGATTCTAGTATCAGTAGAGAAAGAGAAAATATTTTCTTTATCCATTTTCTCTACACCATGCATCATTTTATACTCTTGACTCATAACCCACCTTACTTGCCTTCCCCCAAACTATAAAGCCCCAAGCTTTGTAACTTTGCATCATAGCAGAGTTGCTCCATCCCCCTGATAATTTTTGCTGCATTTTCATGCACCTTTTCCACAGCATCCTTTTGGAGGTGCAGTAGCAAAACTGTATGCAGTATTCCAATAGATTTCATTTCCTAATGATCTCCAGCATGAAACACCCCCTCCCTTTTTACAGTAACTTCACATTGAGTCAACATCTTTAGCAAGCTGTCCACCACAACCCCAAGATTCCTTTCCTTGTCAGTCACTGCCACCGCAGACCCCAACAGCGCATGCATTTTGCTCCAACATACATCACTTCATACTTCTTTATGTTAAATCAAATTTGCCATTTTAATGCCCATCCCCCCAGCTTTGAGGGGTCTTTTTGGAGCTCTTTGATCTCCCTTTATGTTTTAATCCCAGTAAATAATTTGTTTACTGGGCCCAACCAACATGACCAGGAGTCAGATAATGGGACTTTGTCAGATTTTGTAGTCCAACAAAATCTGGAGGTCATATTGTATAGCCCTTCTCTGCTATACAATAACAATTTTAACAATTTTTTTTTAATACCCTGGCCCATCTAGTGGTGTTGCCCCAGCCACTCTATTATTTTCTCCTTCTGTAGTTTCATTTTCCAAGCTAAATACCCCCCCTTTCCCCTTCCTAGTAGGAATATGATCTAAACAATTAATCATCATTCTGCTCCTTTTCTAGATCTACAGTGTCATTTTTTGTGTGATTAGGAGTCCGTTATTTCACCCTGTTTTGCAGACATGTCTGCAGCATAGATTATACTGGCTGCTTTATTTTTGTTCAATTTCCTAAATAAAACCCTACATAGCAGTTGCTTCTTTCACCACCACAGCCAACCATAAACTGAGATAGCATTTTCATTGAGCTACCCACCCTGAACCTAACATTGCTTTTCTGTTTAGTCAGGGCAATGTTCTTGGACTCATAGTAGCTAGTTTAATATAAATGCTATATTGGTGTACTGCAGCATTATTAGGAAATTTGCTCCTTGGTGCAGTTGCCCTGGAAACCAACTTTCTCCTGAACAAACAACTCTAGCAAAGTTTCTGTAATGGAATGGGGCCCTGCCGGAGCAGCATTTCAAGCAGTGTGATAAGAATCTCACAGAAAGTAGCTCATTCTGCAAAAGAAGTATGAAAAATAAGAATATCTTGTTTTTTATAAAGTATTTATTTCATCTCAAGAAGAGAAGAGACTCTTAGTACCATACAGAACATTGAGTTTGCTTCTAGATGGGTATTTATTGTGGGATTGGTGCTCATTATATATGTGCTTTGTCCTAGAGTGTCCACACATTGTGATTCCCATCAAACTGTCAACTCATATTTTTCCATATTTAATCTGGATTTGCAAACTGTTTCCAGCAACCCTTTTGTGATATCTCAGTACCCGGTTTACAGTATTGAGCTCCCATCTGGAAGCACCCTACAATATTTCGCCTTTTAATAAAAACAAGAGATCAAATAAAATAATTGTATTGTTTCCTGCCAACTTGAATATGCATTTACTAACATTTTAGTAAGATTCTACATAATATATGTCACTGAATATCAGATTTACCTGAACCCCAACCTTTACTGAAAATTTGTATATATCTATGTGTGTTTAAATGCAGAAAGCTAAGAAAACTGCATTCTTATAAGCTTGTTGCCAGGAAGGAATTCAATCCACTGAATTCCTGGCGCTCTGACAAACCCTGCAGTTGTTTACTATTATTGACTAGATTTTTTTTTGATGGAATAATTTCACATATTGCACATTTAGGTGAAGTCATCATAAACACTGGACATAAAAAATACTCCAGAGATAATATTTGGGTATGACTGGCTTAACTACTGTATCATTCCTTACGTTAGATAACAAATATAGTTTCTGGCATATATTTGTTTAATACACACACATACGCAAAACCAAACCTGTGTGCAAAAAGTATATACAAGTATAATAAAACATTAAACACCACAAAAAAAGCAAACCTTTAATTTTCTTTTCCTGTCTCGGATATATGCAACAATTGCAATTCTCTTTTATTACACCTAAGGAAGTCACTTCAAGCAGTGTGTGTTTGATTAGGATGTTTTTTGTGGGTACACTCCCAGTTTTTGGTTTTTTTCCAATGAAGTCCTATCAAGGCAAGCTCCAAAAGGCAGGGCTGGTGCTATCATTAGGCTAACTAGGCAACTGCCTAGGCCACAGAAGGGCACCTAGCACTGTCTTAATTGCTTGGAAATTGCTGTTGTTACAAAATGTGGCTGCAGTGCAAGGCTCCTGACAGGGACGGCTCACAGAAAGCTCTGCATTGGCTGCTTGTTTGGTCACATGGTTGCTGTCGGCTCCGCCTCCTATTTAAGCAGCTGGCTCCGCCTCCCTGCAGGGCTAATTGGCTAATCAAGGCAGGGAGGCAGGCCACCTCAACCAGCTGGTGGGTCCCAGGTGGGCAGCCATGCTGCGCGCGGTCCCGCAAAGGGTGCCCACAAAGGAAGGTGTGAGCACTCATTTCTACATTTCATCAAGAGTGGTTTTGCTGATATTTATGTCTCATTTATGGAGACACAGAGAAAATCAGGGAGATCTTGGACTTATTCTATCATGGAATGCTTTCCCCTGGAAAGAATGATTTCCCTGACTAAGTTCTGCAAGCTAGCAGACAACAAGCTAGACTTTTTGTTTCTTATAATAATAAATGTGTGTTTTCTTCCGTTTTAAAATTATAAACCTGATACGTTAGCTGTGGTGCTGCCTTAACTATTCTAGATATTAACAGTGGCATGTTTTTCAAAATATTAATTTTTTAAAAATGGAAGCCATTGCAAGAACTCTGTGTGGGTAAACCATTAAGGAATAATATTTTTAATGGCTATCACTTCTATCAATCCTTAAGACAAATATACATGCACACATATTTCATTCTTCTGGAAAGTCCTAGGACCAAAAGAGCTTATTGCCTTTTCCCCCTTTTAAATTCACTATTATTAAATTAAACACACACACATTCACACACAAAACACATGTTTGTCTCTTTTATCCTATAGATTAAAGTAAATAAAAAAATCAACCTGTCTGCTCCTGCTGTAACAAAATACTATGTATATGCTTTGGATATGTGGATGGCATTAAGCTCTCTAGGGAAGTGGTGGGTTGGTTTTTTTAAAAATTCTGAGTACTGTATGGTTTTATTCTGTATATTTTTTCATTTGTTCTGACAATCAGTAGAAATTACACACACATATTAAAGCTATTAAGTTGGCTTAATAACCACAAAGGAACTCCACAGCCTCTTCCTGGGTGAAAAAGGGGGAATGCTATGAATATTATATTGTAGCTTTCAAACTGATTTGCTTTAAGAGACATCAGTGAAAGTGTTATTTAACTAATACTTATTTTTATTTCAAGGACACCATCTGCAGCCCAAATACCATCAAACGATGGCAGATTTCCCAAGTAGTCCTTGGAAGATTATTTAGAGTCTGGCAATGGACCACTTGTTGTTAATCTGGGATATAGAAGATGAGAGGGGGGCCTTTAACAACTGAATATCCCAGTCAGGCTGGCAAAAAGAACAAGGTTCCCACACCTTCCTATACTTGTGTGCAAGAAGGAATAACAAGAGGTGTAAGTTGCCATGCAAAGAAACCTGCTGAAGTGCCCACTTCTACACAGCTCTTAAAGGTATAGGAGCCCTGTCCTCTTCTTCACCTGCAAACCCTATTTCTAGCCAATGTAAGCTTTATACTCAAATTACAAATGTGGGACATTAAGGAAGGGTGGAAAACAAGTTGAGTGTTGCTTGTGTAAATGGGCTAATTGCTCAACTTTATTTCACTTCCATCTTCAGTGTAGGAGGAGAACTGAGAAAGGAAGCAAAATTCACCCAGTAAGACCACTCAGACTGCACAGTGTGAACAAAATGTTGGAGCAGCAAATTAATGAAAAGATCTAAGTGTGAGATTAATAGGCTGCCCCACAATCCCCTCCTCCAACCCAGCATGTACTGAAGCTCTTTAAAGGATCTTTTTGCACTGTAGCCCTCCCGCGGGTCAGCACTTAAATCTTAAAAATATCTTTGAAGCCCATCTGCTGTAGTGCTTCATTTTTAATGAAAATGGAAGGTGCCAGCCATAACTGACTCTGATAACAGCAAAGCTCTTCCATAATGCTAGTTTGTTATATCTCAGAGGAGACAATTTAAACCATGCATATTTCTAGGCATGTTCATAAGCTCACGAACAAATTTCCTAAGAGAGGAAGTGATGGAATGTACTGACAGATAAATACTCAATGAAGGACCATCACGTCAATTAATTCACCCAAGCTGGGTTGCTGGTAATAATGTATTATCTATGGAAAATGGTCCAGCATAGCTTTGCTTTGCTTCCCCTTTAGGAAATCATGTCTGAAATCAAGAAACTGACACATGTCTCCAAACTGGTTTGCAATGACAGGGAGCATTTGTTAATTTAATTATCTCACACTTAATACACATTGCATGTGCATGATTATGGAATTCTAGATGGGCCTTTGGCTCGTTCCAGCAAGACTCTTACTATGTTATTGTGGTCTTAACTCTGTTTACTTGAGAGTAAATCCCGTGAATTCAATAGGACTTACCAATATAATTTAATTAGAAATATTTAGGATTGCATAAAGAAGGCTGATCGCCGAAGAATTGTTGCTTTTGAATTATGGTACTGGAGGAGACTCTTGAGAGTCCCATGGACTGCAAGAAAATCAAACCTATCCATTCTTCAGGAAATCAGCCCTGAGTGCTCACTGGAAGGACAGATCGTGAAGCTGAGGGTCCAATACTTTGGCCACCTCATGAGAAGAGGAGACTCCCTGGAAAAGACCCTGATGTTGGGAAAGATGGAGGGCACAAGGAGAAGGGGACGACAGAGGACGAGATGGTTGGATAGTGTTCTCGAAGCTACTAACATGAGTTTGACCAAACTGCGGGAGGCTCTGGTCCATGGGGTCACGAAGAGTCGGACACAACTAAATGACTAAATAACAACAGAATTGCACTGTTGGTAATAGAATTGAAAAGATAAATCTGTTAGATCTGATATTCCTGTGTGGATGTCAACAACTTTCTTGGTAACAACTGCAGCTTCATCTTAACTGCAGAACTACTAACTAAGAGCACAATCCTGTGAGCCATGGACCTCTTGCTATGTGAAGATGGACATCCAAGTGTGGAAAAGGAAGTCCCTTCACAGGCTACATGGCTGTCCGTCCTTCATTACTGGTGCTCCGACAGCAGTAGAAGGTGCTTGTTGGATGTGGATTGGGGTAATCATTGGATCTTCTGGATCCAAAGCCTATACATTTCCCCAAATGCACCCTGAGGATGGGGGAGGTACAACACTCCCAGAGTTGGTGTACTCTCTGCACCCTGCTCTCCTCACCATCTGCCCAATCAGCATGAGACTTGGAGAAGTATCATCACCGTCATCATCCCCTGACTGAGGAAAAGAACTGATAATTGAAACAAATCCCAAACACTCCTCAGAATTTAGCTGAAGACTTTCCCTAGCAGTTCCCCACTCTGGTCTGAGTCAGAGGCTATAACTTGTAACAATTTGTTTCTTCAAATGTTATGCATTTCGATAGTAATGCTCAGTGAGTATTGGGCCCAGTTTACTGTGGGCCCAATGTATTGTGGGCCCAAAAATGTATTTTTTTTTTATTCTTTCTTATTCATTTAATAGGGGGAATGAAAGGCTATGATTTTCATAGTTGTCGTGGCAATGTTTGGTTCAAAAATGTTTCAAAAGCCTTCATTGCAAAGAGCAAAAAGTATAGCAAAATAATAGAATTGTAGAGCTAGAATCAACTAGAGTGGGATCATTGGAATCATCTAGAGTTGAATCATTGGAATCATCTAGAGTTGGAATCCTTGTACAGTGAGAATCATCTAGTCTAACAGGAATATGCATTTGTCCCATACAGGGATTGAACATACAACCTTGATGTTATCAGCATCATGCTCTAACCAACTGAGTTACCCACCAGTTGTTTTTTAAGCTTGCAAGACTTCTCAGATTCCACCTTCTTTTTAATCTTTTTAACTTTGTGAAAGTACAGGAAAGGGGTGGGGAGGGAAGTTGGCAATGAGAGAGATATGGTGGAATATTTCCTCTGGGCTGGGACTTCCTGAGCTTTGGAGAATTATCATTGAATGTGTTATATTCATTACTATGTAATAATAATAATAATAATAATAATAATAATAATAATAATAATAATAATTATTATTATTATTATTATTATTATTATTATTTATACCCCACCCATCTGGCTGGGTTTCCCCAGCCACTCTGGGTGGCTTCCAACTGAATATTAAAAACAGTACAGCATCAGACATTAAAAACTTCCCTAAAGAGGGCTGCCTTCAGTTGTCTTTTAAAAGTAAAATAGTTGTTTATTGCCTTGACATCTGCTGGGAGGGCATTCCACAGGGCAGGCGCCACTACCGAGAAGGCCCTCTGTCTGGTTCCCTGCAACCTTACTTCTCGCAATGAGGGAACCACCAGAAGGCCCTCGGCGCTGGATCTCATGTAGAAGTACATGACAGACTGTGTGTGGTCCATAGCTTGTATATTGGCCATCCTGCTCACTTTGCTATTAGACAATCTGAAAGATTTCCTAGGAGTAACACAGCCTGTTCCCTTGCAAAGCTCATGGTCCTTTGTGCTTTATTTTGCAGACAGAAAGTCCATCTCAGGTTCAAATTTAGATGTGCCCAGTTAAACTAGCAAAGCTTGAAACAACAGCCATGCACAATAGAGCAACAGCCATGCCCATAGAGAGTACTATGCAAGGCTCACTTGGTGTAAACAGTTTGCTATGCATCTGAGAAATATTTGAAAGCTTTCATGTTTTAGCATGCCATCTCAATGCAACTGAGTGTCTATGATACAGCTATCTTCTCTTCGCACATCATATTTGTTGCCTGTAAAGCACTACAGTAAAGCTGTCCAAAGTTCATTACATGAATGATTAGGAATTGAATCTTCCTTGAGCGTAGGGTTATAGCATGCATGGTCAAATTCCTATCACTGACACACATAGAAACGCATTTCAAGAGTTATTCACATGTTGGCTAATTGGGCCCTTAGGGGCCTACTTGCTAATTAAAAGAGGGCATGCAGAAAAGACATATCACCAAAAGAAAATTTGTACAGAATGATTATGAGCTTAAATGGGCTGCACTGGCTATATAAAAGCTGTAAAACTTGATAGCAAAGGAATGCAGCTATTGCCAAACCTCCTGTCAATAAAATGCCTTTTTTTGTACCATTAAACAGAAAGGCATTGTTTTGAGGGTGAAAAGTTATAAACATATGCCTTTAACTTAAAAGTTTTCAATACTTATTAGAGGTTTAAGGTTAGAATAAATTCCAATATACACTCTTTGCTATGCTAATAAACTGGGACAAGGGGTAAGCTCTCAAACTGAAGAGCCGAAAAAGTGAGAGAACCTCAAATCAAATGCTTTTAAAACTTTAGACATTCATTAATTAAAATTGCATAAGCTTTAATGACACTGTTTATTAGTTTGGCTATAGGCAACCTTTTTATCTCACATAATTGAAAGCTGTGGTTTATTGCTTTGATTATACACAAGGTAAAATTTAAAGGCACTCTTCACCCAACACCCATCCCCATGTTCTTTGAGATGAGAGTTGCATGTCCACAAGAAAGTAAATTATAGAACTTTTACAGAGTTGTGATTCATTTTATTTCATATCAAATGGTATCCACTTGACATATCTGTAAAGGCCTCAATGTTTATACTGGATGTGTATACAATATTACATCACACCTCATAACCAAGATAAACTAGCGGGGACCCTAAAGTAGAATAAGAATGTGATTGCATTTATCTCTTAAACCTGTCATTTTAATTTTCCACTCTGGATGGTGCCATACAGTCAGTTGGACTTAGGTTCCTGGTGGCTATTAGTCCACAGTATTGTAAGATTTCAAATTTAGAACCTAACCAAATTGCTTTGCATTTAGTATTCTTATCTTGACTTGTATGAGTGGATCTGCAGTATCCCTCATAAGTACACCTAGAGGAATATCCTATTTTTATAGCATTCTAAATGTAAATCCTGTTTTCACACTTAAGCTGTGGTCAATCCATCTGTATATATAGATATTTTTTATATAAAAAAATGAGTTGTTGAAATGGTGAAACGACAATTTGGGAAGACTTTTGGAGCAATCTCAAACAGGCTGCTGGGGGATCCACTGATCTGCTCTGGACTGCATTTAAGAACACTTATTTCACAGGCAAACTTCATTTACTGTGAAGCCAAGATTAAATTGGTTGGTTACCACAAAGAAAAATGCCTCTTTTACTCAAATCTAATAAAACTCAACGTACCTAGCTTTACAGCTACTTTATCTATAAGCATATTTCTAAAGTCCCCAAAGTCCCCAATTATTACGATCACTTCATTAAAAAACAAAAACAGGCATAGACAACCTCCCAACACAGCAACACATAGCAAGAAAAGCAAAAAAAGAAAAGCAATTCAAGAGTTCCAAATGCATTTACATGCAATTCATGCCAGATGTATTTTCCAAACTAAAAGCAGTCAATATTTCCCATTAAAAAAGATATATGCATTTAATGAAACAAACCTGTAAACTCATTGCCTTATCTCTTGCACCAAAAGTCAAGGAATTAATTACCTGTAGAGAAAGATAGGGACCTCGATCCAATGATAGATAGGTACAGAGCAATTTTAATGTACCTAGGTATGAGCAGTGGGTTGACTGCTGCTTCCAAAACCCTGGCCAGGTTTGCGGGGTGCTTCCACAGCTAACCCCTGGTCCGTTGCATCATGGCTGCTTACTTGGACACACACAGGGAGGGACAAGGTAATAGGGAGTGCCAGATTGGATCTGCTGGTGCAACCACATTATCAACTAGAAATATACAGCTTAGGATTCAGCTCTGCTCCACCTCCCTTATGCCTCATTTTGTGGGACTGTGCTGGCTACCAGCAGTGGAAACACTGCCAGAGGTAGCTTTTGAATTTCCACATGTTCCACAGGCCAACAGAGTCCAGAAAAAAACCCTATATTCTAACAGCTCCAGCAGCAAAGTTTAGGACTGCACTGTTAGTTACTCCCAGTGGAATCAATTGGACAAACAGATGAAAACTTGCCACTCAGGAATGAGCTGCACAGATTATCTATGATGCCTGTTCCTCCAAGCCAACATCACACATCTAGTAAAACTTTCACATCTCCTTTGCTTGACAAGCACAATCTGGCTTGGAAGCTTGTGCTTCACCTAGGCAGGGAAAATGTGAAGGGGTGCAGGGAACATGAGGCCTGCTAGATGTTGTTGGATTCCAACTCCCATCAGCCCCAGCCAACATGGCCGATAGTCAGGGATGTTGGGAGTTATGGTCCAGCAATATATGGAAGGGCACATATGCCCCATCCCTATTATGAATTTATTACAAGGTTGTGAAGCAACAGGAAGAATGGTAAGCATGCATATCCTGTTCCTGCAGAGAAAGTTAAAATCTAAAAGACCTTTCTGATATTTTATTCTATGGTACTTAATTATATAATTAGATCTTACTCTGAAAGGAGAGTCATTGCATTAGTCAAATGAAACAAAAACATACATGACATTTCCCTTCTTTTTTTAAAAAAAGACGTATCAAGGAATTAATTGAAAGTCTACCAACTGGCTTCAATAGACATATAATTTATCCTGTAAATGATACTCCTGTTACAAGCTTGTGATGAATTTTTAAGCACGACTTTTCCCATTACGTAAGTAAGTTTTTTAAGACAGGATGGATAAAAAAATTAAACAACAGCTTTGTCATTTTCTGTCCTTCCAGAATAGAACATTATTAATCTTGTGTATGGGAGAAATACAGCTAAATGAATATAAAACACATTGCACATTTTTCTAAAATGGGAAAAATCTTTTCTGAACTCATTTGACCTATATGCAAATAAATGCATTGTTCTCTTGTAATGGTTTACTTATTTCCCATTGCAGTAAAACAAAAGACTGCTACTGGTTTGATCAAAGAGCTCAAGTCTTGAGAAAGGGTATCTTTCTTATTTTAATGGTCAACTGGGGGAGACCCAAGAGTAAATTCACTTATAATTATTCTTCAGCAAACCTACATATCCAGTGGTTATAAGGTATCAAAAGGGGACAACACTATTTAATACACTGGGATGTATATATCATGAGTACATACTCCCTTGGAGCTCAGTAGATCCCATCAATTCTCCTCCTTCCAATCCAGATTCAGTTAGTGATGGAAGCAATACAATGTGCTCAAACCAGGATGTATAATCAAGGACACTTGCCACATGTGTCCCAGTAGCCACAGTCCTCATAACATGAAGTGATGTGTCCTCATGGCCACAGGGAGGAACAAGATGGAGAAGGAACAGCTCATGCTTTCTTGTAAACTTCTATACACAAGGATATCATTTGTCACTTTCTTATCAGCCAATACACTTGCAAGTAGAGGAGAAAGAGAATATAGTTATTCAATCAACAAAAGGAAGGTAATAGACTCTGACAGCAATCAACACACTAAACCTGAAGGCTAGAAACATGTCTGCATGGAGGTTATTAACTAATTAGTTAAATCAGGTATAAAATGCTAAATATTTTAAAGGAAAACCAGAGAGTGCCATATAGCCTGGAGATATTTTTAAGATCACGTTGTACAGGCACAGACAGCCCTAATTCAGGCTTATATAAGTAGAATCATTACTTTTAATAGGATTACTTGCCTATGTACAAGAAAAAGCATTTGGCTCTGATTGATTATATAAAAGCTATACATTATCCTCTCAATAATTCATTGAACTGTGAGTAATCTAAGATCTTTTAAGTCCACCATATATTGTGGTGTGGTGTATCTAGTGTCTAATTAAATTTTAAATGTATGTGAAAATAGTATTCAAGGTCTAATTTTAAAACAACAAAAGGCAGGAAATTCAGTAATTAGATCAAGAATGTAGTGGTGCCATGTAGAATAATTATTTATAGTCCTGCTTCACCTTTCAAAATATTTCTCTTTCCCCTTGAAATCATCCTATCTGAAATGAATGGAACATTTATGCTCTGAGAATGATCAGAGGAAATTCATTATTTTCAAGGTGAACTTGTACTATTCAAGTTTGGAAGGTAGTAGCAAGTTTGGTACACAAAATAATGGGGTTAATTAGAGCAAGCTCTTTGTGCATGTGTGTACGTGTTCATCTGCGATGTGTGTTTTGTACATACATGGACAAAATTTGAATGCAGCCTGAATGTTGTCAGTAAACCAGAACTTGCAGTTTTGTAACATAAAACAAGGTCAGCAAATATTGGCCAAAGTACCTCAAACTTGCATTATATTCATAAGCAATTTCCACTCCATTTGCTTAACTTTTCAAATGACACTGGTACAATACAATAATATTGAACAGTTAAGTGGTGAGAAGTTTGCATGTGTGTGGAATCCAAAGGCTGGCTCCACAGCTCTATGCGATGAACACTTCAAAATACAACAGAGAAAAATCATTTTTTCTTGTTGTCCTGCCAGCAGGTGAAAACTTTTTTGTTCCAACAAGCTTTGGGGAACTGACTGCTTTTAAAGAAAGGACTGGTGCAGTGCTGTTTTTATTATTGTGCTGTTTTTATTTTTAATAGATTTTAGATGTGTATGTAGTTTTAATTCTGCCAGTGCTTAATTGTTTAAAATGATTGTTTTCCTTTTTTCAATTATGTAATGAGGAATACCTGGATTACAGGTAGTACATGTAAAAAGGATCTAGGTGTTTTAGTAGACCACAAGCTTAACCTATCCATTCTGAAGGAAATCAGCCCTGAGTGCTCACTGGAAGGATAGATCCTGAAGCTGAGGCTCCAATACTTTGGCCACCTCATGAGAAGAGAAGACTCCCTGGAAAAGACCCTGATGCTGGGAAAGATGGAAGGCACAAGGAGAAGGGGACGACAGAGGCCGAGATGGTTGGACAGTGTTCTTGAAGCTACCAATATGAGTCTGACCAAACTGCGGGAGGCAGTGGAAGACAGGAGTGCCTGGCGTGCTCTGGTCCATGGGGTCATGAAGAGTCGGACACAACTCAATGACTAAACAACAACAACAAAGCTTTACCTGAGTCAACAGTATGATGCAGCCACACAAAAAAGAGCTAATGCTATTCTAGGCTTGCATCAACAGAAGTATAGTGTCCCAGTTAAGGAAAGTCATAGTACTATTCTAATCTTCCCTAAACAGGGCTGCCTTCAGATGTCTTCTAAAAGTCAGGTAGTTGTTTATTTTCTTTACATCTGATGGTAGGGTTCCACAGGATTGGCGCCACTACCTAGAAGGCCCTCTGCCTGGTTCCCTGTAAGTTTGCTTCTCACAGTGAAGGAACCCCCAGAAGGCCATCGGCGCTGGACCTCAGTGTCTGGGCAGAATGACGAGGGTGGAGACATTCCTTCAGGTATACTGGGTTAAGGCTATTTAGGGCTTTAAAGGTCAGCACCAACACTTTGAATTGTGCTTGGAAACATACTGGGAGCCAGTGAAGGTCTTTCAGGACTGGTGTTGAGTATGTTTAGCCTGGAAAAGCAGATTGCCATCTTCAAATATCTCAAGGGCTTTCACACGGAGGATGGAGCAAGCTTGTTTTCTTCTGCACTAGAAGCCATGGCTTCAAATTACAAGGAAGGAAGGTAAGAACCATTCAACAGTGGAACAGCACAAGGAACAGCACAAGGAAGTGGTGGACTCTCCTTCCTTCGCAGTAGATGTTGGATGGCCATCTGTCACATATTATTTAGTTGAAATTCCTGCATTGTAGGGGGTTGAATGAAAATACCTTCATAGTTCCTCTACAATTATATGATTCTATGATTCTTTGTTTTTAGCAGTTTATTTTTATCTGTAAGCTGCTATGAATCACAACAGGAAAAAAGTTGGGATCTAAATAATGTAGAAGTAGTAATACTACAACAAAGGTTTTGAAAAATACTACTAGTAGTAGTAGTAGTAATTTTCAAAACCTTTGTTGTCTAGGCTGCAGAGGCCCATGACACTTATTGATGAAGTTATGTGACTTTGCAACTGTTTGGTTGGTATATTTTGGGGGTGGGAGTGGGTGGTATATTCAAGCGTGATTACATAGTCTGAAATCCCAACTAAATTTAATCTGGTGCTCCGATGGTTCAGTCAAAATTAATCTCTCATATAAAACAAAGAGGAATCCTGTACAAATGCATACTAATAGTGTCATGCCATCAGACACACTTCGTGATTATACAGTGTCAACATGACCTGACAATGATATTTATTTAGGGACTTATTTAGTCTCACTCAGTATCCTGATGAATCAAGGCTTGTGAGCTGTCACCTAATCAAAATCTCTTACAGGAGATCCTATTCTTAGCTGATACATTTATAACAATGTGTATATGCAATATGATTTGGCTACATAATGTATTCATTCTAAACTCTCTCATTAACAAGTGAACTTCTCCTTAGGTTGTTTACTTAAATTCTCCCATCAGCTTACTTATAACATACTAAAAATGTAGCAAGTATCCATTTTCCCAAAGTTGCAGTTTTGTTGTATTCTTACATGTGTTCTTCTGTTTTGTTCTCTGTATTTTTTAACTTTATTTGAAAATAAAAGTCCATATTTAAATAGAGAGAGAGAGTTCATATAATAATGTAAAGTAATTTGTTGCATTCTTCATATAGACCACCCCCACCTCCCCGGAAAGCTGTTACTCAATCAAGCAGTTCAGGTATATAATGTAAATAACATTCAGATGAATACATATCACTTCCATTCAAGTCCGCATATGCAGTTGCCAATGGCATGAGGTCGTCCCTTTAGCAGAAAATGTGTAGGTCTAACTAACTGTGTGTTAGCCCCCTGACCCTACAGAGCACTTGATCTGGGCAGCTTGGTGCACTGAAATCAATCACAAATCTTATTTGATTTTAATAGCTCTAGATAGTTCTTTTATTATATTTTTGGTGATCTATGTTTTTCCATCCCCTGAATGCATTATCAAGTGAAGCTGTCTTGATTTGTTTTTGTTAAAATACTGTGAAACCCACAAGCCACCTGGCATTTAATTTATATCATGCCTGCCATTTATTTTTAATAACATTTATGATTCTCTGAGGTGGAAGAAATCAATACACATTTTTTGGAAAACAAAATCAGCAGGATGTAGAAGTACCCTCAGCGATACTTTGAGATTCTTTTGAAAGAAAAGTACTAAGATTTTTATTTATTTAAGTGCCCCTGGATGTTGCAGACGTGGCAATCTCTGTTGTTAAAAGAAGATTTTTCTAAAGCCTGAAGCTCTTCAAAGGGATTTGTAACTTGTAATCCTTGCTTCTCTGTTTCACTCCACCTTTGTCTTTCTCGGTTTAATTCAAACAATGAACATCTTGGATGATGTAAACTAACCAAATCCTTTCCCTTGTCTAAGGTGGCAGAAAGGCAACTCTTTGTAATTTGATAAACAACTAGTAAAGGAAAAGCCAGTTGCTGCTTTCATCTCCAACTTTTTTCCCTCTGGTTCAATTCTATTTCGACTTTCCAGTTAAAGCAAACCTATATGACATATTAGACTTTCTTAAAGGAAATATAACTGATACAAAGCAACCCTATAAACAGAGCAGAGTCTTTCATGCCTCACGTAACAAAGGAGAGTTAAAGTGCAGTATCTGGGGTATACATTTAACAAATCAACAAAAGTTTTATATAAGAAATCATGGATTCAACAGCTGTTTTTTCTGTTTTAAATGAGGTCACTTCTGATGACTTCTCAGTTATAAATGGTTTGTTATTATTTCTAATCCAACTTGTCAAACACAGTTCCTCAGTCATATATTGTGAACTGGCAGATCCTTCACTAACTCACAATCTCTCTCTCACACACAAACTTTGTTTTTGTAGTCATAGGCTAACATCCTCTGCTAGCTCCAAGTTCAAGCGTTTCCTAACCACAATCTCTCTTCTAGGCCTTCTTCCTATGATGGTGGTCCTTGGCAGTTGACTTAGTGTAAGTCATGGGCAGCTCCAGCAGTTCTGTGATGTTCACCCAGTTGCTTGGCACTGTCCACCATTTAAATTTTGCACAGTGCCTCTGAGATACCGTCACTTCAGGACACTGTGAGGAACCAAAAAAGCAGGCAATTCCCAGGCTTGTTCAGATCCCCAGAAATTGTCAATCCATATTGCATAGAGAGGGTTGGACTATATGGTCCTTATATGCACTGAAATCCTAGGCAATGAAACCCACAAAACAGGGCAGGTATATGTATCACATCTTTATTTTCTCATAATCCTTTGGAGTCACCAGCCCAACCATCCTCCACACAGTTTATAGACTAGGATTCCCTGTGAGTTCTGCTATATAAATGACGACAGAGGCTGATTCATCAGAGTCAGTGGTCACTGGGGTTGTATCCAACTCAGCTCTTCTCAGATTAGGTCCATTGGAAGGAACGGACATAAGTTAGTCGTGCCCATGATTTTTAAAGGTCTTATTCTGAGTGGCAATACATTGGACACAGCACTAGACATTTAAATGCTAATTGCAACATTGTGGAATGGCTACATACCTATAATGATGTTCAGATGTTAGGAATGTCTTAAATAACTGATAATATAATTATTTTACATCTCTGTAAAATGGATCCACCTCCAGTTGAACAAATCCCCACTGTACTTAAATACATGCGTATTTTTCTGTGGCTCGTGACCATTTAGAATGCAATGCTACAGGGATGCACTCCCAATATCAGACTCCTGCTATCTCGGGCAATTTCCCCTTCTTCCAGGGACTCCCTAAAAATCTTAGGTGACAGTGCATTTTAAATGTCAGGAACACGGGGAATCTTTGCAGGTACTGTAACATATCTGATACACTGCTGAATATACGAGATCAAACGACTGTTCATTTTTATTACAGATTTCTGTGCTCAGTTCGGAGGGGGTGGGGAACAAAAAATACACAGCGGAAAAACTGCCCTGCAAAGCACGTAATGGAATAAGGTATAAACACTGAGCCTGTGGGCAATATTTGCCAGATAATAATATTTGCCATGTTTGCACTCTTGTCTGCTTCAGCAAGATTTTCTACACCAAGGACCCATCATTTCACTTTCCACTGCAGAATTTCAAGGAAAGCTCAGGTTCAGTAGAAAGTAAATCTAGTCCAAAATGTTTGTATTTAGGCAAATAATGTTCTCCTCTAGATACCTAAATAGATGTGGTTGTTTGTGGGAATATAGCCTAAGACACTATTTAATTTTGTAACATGGGGGGGAAAATGTAACAACTGTGATAAGAATGCTGCTTGTGACTCTGATGGAGTATGGAATCTTACTGTTAAGAAGGTGAGGCAGAGAAAAATATAAATGAAACATTTGCCTTGTAAAATGCAAAAATCATTTATTGCAGTGCAGTGTCCAAGTTCTGAAAAATTAATATTCATCATCATTTTATTCTTACCCTGCTTTCCCTTCTAAACATAGGCCCCAAGTGGCCAACATTTTGTGAAAACAAATGGCAAAAGTCAAACTATGAAGTAGAATATGATAAGAACAGAATAGCTAGATTTTACATAATATAAATATAAAATATATTTATATTATGTATATAATCCTGCTATACAGTGGTACCTCAGGTTACATACGCTTCAGGTTACAGACGATTCAGATTACACACTCCAATAACCCAGAAATAGTGCTTCAGGTTAAGAACTTTGCTTCAGGATAAGAACAGAAATCAGGCTCCGGCGGCATGGCAGCAGCAGGAGGCCCCATTAGCTAAAGTGGTGCTTCAGGTTAAGAACAGTTTCAGATTAAGAACGGACCTCTGGAATGAATTAAGTACTTAACCAGAGGTACCACTGTATCTTGTTTTATATCTTGCTAAATTCAAAGAAGAGCTTTGCTCTTAATTTAATCTATCCTGAAGCAGAGCAATCCTATGCAGGAGAATGAATCCATGGGGGAGCCATTGCCACTTCCTGTGTTCTGCTGGCTCAAAACAGGTGTGTGTGGGGTGGGGGGTCCTCTTCTCTGCATGCCAACATTTATGATCTTTTGCCTCCTTGACCCCAATGGGTAGTAAATTAACAACACTAGCTCTAGAGAAATGGAGGGGCTTTGGTTTCCATGAATCCAGGACCACCTTTGCATACCCTCCACATGTCCCTATTTTCCAGCGACAGTCCCAGAATTACAAAAGCCACCCTGGCATGTGATTTGATCCTGGAATGTCTCTGTTTCCTCTATGAGTGCCACCGCTGCTGAGCTCAGGGAGGAAGATGAGCCAGCACTTGTCCTGAGTAACAGCAACAGGAGTGGTGGCTATGAGGGAGCATCCTGTGGCCTCTTCATGGCTTCCACTGCCGGCCTCCTACCTTGGGCAGCTCAAGGAGCAGGAGAGGCTGCTGGCAAAGTGGTGGCAGCACTCACCATACATTCAAAAGCTAAGCACATGGATGTAAAAATATGTGCTTCTTGGATGGAAGCCAGCAATGGCTCAGATTCCTGAGAGAAGATGGGCGGAGACATTGGTGTCTCCATCCATGGTGGCGGTGGTGCTGTACTGATTGGGATAGGGATGGAACAGCAACAGCAAAGACAAGGAAGCTCCAGGTTGCTGATGTTTGTGACCCTGCAGGTGGACCTTCCCTGCTACTGCTAGGGCTTTGTGGAATGGTGTGGCAGCTGCCTCATCTGCAGGACTGCTGTTCAAAGTGAAGAAGAGGACAATGAGGCCCAGAATGCCCTTCCATCAGCTTGTGCCACTCTGTCAGCGATGGCTGGTGGGAGGCTTGTGTAAGGGGGTTTGTATTGCTATGTTAGTTTTTCTTAATAGTTCCAGTTCACCTGTTTCATGCTGGGCAGATTATGAGGAACATCATGAGAGGTGTCACCAGCAAACTTGTAATGGGGATTAGAAAATATTTAACCATGGACGACAAATATCTGAGGCTTTGTTTCTCTGAGCATTGATGAGCTCCTAAAATTAGAGTGAAAGTTATCTTGGAAATTAACCCAAGTTTCAGGGGTAGGGCAAATTACACAAATGTAGTGTTGGTGTGGTCTTACTGTTAAAATGGAGGCAACAAAGGGTTTCTTTCTCTCTTTCACCCCACCAGCCTTAATGCCTTGTTGCAGTTTCAAGCTGTTCTCTGTAGTCTAGCTGCATTCCTGGAGCACAATGACCCTTTAGATATAATGGTAATGGCATTGGATGAGGACAGTATCCTAGCCAAAGAAGCTTGCGCATCCCACAAAAGAAATAGAAAAAGTTACCACTGCTTGGTTAGAGAAGAGGTCATGTTGCAACAGTGGTCAAGAGAAGCAGTTTGTGAGAGGATCCAGAATGATGGGATTGCAACCCTAGTCTCAACATTTCACCCAAAGTTGGATGATTTTATGTTCCCCAAAAGATTAGGCTTTTCAAGTCACAATAGGTTTACTAAAGAGAAGTTCTAAAGGAATGCCTGATATATTCATATTGGAGAACTCATAACTCAAGATCATCTTACACATTTTCTTATCCACTCCTTAGCTGCTTGCTTCTAATGTTTCTCATGTCTAGCCCATGTTACCAAATGTCTTCTCTCTTACAGGGATAATCTCCACACCAGTCCAAAAGAGAATGTCTGGGAAACGGGTATGGCAAGGAAACGCTCAACATGATAGAGTCATGGGGAAACTGGGCATCAGATTGGCTTTCAAGCCACAATGAAATAATTGTTCCAGATCTCTGTATCCTGCCTCATGATAACTCTAGCTATGCAACTGAGGGATCCATATCCTTTTACTGCAAGATGTGCTGCACATCGATCTGCATCCGGGACTACATCCAGTCATTTGAATTAGTTATTTTTAATCTGGTCTGTGGAGGTTTTAAACATTTTTTTTCAAGCAGGGCTGTCTCTTAAAAAAAAAGAAAAGTCTGCCCTATATTGTGCAGATATAGTAAGGCACATCTGTAGTACAGACAGTAAAATAAATAACAGCTAATAACTCTGAAAGAAGCTTTTGGCATTTGATCTGACATATGAAAAGCCCCTTTAAACTGATGCACCAGACATGAAAAGTTTAAATGGGGTTACAGTGTTGCCATTAAGATAAGGATCAGCTGAGCTCATGAAATATCTTTAGGTCTCTGATTGTTTTATGTGCGCTGTATACACTGAGTTGTGTGGAACTCTATAGTTCCTTTGTGCAGTACAAATGCCTTCATTTTGGCTTTAAGTGATCAAAAAGTAAAGTTCACCTGAGAAAACACTTGAACTCTGATAATTCCCTGAGAGGAGTTAAAAGGAGAAAATGTGCATTGGATCTACACAATTCTTAAGTATCTTTGCCACTTCAAGGGAAAAAATGTTCCAAAGCCTAGCAACTATTGAAAGTCCTTCTGTGATTAAGAGCTTCAAGTGCTGTCTTGTGTGTTCTTCATTAGTTTCGTCAGGACTTTACATACTTTGATTCAAATTATGTTTTTCTTAACATTGTTCTTCCTTTAGAAAATGGCATCTTCCTGTGATTCTTAACAAACTTAGGCCCATTCAACCCAATGGGTGATAGCCATTTGTGGTGGTATCTGAATATACTATGCAGTGTGTGTTCTGCTTCTCCTCTTCCATATCCTACATATTCCTCCAATCGGCTCTGAAGGGAAGGTCTGGAGAAGATTTGAGGATCCATGGGAGCTTTCATGGGAAAGAGTAAGTCCCATTGAGGGAGCAGAAATATTCTTGCTCAGTGCTAGATTTCACCCAGAGTCCCAGACATTGCAATCCTCTCCATTCTGACTTAGGAGTAAGCCCTGTAGAAATCGAAAGGATTTAGGTCTCAATAGACACGTAAGATTGGGCTAAAAGTTAAGCACTTTTAGCTTTTCCAATTTCAGCTGGGAAGTTAAGCCCATGCACCAGTTTAATGTATCACAAATCATTGAAAGAAACCATTTGGATAAACTTCACCCTCAGCAAATGTTTTGTTTGAACTGATGTCAGAGTTTGGTGTGTAGTGGCTGTTTCATGGTGTTGTTGATTTGGGAGGAACTTCCTAAACCCTAGAAATTAGTAAATTGTATGATTTTGATTAATTGGGATGTGGATGAAAGTGCAAGCAGCAGAATTGTGTCAGACAAGAAATCCCTGGGCTGATTTATTCAAAACTGTTAACCTGACAAAAGGTGTTTATGGGCCATCTGAGAGGAATCATTTGAACTGGGGAGACAGTTGTTGCCAGGGAATCTGGGTATGAAGTGACAGGAAAGGGGAGTCTTTTAGCAAGGGGTTCTGGGAAGAAGAAGAAGAGGGGAGAAGAAAGACTGGGATCCCTCGTGGGCAGGCTGGCTGAAGGCTGGCTGGGAGAGATGCCTTGGTCTCCATGGCTGCACTGCTGTGTAGAACAAGCCCCTCTTGAAATGACCATGCTGTGAGATTTGGACTCCATGTAGACAAAAGGTATAAATAGGTGACCAAATCATATTTCTTAAAGCTACAACAGTCTCTGCCATGTCTCAGTTCTCCAAAGGAACACAGACTCTGGGTGAGTGCCTGGAGCCACCAGGAATCTTGCAGAGAGTTGTGGTGGCACATGACTTTGGTAACAGTATATTCAAATAAATCTGCAGGTGTTGTGCTGCAGCCTAGTGCTGCAGCCATTGAGTGATGAACAAGCATGTCTGAACTCACTCTACTGCACTTGAAATAAAGAAAATTATTTGTAAAGAGTCAGTAATCCTAACACAGGTTCAAGTGTGAAAACGTCACCAGGCCAAACAAGATTTTGAACAAAGGGACTCTGGCATATTGGAATGTCTGGGAATGGATGGAAAACACCAGTTCTCTTTCCTTTGAAGCTGAAGATGTCTCAAAGTGCCACTCTCTAGCCCTACTGACATCTTAAAACTAACATAACAGCTCCGTCAAAACAGCAAGATGTTCTAAACAATTTATGTTCAAATATATAAGAAATTAGCAGTTTAAATGCAAGGCAAGTGGTCAGAAACCATTCTGCCAGCGTAGGTGGGTCAGGGATCACAACCACAACCAATAACTTTAGAACTATTCCACAGAGAAATATTCCACAGAGGAAGAGAATTGGGACTGTGAGATCAAAGGGAAGTATAGGCGCTGAAGGCTAAGTTGAAAGTGAGTACAATAAGCAAACCTGTAGAATGTGTCAATTGCTTACATGGCCAGGCGCCTTATCATCCTTTTTGACACTTGAGTAAAATTGTAGGCATTTCTAGATCAAAGGGGTTTCTTTCTTTTTTTAGCCATAGAATTATTACCTTCTTGGAGGATATTGGTACTTGCAAGTTCTTCCACAAACATGGCATATATATCAAATATGCATTCAATCATTATGCTTGTGGTTTGGAGAAGCAACACATTTATGGTCTTATGAGTTTTACTGAATTACACATAATAATTGCATATAGAATAGAGATTTCATCTGATGAGACAAATTTACAAACCTTTTTTTTTAAAAAAATAACCAAATGCTTTAAATTACTCTTCTTTGTGATAATCCACCCCTCCCAACTCGTTATATTATCTGGCAATTAAAAACATGTTCTTTCTTCTGGCAAGGTGAATAAAGATTAAATATTCATTTAAATAATCGCCTTGCTTATGTTCAACAACCCACATCTAAAATATCATTAATGTGCTAAATTATTTGACACAAATCCCAAGGGTAAAGCTTTCAGCTTGTGAAAGCCTCTGGGTTAAGATCTGGCAAAATGTCATTCACTGATTCATTCATACAACTAGACTTTAGATATTATTATGAAGTACGGTACGTTATACATGTTGTGCTTTTACACATAGACACAGACAGACAGATATCAGAACAGGTGTACTCTGGTAGTGCAAGTACAGAAAATATAAGGAAAAAAGTGGTGGTTAGATTTTCATTTTCTCTCAGAATACTTTGTAATGTACTGAAACAGGCTTGCCTTCACTGAATCACGTTACTAAGTTCTGCAATTGTTGGAACGAATGCAATAGAGCAATCTCGATGTGGCCAAAGTCACCTGCTTCCATAAGTAGTTAGTGAGAATGACTGGGGATGGAAATAGATCTTACTTCAACACCTCTCTGCATTCTCCTTTCTTTGAGATGCCTGAATCAGAGATAGCCAATCTGGTGCCTCCTCAAATGTAGATGGATTATAATTCCCTTCACCCCAATCAGTGGTTGTACTGGGGAGAGCTGAAGGGAGGGGATCTGAAAGGCACCACACTGGCCACCACTAGCCTGGAAAAAAAATAGTACTTGTTCTTTTAGAAAGTCCCAGCCTTTTCTATAAAAAAAATAAAATGATGCAGGCCAACTATTCAAACGGTGACATGCTTACCTGTGCAATTACTTGTTCCTTTAAAATGTACATCCCATCTTTCTATTGAACATTGCTGAAGGCAGATCACAAATGCATGAAAAAAATTGTTGTCAACATACCTAATAAACTAGATGGAGCTTGTCACAAGATACATCTCAATTAATTTTCAGCTCAAAATTAGTGTTTTAGACATACTGGTGTCTCTTGGTAGTTCTGAGTTTGGCAGGCTTCGGATATGAACTCTCATGGGTTATCAGCTGTCAACTACTGTCAATAACAGATATAGTCAAATTGGCCTTTGCTGGCTGCTTCTGGGCATTCATCAAAAACACACCTGCATTTTGCCATGCAAGCTGCCCCAAGAAATGACTTTTGGTAAAGGAGGATCAGAAGAGTCCCTCCCTGCTGACTGCCATTTTGCACGAACTAAATGGTCCACTTCTTTCCGCTTGACCTTGGTGGTTGCCACTGAATACCATGGCTCTGCAGTATGTCAAATGTTATCAGACTATTTAATGCAATTTATCAAATACTTTGAAATCATAGAAACACACAAAGAGCCTTGCTAAATCAGACCCAAGGTCCATCTAATCCAGTTCTCTGTTCCCATAATAGCCAGTCAGATACTTATAGTGAGTCCAAGAGTAGGACTTCAGGACTAGAACTGGGTGATATCTGGTTTTCAACACTGTGATATATCACCAGCTAAACATCACGGTATACCGATATATCATGGTGTCTGCAATAAGGATGGAGTTATGTAGAGGCATTGGCTGGCTTCACGATTTTTCCTGTATTGTGATTTTTGCATAACACACACACACACAATTCACAATATATTGCCAGATCAAAAATTATCAAACCAATATGAAGTTATGGACTTCAAATAGGATTTTGACAATATATCGCCTAGCCCTAGTCAAGACCCCCTCTGACCTCCTCCCTGATTGCCCACAGAGATCTGGACAGGATCCTTCAAGGTCTGCCTGGTGGGTCCCTAGGTGACCCTGGGGACTCTCCTCATTACAGGATCTCCTTTCTGTCTGTACCTTCCACCTGTCTCCCTCCCTTCTCCCTGGCTTGCAACTGATATTCTAGCCCAAGACACACACACCTTCCATGTGCCCTGTGCTCTTCTGCTCAGTTCCCACATCTCTGGTGGCTGTCCTGTATGGAGTAGCCCTGAGCATGGGCATGCGTCTTGCTACTACTGTGGTGACCCACTTCAAACTTCCTGTACTTACATCAGCTCAAGCTGATATCAGGGCCCAGCTGACAGCCAACACAACCCTCTCTTCACGCCAGACATAAGCACAAAGGCACTCTCCAGCTCATGATTTCCAGCATTCAGAGACTCTGTATCAATTTATTGCCGGATGTCAAATAGAGATATCAGCTCTCTTCAGAATGTTTAGCAAGCATCAGGAGAATATTGTGCATCACAATGTGCAGAGCAGAATTTTAGGGAACAAATTACCTTCAGCTCCAAACACTGGTCATTTCCTGTCCTCCATACACAGTTGATGAGGAGGAGGCAGAGAAAGTAGTTCTCAGACTGACTCTAAGGATTATGAAAAAGGGCTCAGATTCATTAGTCTTCCTATGGTGGTATTTAACAAGGTTTTATGCCCCCCCTCCCGAAATACAGGAATCTGTGTACACATGGGAAGAATAAAGATCAGCACAATGTGTTCTATGAGGGCATTAATTAAGAAGATATACGTAGTACAGAGAGCAGAGAGCAGTTTTACAATAAAAGAAGCACTGTAATCTGATCATGGAGGGCAAGTAGCAAAAATATAAAACAAAAAAAATCTGTTTCTGCAATATGACTTAATGGATAGATTGGATTAAGCTAGAATTTCTATATAAAGATACTAACTTGCTCTATGGCTTAGGGGCAATAATCAAAAACGGTTTCCATTAATTATATTTTTGCACACACACAAAATAATTTTAAAAAGAAAAAGATTCACAGTAGTAACTAGAAATGAAAATAAATGCTAAGGTTCATTCAGGAGGCTGAGCTAGTCACTGAAATTGCAAGTATGAGATCTGGCAGGGAAGCCAGATTCTTTTGCAATGCCTTTACACAAACTACTTTAATAAATGATCACATTTGAAAATGTAAATGAGCTTCTCTCAAGTAAATGATCAAAAAGAACTGCTGTTTAATTTATGATCCGAATATCTTTCCCCATTCAAATATTCTGCTTCTAAGATGTTTTCCTGCTGAAATCCATACATCACATATACATGAACATATAGGGACAGAAGGAGTGAAAGTCTTCCTAATCATTTCCCCCCTTTGTCTTTAATGACGCCTGCAAGAAAAAAAAATCAATAAGATACATTGCTCTGTGTGCAGAATTCACATTAATGGGCATCCCCCTCCATGCTCCCAATTTGTATAGCAGCACAGCTAAAACTCCTTATCTGTCACTTACAGTGCTACAAAAAATGTATTTTCTAGTGCAGTACCATTGTTGTAGGAGTGATGGTTTTTATTATATTTTTATGAAGTGCCAACCACCTTAAGCATTTGGATCAAGGGTAGAAATAAATAAAAATAAATCTTTAGAATTTTCTTTTAAGATAATTGACAGCTTTTTAGATATTCATGTGTATTCCTGCCCCAACAGGTTTAGAGAATGAACAAATGAAGTGTTTTTCCTGACAAAAACTTTTATTTACAGAAGGCACAACACATATTTTCGTCCCAGAAGCTCCAACTTTCAGATTCAGGGCAGGATTCAATGCCACACTCTTCCAATTGTTCTATCTGCACAAGCATGCCAGCTTGCTAGATGAAATAATATTCCCTCTTCTTCCCCCACCCCATTCCAGAGGTTCTCCTGACCCTCCCAGAGTCATTTTGGGGGAGTATCACCAGAACAGAGTGAACATCGGAAGATGCCTTACACCACATCAGACCTTTGGTCCACCTAGTTTTATATTGTTATGAGTTTGGGGTGTCAGGCTGTTTGCCAAGACTTTTTAAACCCTGGATCCAGCAGGTGTTAAAATTTAAGCAAGGATTCTAATTCTTGGAATAGCCAGGCTAGGCTCCTGGGGAGATGATCATTGTTTTCTGGACAATGCAAATAGCTAGACAGTGCTACCCCTCCTATTTTAGGTTCAACCCCAGCTGGCTCTGGCACCAGCACATCCACACATTCTGAAGGACATTCAGAATAATAGGGTCCAGTTAAAGTTAACAATAAATATTCTATATTTTACCAACTCATTTTTTTTAAAGCTGCTCCAAAATGAAAACTAGTGAAATATTTTGAAACATTTTCCCCGAGTGTTGAATAGTAAATAACATGTTATAGCCGCATTCATATTCTTGTTCCTCCCTGCCCCGCCACATCTTGCTATGGTATTTTATTGTTTCCTCTAGGAAAGAAAAGAGAACAAGTATAGCTCTACAGATCTGTTCTGGCTGTATCATTCAAACTTTCTAAAGTGTTGTTTATAGTGATTTAATGCTCAATCTATGTTGCCCTCTCCTATGCTAGAGATATCCTGAAGTCTTTGTCTTGTGCAATTTTCGCTTGTCTTGTATTCTAGTGCTATAAATCTCGAAAGGATAAAGGAGCGCATACTGTCATTTTCCAGGAGCATCTCAAGAAGCCACAATAGGGCTAACCCATCTGATTTCTGTATAGCCAGGCAAGCTTTTGCTGACTGCTGTTTATTCTAAAGATCCAGGAAGTTGCAGGAGACAGATTCTACCTTCAAATTTCAAAATAAAGAGGGATACATAGTGACAGACTAAAAATAATCACAGGTATAACAGTCATAGTTCAGGTCAGGATAACAACTTATCAGTCATTCCAGGATGAAAATCAGAAATAACAAAAGTGAATATCTGTTGGTATAAAGGACACTTGGGAATGGATGAAGACCTAGTCCCCCCACCCCACCCCACCCCTTCCAGTATTATATCACTTTAAAGAGTTACAGCTTGCTCCAAAGGATCCTGGCAACTGAAGTTTGTTAAGGATGCTGAGAGTTGTTAAGAGATTCCTATTTCCCCCATAGAGCTGCAATTCTAGGTTTCCCTGGGAAGATGGATTGATTGTGAAACTTCTCTGTCAATTGTGACTGTGAGGGGAACAAGGATCTCCTAGTAATTGTCACAACAAACAACAGTTCCCAGGATTGTTTGAGGGAAGCCATACCAATTTTAAGTGGTATAATATGGCTTTGCTGGAGGAGACTCTTGAGAGTCCCATGGACTGCAAGAAGATCAAACCTATCCATTCTTAAGGAAATCAGCCCTGAGTGCTCACTGGAAGGACAGATCGTGAAGCTGAGGCTCCAGTACTTTGGCCACCTCATGAGAAGAGAAGACTCCCTGGAAAAGACCCTGATGTTGGGAAAGATGGAGGGCACAAGGAGAAGGGGACGACAGAGGACGAGATGGTTGGACAGTGTTCTCAAAGCTACAAACATGAGTCTGACCAAACTGCGGGAGGCAGTGGAATTCAGGAGTGCCTGGTGTGCTCTGGTCCATGGGGTCACGAAGAGTCGGACACGACTAAACGACTGAACAACAACAACAACAATATGGCTTTAAATGTATAGTGCCGTTGGGGCCAATGTCAAGGTCCCCCCCCCCCCGAGGGAATTGTGGGTGACAAATGACAGCTTTCATCTGCTGATGTTCCAGGTCCACAAAACACGCAGCAAAGGAAAATCAGTAAAGGCTGCAAGGAGCCTGAGGAGAAATGTCATGTTAACCTTGTTGCTAATGGAAACAGCCAGCCATAATTTCTGTAATTGTTAAGAAAGTTGCTGTGTCCTCTGCAATCATGGGAAGTGCTGCTATTCACTTCTGACTCTATATATGTTAGATTTCCCACCTACATCCCTGCATGTAGACGTCGCCAGAGGGGCAACTTGCAGTGCTCACAGGAAGCTGAGAAGGCCCTGTGCAAATGAACCAGGAGCAAGATCCCAATTCACCATCACCAAGAATGAAGTAAAAGATCTTTGAGCTTCATGATTAGTACAGTACTGAATTGTTGATGTCCCTTAAGTTATTGGGTGGGAATTAGATTTGGCTCTGTCATAGCATCACTAAGAGCTACATAAGCTCAAGTCCTTTTACTGTCACTTATGAGACCATGCCTCCACGGCCAAGAAACGACGTTGAATCTTCCTGTATTGCCACATTCTTTTTCCATACACTAACACACACCAAAACTAAATTATCAACAGTGCAGTGTTGACAGTTATATTGCTTTCTAGCTCTGTGCAGCAAATGTTTTACCTTGACGTGGCTCTAGTCATGCCTAGTTGCATCATGTGTCTAATTGTGGCAAAATGTGGCTTTGGGTGTGCAATACAAGTCACACTCGGCCACAACTAGCCAACTACCTGTAGCTGGATCGTGGAAAATAAACAGGTTCAGCTGCCCCATCAATAGATATAGACTCCCTTTCCCTCTGAAATCTTCCTTTGAATTGCTGTCACTTTTTGTTTTGCAAAAGGGCACAGGAAGAAGAGAAAAATGAAGTCACTGAAAAGGATACCAATTTTACAGGAGATGAAAGGGGATTACAAACCTCAGGACTCAGCTGCCCCCAGTTTGCCAGCCCATTCACACACATTTCTGGTGGCTTAGGCAGCTGGTGTGGTGACAGGACCAATACCCTTCCCAGTCCTGGAGCACTTTGGGAAGGAACAACAGCAGTGAGAACAGATGGAGAGCCATTGCTGCCTGTAGAGAAGGAAGGTAGGAAACAGGTATGGTTTTTTGGGGTGGGGAGAAGAAAAGGGGGGAAGTTAAAAGAAAGAAGTGCACTTGCTCACCAGAATGGTAAGTGTCACCCTGCATAATATTTCCACACCTTTACCATACTGTGGTACCTCTAGTTACGAACTTAATTCGTTCCGGAGATCCATTCTTAACCTGAAAATGTTCTTAACTAGAGGCGTGCTTTCGCTCTCTTGCTGCCGCTGTGCCACTGGCACACGATTTCTATTCTCATTGTCAGGAGTTCAGCCTACACTCAAATAGGACGCTGGCAGAGACACATGCCTGACTGGCATGTTCTCTCCCTCCTGGTCTTTCGCTCGGGAGCTTCAAAAGCTTTCTTCTGCCTGAACATCACAGCAACCAATGCCAACTGAAACCAGCACACTTAGGGATCTGCAGAGGCTGCACAGTTCACGTGGCAGACCTCAGCAACTCAGCATTTTGGCTAATCTACTTTATTTACATATAAACACACACGGAGCACTGCAACATGGCTCCCTCTCTCTGTAGCATCAGACAGCAAAGAGAAAAAAACAAAAGACAATAGTCCCACTTCACAGAACACAGTAACACAAACATCCTGTCTCTGTCACTTCCCACTCTGTGGAGTCAAAACATATACCGTCATGTGAAAGACAACAATCCCATGACTGCAATCATGGAGCAGGAATTCTAACACTCATCCTGGGGCAAAGGTCTCAACTCGAGATAACTTCCAGGTTAGTGAAGTTTGTAACCTGAAGCGTTTGTAACCTGAGGTGTTTGTAACTCCAGGTACCACTGTACTGTTTTACACTTCTGCTTAGTTTTGCTGCCAAGGTCCAGATGCTGGAATCATTTTCCACTTCTTTAGGGGATGATGTACAGGACACTGAGCCAGAAAGGAAACTACAGACAGGGCCAGCCGCAGAAACAAGCCCTCAATATGCGTCCACAGCTCAGAAATGTTGCATTATGGTTCTCTGACTCAGAGGACTACACCATAGAAGCCCCAGAGTTTCCCCTCTTCTGTTGGTGTAAAATACCTCTGAAGCAGGCTGGTCTCCTTTAACTGAACACTAGAGTTAGATCTTAAGACAGAGACAGAAATGCTGCTTCAACATAAGACTCAGTCTTCAGCATCAGAGTTCTGCTCTCTTATAGCCCTCAACTTGACCCCTATGCGAGGCCTTGCCTCGCCCCAGGTCAGTGCTTGCATCATAGTATCGGGGTTGTCACTGCAAAGGGGGCTGAACCCCCAAAGTGAAATGAAATAAATGATCCCAATAGTAGTCACTCTGCATCTGAGCTTGCCATTATATAGAAAATCATTCTCAACACACAGCTCATCTTATATTATATACCTTTGTCTCCCAGCAATGATTCCCCCCCCTTCTTTGCCATCCCTGCCTTGTTCTCTTTTGCTCTGTTTCCAACAGTTGGTTATATTAGCATGAAACTCTACAATATGTTGGCTGGTTAATTCCTAAACGGACAATTACAAATTATATTTATATCTTGTCTCTTTTTATCTTTAACAGGAATTAATTCTGGTGTATTCCCACCTCCCATTCCCATCTGTTCTCTCTCTGGTCCCTCATCCCCCCTCTCATATGTTTCCACTTGCTCTTCCCTGCGTACCCCATCTGCTTGAAGTATCAGCACATCTCCAGGGAGTATTCCTACCTCTGCACAATTCCCACTAGCCTACACAGGCTGAAAAACATGTGTAGCCGCCTCCCTCCCCTCACATAATATTCACTATATGAAGAATGGATTTGGCTAGATTTCGAAGGACGCATTTGCCAAGGGAAACTGAAGCTTCCAAGCAAGGAAGGAAAGCAAGGCCAAGTTTGTGAGGTCGATGAAGGACGAGAACCACGACCTCCTACACCCTCCTCTCCTCTGCTCCATGTTGGCCTTTCAGCCTTTTCTGTTTCCCTCACTTCACTGGTGGCATTGCAACACAGCTGACTGTTTCAAGTTGCAGGAATCTGTACTATGGCTTCTAGAACATATCAAGCAGTCTGATCCTCTGGCACGGCGATTGTCTGTGCTTCATGATTGTTAGAAATCCATCATGCTCACATTCTCAAAATTGTGTCACTTGCTTACCCTCCCATGAGTGTAATGGCAGTCAATGCAGGGTAGAGGCAGCTTTATGGGTAGGGTGATGCCATTGTGCTTCCTTTCCAACAGGCCACTGCTGCTTACCAAGAGGGAAACAAATGAGGCAGCGAGGAGTTCATTGTGGTACAAATGCACCAGTGACCTCCTGTAGGAGGCTGTTCGAAAGAGGAATTTCTGCTTGTGACATTGCATGCATTCAAGTCATGCTGCCCCATGGCAAGTAGATTTTGCATCTGTTTTCCTTGTCTGTTTAATCAGAGGGAACAGCAGCACAAAATACTGTATTTTTCTGTGTATTAGATGCTCCCATGTATAAGATGACCCCCTATTTGGGGGGACTGTAAATTAAGAAAGTGGGGGGGGGGGAGATTGTCTGCCCAATCAGTGCCAGCAGCTGCCACTCACACTCCCAATTGATGCAGCGGCAGCCAATACACAACAGACCTTGCCACAGTCACCATTCACCCGCCCCATCACCACTGGAAATCTCCGGCTTGTGGCAACAACCAATTGCCCGGGCCAACTACGCACTACCCATGTATATGACAACACACACACACCCCAATTTGGAATTGATTTTGGGGTAAGAGAAGCTCGTCTTATACACAGAAAAATACAATACACGTGTGTGTGGACTGTACGCCATAGGAAGTGATGCTTCTCTCAAACCACTTTCAACACTCTTGAAAATATTGAATGACTAGCCCCAATCAACAGGTGTTTGTCATGATACAAATATACACACTGAGAATGGAGCATAATTTTAAAATCTTCCGTTCAACTTACTCTAAAGCAAGCAGAATCCCTTGGACCCACATAAGGCTAGCTACATTGCAGCATTGCAAATTGTTATTTCCCCTCTCTCTGCTACACACCTGACACACAGAAGACTGCTTATCTCAGCACCACCCTACCCAGTAGTTGTGTCCTGGCTAGCAGCAGACCCTCCAGCCACAGTGGGATACTCTATATATTAGTATTCATTAGGCAAAGTGTGGCCATTTAACTAAGGACCATATTGGGATAAGTTCTAGAGCAGACTTCAGCAACCCAATGCCCTCTACAGATGCTTTGGTCTACAATTCTCATCAGCCCTGACCATTGGCCATATAAGCCAGGGCTGATGGCAAGATGTGTTCAGAAAGCAATAGAAGCCAGCAAAACAACATGTAGTTTTCAGAGCTATTCTTCATTTGCAGTTAGCTAAACCAGAGTTACTGCAAAATTACATTGGGGATTATGAGAAGTGATGGAGAAAGAATGTTATTAACGGTCCAGCTTAATTATGCTTGTCATGTTTCTCTTCCACGTTTACTTTCAAAGAAGTACATGGATGCCAGAATACTTGTTCTGGTGAGCTAACCCAATTTTGAAGAGCCCTTGAAACTGTGCAATCCTTTCAAATGATCTTACTGCTGACATCCTTCTGCTTACACACAGTAACAGAAATAATATGGTGGATCCATAATTTATTTAGCATTTACAAGAAGGAGAAGTGCGGGCAAAATCAGTAAAGCTGAGAGCTCCATGCTACTGAGTCTGTTTTGCTAGCAAAATGTAAGGAAACCATGTGTTTGTTTGGTGCAAAAAGCAATATTTTGTTTCATCCACTTCCCTCTGCAAATGCATGACTGCAATGATAAGCTTTCAGAATCCATGCTGTGGAGCTACTGTACTGTTGTGTAGATTTCACTCTTGAAATGCATTGCCTGTGGAGCTGTCACTTATATTCAGTACAAAAGGGATTAAAAATGGTTAAGGATCTCTCTGCAGCTTTAAAAGCATCCTCCCATACAATCGCTCCTTCAGTGCCCTGTCCATGTAGTGTCCTACTGATTTACCCCCAGATGCAAATTCAATATATGCAGCTGCAGGGGGAAATAATAGTAAGTGAAGCTGTTTTAAGCTTCATCTTAGCATCTTATGCTTCTGTGGGAGCTTTCAAGGAATCACTTGACCATTTAAACAGGCTTCTAAAGCAGGTCAGCTAGAGTAACTATAATGAAAGGATAGACATTTTTTTCTACTCTCTCAAAGGATGCTCATGTTATGGACTTGTGAGTCTTGTCCGTAGCTGTGATCTAGAGGGGCAGATTTACACTGTCTGCAGGTATGTGTGCAAATACACCCACCCACCCCTGCTGGAATTATTCCTAAAGTTCTCATCTCAACAGCTTGAATCCTCAAAGCCACTTTTTGAATTCCCAAGTATAAAAAGCTTTCTTGAAGTTTAGCTTCACTTCATAAAAACATTGAAACACTTCCTTCGAATCCACTAATTTATCTTCACTTTAGACAATCCTAACTCATTTTAAGGGACGCAGGTGGTGCTGTGGTCTAAACCACAGAGCCTGGGGCTTGCCAATCAGAAGGTTGGTGGTTCGAATCCCCGCGATCGGGTGAGCTCCCGTTGTTCGGTCCCAGCTCCTGCCCACCTAGCAGTTTGAAAGCACGTCAAAGTGCAAGTAGATGGTTCGCCAGAAGCGGCTTAGTCATGCTAGCCACATGACCCAGAAGCTGTCTGCAGACAAATGCTGGCTCACTCAGCTAATAGAGTGAGATGAGCGCCACAACCCCAGAGTCATTCGCGACTGGACCTAATGGTCAGGGGTACCTTTACCTTTAACTCATTTTAAACAAACAACAAGCCTGCATTCCAAGTCTTATCATCCCTCAAATGATGTCACAGAGAAAGTTTGGAAGCCTTCCCAATCCCTTCATGACCTTTCTCACTGCTGGAGAACAGGATGAGGCCTTGAGGCCTTCGTGCCCTAACTGCCTGGTGACATGAGGACTTCCCTGCTGCTCTTGCCTTTAGTTTACTTCAAACATATATAGTGGCAGCAAAAATAGGAAGGACTGCCACAAAGAGGTGTACTGGAGTTGTGGGGGGGGCGGGGTCAAAGACCTTACTATTTCTGCAGCAGGGTCACAGAAGTGCCCCCACCTTCATTGTCTAATCAGCATGAAAGGGGGCCTTCTTAGCAACCGAGAAAAGTTTTCTCAGTCTTTGTGCTGATTGAATCCAATCAGAGTGAAAGGAGGTGAGTCAGTCACTGAGGATTGGCTCCTAGGGTCCCTCTGGAGAAGGCACACAGAAAGAACACAGAGGATGATTTTTTCTGTATGATCTAAAGCTAAACATTTAAGAACACTGAAAACATAAGGTTCTGCAGTTTCAAGAGAAAGGTTTGCAAGTCCTATTACATACAGTTGAACTTCTAGGAAAAAACAACAATTTAATTCACTCTGAAAGAAGGTATTGGAGCACTCCAAATCATTTGCCCATGCACGTGCATAGAAAATAGTGGATCTAAAGGCAACCAACAAAGGTCTGCACTGGTTGTTTCAATGCATCCCAAATTATTACTCTTTTAAAAATTATAACATTATTATATAATCTTAGAAGGCTGTATAGTCTTAAAAGGTGACGTGGCTGTAAGGAGGTATGGCTGTGAGGGTGCATGGCTGTGATTATTATGAAGGGACTCTGAACTTCTGAATTTGCTGCTGCCACAGCCATAGACTTGATTAAGCACTGCCACTTCACCAGGAGTCCAGAATAGTATCCCAGGAACCAGGATCCCTGAGAACAGCAGTTTTCTAGGGTTTCTAACTCTTTCCCAGAATTTTAGTACTGCCATGTTGCTGCAGGGAAGAACAACAACTCTTTCATCACTGCCTTTGTTGCCAGACAAATTTCCAAATGGAATGGAAAGGGCTATCTGAACGAGTTAAATCATATAAACTCGATTCAACAGGTTTCAGCATGATATACTGTGTCTCAAAAAAGGGGGGAGAGTCGCTTTTAAGATATCATTTATTGCACTATGTGTTTGATACAAATCTATGAGAAAGTCTGTGTCATGCGTTTCAGCAGAAGTGGGTTTATTTTTCCTTTTAAAACAATATTCTCCTTTTCAGTCTCTTTAGCAAATCTTCCACAACATTGTGAAACAGCTTTAAAATATCTCCCAGATCTATGGGTGTCACTTGTCTTGATTCATTTCCTTGTGAATTGCAGTGACCACATGATATTATCAACTGGTCAAATTTATATTACAGTATATTTGCTTTGGCTATTGCATTTGCTTTATTTGGCTGTTTAATTGGATGGGGCTTCAGTAAGTGAACAAGGGAACTTCTGGTACGTCTACATAATCGTAAGAAATTGCTCTTCAGTTGCACTTCTAACCATGTTACAAGAAATTAAGCCTCTTTGAACACCATGGTACTTTCTTCTGTGTAAACATGCTTAGAACTGTGCTATTCATTGAATTGGGGGTGGGGAATCCTACTACACAGAAATGCAAAAATATTATATCTTTTCTTATATTGTCTATTTATATGAACTGTTGGCTGCTTGTGCTTAGTGTTCAAGCCCATGGATAGAAAAAACCTCAAAATGCCATTAAAGTCCCGTACTTGATCACTATCTTGCTAGATATTTTCATTTAGACTAATGGATACCAAATTTCAGTTATATATGCAAGTAGAACTGAGAGATCTGTCTCATGAATACCCTCAGTGTACCAGTTGCTGCTTGTATAGAGGCTTAAAAGGGGATTGGACAAATTCGAATCCATGCAGCAGGGTGAACTCCCGTGGTTCTGTCCCAGCTTCTGCCAACCTAGCAGTTCAAAAACACACCAGTGCAAGTAGATAAATAGGTACCACTGCGGCGGGCAGGTGAACAGCATTTCCATGCGCTCCAGTTTCTGTCACAGTGTTCTGTTGCTCCAGAAGTGGTTTAGTCATGCTGGCCACATGACCTGGAAAGCTGTCTGTGGACAAACGCAGGATTCCTTCAGCCTGGAAGTGAGATGAGCACCACACCCCCATAGTTGTCTTCGATTGGACTTAACCATCCAGGGTTCCTTTACTTACCTTTTTTTTTAACCTAGAGGCTTTAAAGAGGATTAGATAATTTTATGGAGGACAGCATCATCAATGGCCACTAGTTATGATGGCTATGTTGTACCTCCACAGAGACCGTATGCTTTTGAATGCCAGTTGCTGGGAATCACATGTGAAGAAAGTGTTGTTGTGCTCAGATCCAGGCTCAAGGGTTTCCCACAGTGAGAAAAGGATGCTGGAATATATGGGTCACTGGCTGGATCCATAATGCACTTCTTATGCTCATAGGTGGTCTATGAATGGTCATGCCCTTGTTCATTCCAAAGGGCCCTTTTGGTAATTTCCACCTCCCTCTGAAGTGTGGGGTATATAAACCCAGCAGAAGTCTCTGTGGCCGCACCTAAATTGTACAGCTCTGTGTTTGTTGTAGACCTTCTACCATTTGCTGAAGACACACCTCTTTACCCTGGCCTTTGACAGTTAATTTGTTTGCTTGTGTTTGGACTCACCTCTGTCATTGAATCTATCCTGTTCTAGTTTTGGTTGGAATGGTTTTACTGTTTCAGTAAGTTTACAGTGGTACCTCGGGTTACAAACACCTCGGGTTACAAACACTTCAGGTTACAGACTCCGCTAACCCGGAAGTAGTACCTCAGGTTAAGAACTTTACCTCAGGATGAGAACAGAAATCATGTGGTGGCGTGGTGGCAGCGGGAGCCCCCATTAGCTAAAGTGGTACCTCAGCCTAAAAACGGTTTCATGTTAAGAACGGACCAGTAAATATGTATTACTAGCCTTTTGTACACCACTTTGAGAAAGAATTTGCATATGTTCTCAACAGCATATGATCATTATTTGTTTGTTTGTTTATTTAATTTCGATACCACCATTCATCTGAAGGTCACAGGACAGTTTACAATATAAAAACACAATCATGCATACCATAATAACAAACAGCAACAAGCCACTCCCCATTTTATAGACCATAGATTGTTTAATTAGCCAAAGGCCTGGGAAATGAGAAATGTTTCTGCCTGGTGCCTAAAGCTATGTAATGAAGGAGCCAGGCAAGCATGGTTTCCCACTAACTAGGAGTCACTAAAGAAAAGGCCCATTCTTCTGTTGCTGCCCTCTGGACCTATCATGGAGGAGGCACATGAAGAAGGGCCTCAGATGATGAATGCAAGGTCTGGGTTGGTTCCTATGGGGAGAGGCTGTCCTTAAAAAACGCAATGCAGACAGAGGTGTATGTGTGCCATCAGCCTGTGAGTGACCCGTCCATAGGACTAGTGGCAAGAAATGACTGAAAGCAGTGGCTACCCATGCCATAGATTCTGCGTCTTCAACAGAATTCTTCACATGGTTATGAGATCAGTTAGATTATCTCATTTACTGTTTCTCCCACGCAAACAGTGTAGATGTCTTTCAGCCAAACACTTCTTGATATTTAATCAAAGACCCATGGAGCCCATCTGATCTGCATTTCAAATCACTTGGAATATTGTGGATGACTGCCAGGAATAAAACAAGAGATAGGCAGACTGATTGGCATGCGGACAGGCTCTGATGAAGACAGGTCCAGGGATTATTTAGTAATTTCATAGTTATTACAATCTACTGTCTTTAAGCTCTGGACATCTGGAAACAGTTAATGCAGAGTTAAGAAAATATCAGGAGCCCCTTTATTATTTAATTTCAAAAATATTTCTGAATTGTGTGTATATTTAATAAATAGCAACTTGATTTGGAAATAGATCTTGGTAGCAAGCAGAAATCCTTGGATGTTTGAGGTATGGGGATATGGGAGACCTTCCTTCTGGGAACTTCCTTACATAAAGTTATGGTAGGATCCAGGCTAGATCATGGTTCAATCCCCCCCCCCCGCCGCCGTCCAGGCAGCCTCCCCCCACAAATTCCTGATTGTTCAGGAAGGCATGGTGTATGGGTCTTTGACAGGCTCATTTTTTCTGTTTAATCTATAAACTCAACCTACAACTCAATTTTATAAATTGGAAAGTCCTCTGAGTATGTAGAAACAACGACTTTGTCTGTGGGTGGAGTCATTTCAGCACCCACCAAGTTCAGTATTAGCCTGAAACTCAGATGACCAGAAATAATGCCCATTACATAACCAGTTGTAGCTTTGTCATTTGATGTGTGATGTTTGAACAATATATCAAAGCTTTATTTGACTTCAGTGGAATCAGGATTTCATCCCTAGTGAACAGCTTTGTATTCAAACACATTAACAAGAAATAAATTGCAAAACAAAACATAAAACTCGGAGAAATCTGAATTGCAAATAGTACTATCTCGTCATGGAGAAAATAAAGCACGAGTGATTTATTCACTGTGAATTATTTGTCCAGATCTAATCATTATACATTATTTGTATGATTATATGTAAACAAGTCCTGCTTCCAGGGTTTCTTCAAACATTCAAGTATGCAGGGTTGAAGCAAAGCACAAAGGTAAATTTGGATTATGTCGTTACACTTGAGAGGTCCAGAGTTAGGAAGACATCGTCTTGCAAAGTTCACGCAATGTCTTGCATTGTTGTACTACAACCAAATGCTTGTTTCTAATATTGTGCACATAAACTATGCCCGCACTGCAGAGCTTCTGGTTGGGGGCTTTCACATTTTGAACTGAAATGGATTATGACTAGGAACAGGGCCTTTTGAATTATTATGCCCAGACTTTGAAATGTTCCCCAGGCTCATTTGTCACACTGCTGGTGTTCAAAATTGAGAGTGCAAAATATTCAGACAAATCTCAAATAATGAAGCAAAGCTGGACTGCTTTGGATAGATTTGAGCTTTGTCTGAGCTGAGGCAGAATATTTCTGAAGTGCTCTGAACCAACAGAGGCCTCCAAAGTGCTATGGGGCACTTTGGAGTGCCAGCTGTTTAAAAAAATGATGCAGACAGTGTATCTGCAAAAATGGAAACATTTATCACCAAGCTTGCCATATAAGAAAAACAACAGGCTGGAGAGAGGCAGGAGAGAGATCTCTTTTGTGACTGACAGATCCAGCTACTAACTGGAAAGGATGATTTTTTACCAGGGCTTACCATTTCAGGAAGCCATTGAAAATGGACTATCCATAAGATTTCTCCCTGTCTGCAAGTTTGACACCCCCCCCTCACAACACAAACTCTTGCTCTGAATGCTTTTCTCTTTACTTTGCTACAACAAAAAAGTTAAAAATAAATAAATGTGCATATTATATATTAACAGATCTGCAAATCTAATGCAATATTCATTGATGCATAGCAGTCCCAACAGGTGCTTCACTGCTTTTCTCCCCTCCCCCTCGAAGTTTTTTTCAGAAAACCTGACTGAATAAGTTATTTGTTACTAGAAACAACCTCACCAACCTGGTCATCCCTTTCTCTGCCCTCCCAGTAGTGGCAGTGACTCCACCACCAGCAGGTCAGATATACCTGGCAGCTTCAGTGCCACATGCCCAAGTAGCTCTTCTTGTCAAACTAGCTTTGAAGTACGTTTGTGTGATGTTTCATGCCCCTTTAGCAGAACACAAACCAGAATATGCTTTTCCATAACTTTCTAGCTCTTGTTCCCATCCTTCTAAAATGTGGAAGTTTCAGAATGCATGGAGATCTTTCACATATAGACAAGGCTCTCTGTTGCAGGCACTGGATTTAATTCAGACCCACTGAAATCAATATAACAATTCTATTCTGACATAACAGTGACATAACAATTCTATTCTGCTGCTTTTTAGTTTAATTATATAGGGTGCTTTTCTAACAACAGTGATGGTGATTGTTTTGAATTTTCATGTAAGCCACCTTGGGAGTCTGAAACTGTGAAAAATGTTTTAATAAGTAATGAATCAATAGCAGTATTTCAGGACAATGGACACATCCATTTGGTGTGAACAAGGAATGAATGGCACTAAAACTGCAAATGGATGTTATGAATGGCTTTTGAGCTGGTTCTTGCCACATAGAGAATGTTATCCCTTTACACTAAGACTTCATTACTTTTGGGGATACAATTCAAATCCTCTCAGTTCACAACTGGTGAATTTGGGAGATATTTCTGCAACTTCATATGTGGGCAGTGAAATTTCTTAAGAGATTGTTGGCCCTTCTTATTAGCAAATGGCAGTAGCTATTGTGCAACCTTTCTGTATCTTTTTCTCTGCCCCAAAGGGGTGGTGGAAGTTGAACTCCTCAAGGCCACCATTCTCTTTTTCACAGAATGTGCCATATATAATGTCGCTCCAGCAAAGTAAAATAGTAGCTAGCACATGGGTAGGCAAACTAAGGCCTGGGGGCCGGATCCAGCCCGAACACCTTTTAAATCCGGCCCATGGACAGTCTGGGAATCAGCGTGTTTTTATATGAGTAGAATGTGTCCTTTTATTTAAAATGCATCTCTGGGTGTTTTGTGGGGCCTGCCCAGTGTTTTTACAAGAGTAGAATGTGTGCTTTCATTTAAAATGCATCTCTGGGTTATTTGTGGGGCATAGAAATTCATTCATTCCCCCCCTAAAAATATAGTCCGGCCCCCCACAAGGTCTGAGGGACAGTGGACCAGCCCCCTGCTTTAAAAGTTTGCTGACCCCTGAGCTAGCATATTAAAAGGCAGCCCCACCCCCTGCTGCCCCACTGAGAGCCTTGGAGCAACATCTGGGCCATTTTGAGAAAATGGAAAATGGCAGCCACCAGCTGCATTAGGGAACTTCATTGAGGCACCACCCAAAAGGTTATATACTTAAAAGCTGGCCATGATACCTTCTTTCTTCCATTGTTGAGCCTTACCAAATCTCATAAAAATGTTTGTATTCACTAAAAAATAAACCCATGGTTCTCTTCCTCTTCCCCACCAATTTCTCACATTCCAATTTTAGACCTAAATATTTTCAGTTGAGAACTTTCACTAGTCTCTTTCAGCCTTTGAAGCCTAGCCAGACAAAGCCTTGGAAAGCCTACCCAAACTTGATGTTCTCCAGATCCTGCTGAACTACAATTCCCATTGTCCCTGATCACTTGCTATGTTGACTGCAGCTGATTGGAGTTGAAGTCCAAAAGGTGTTTTTGTGTTTGCAAGCGGGGAATATCAAATCAGTGTAAGCTAGTTTTGGATACTACAGAGAACATCTGTTTTCATCTGATTGCATTGCCCTTCTGAAACCAGGAGAATGATTTCTTAGTGGCAACAAAGTCAGGACACCTTGCCCAAGTTGGCTCATCGGTGCATTTGTGTTCCAGTATTTTAGGGAGAGACCAGGATTTATTGTTTTAGTGGGAAGTAACAAATATGATCAGTGCTACTGAACTTGTGACTGATGGGTTCAAATTAGTTGCTTTGTTTTAACAAATGCTCTAAATAGTATTTGGGTTATTATATTTCAGCCATAGCTACTTTAAAGTTCATCCACTTCTGCTCCATTGTAAAGAGACAGCAAATTATTTTATATGAAAGAGGAAAAAACACCTGATGCAGGCTATCCGTTTAATTCTTCATGTTTGAAAATGTGACTTTTAATACATTTTGAATGCTCAAAGGAATGCAACATGTGTTATAGTTGCACAGAGATAAGTCTCACCTGGGGGTGAGGGACAAGAGACAGAATATATCATATGTTCCCTGCTCTTTCTCATATGAAATATGCTATTCAGTTCTCTTCTTAAGAATTCTGCTTCAGTTCTCTATGTAAGAAAATGTGAGCATTTCACCTAGATTTGTATTCAATCCATAATAAATATGAAAGTATTGAATCCATAATAACATGACAGGAACTACTTTTAGGCAATGGGACTTTCATCTTCCTCCCACAGCAGCTCACTTTCTCTCAAAACCTCCTGTATGGGTTGGGGTTCCTTTAGAATTGTGTGGAATAGGGGTCATCAACTTTTGGGGCATGTGGGCACATTGGGATGTCATTGGTGCTAGTCACAAAATGACAACTGCAGGAACATGGCACAACACAAAATGGCTACCACATCTGAAAGAGCAGAAAAAGGAGTCAGGACTACAAAATGGTTTGGGTATGTTTCCTCATCAGCTGCCCTACCAATGGCAGAAAGTGCACCTATATTAGCCACTGTTGTGCACAGAGCTACATAGGGAGAGGTTATTTGAATTTCTTCTCTATTCAGAAAGGATGAGATGGTGAGTGTCCAGTTTAGAAAACCAATGGAATGTTGACTTGTTTCAGGTGGTACATTCAATGTAAGAAAGGCTGAACCAGTGTAAATGGGTACTGAGCAGGTAGATCAAACAGTCTCTTGTACATTGGGAATGTTGAGGGGACATTATTGAGACCAATCAAGGCTGCTCCATTGGGCTTACTGAGGCACAACACTCCCACACTGAAAATGTTGATATTTTTTAAAAAATTAATCCTAAAAATCTCAAAGCTACATTCTCTTTCCTGTTTTCCCCAACATTTTACTTCCTTGAAGTTATATAGGCACTTCTGTCAATCTCCTGTTCTCTGTCCAATCAGCTTTCTGCACCACTTAGCCAGTCCTAAACCAAAACTATACCTATGGCAGATGGTCCCTCCCATGTGCCTATAAACAGAAAAGTCACGTGACTGATTGGAAAGCCTGAAAGTCAGCCCTACCAGGTAGGTTCCATCTGTTGCTATGAGGTATATGCAGCACAGCCACTACAGCAGATAGAACCACCCCACATTGTAGCATTAGACTCTATCAGGACCATGGATAGCTCCAGGTCAGCAACTTGTTCCAACCATGGTTGGCCTTTTACACCTCTGTCTCCAAACTACCTCTTTCATTAATGGAATTAAAGAAAATTTGCAGTCACTGTGCTACAGTAACTCTGCAGGATAGTGCTTAAAATATGGTGGCTTGACAATCAAATCCAGCCACATTTGATTTCTGGGTGGGTTGCTGTTGCTCGCTGTGATGGGGAGAATCAAGGTGGCAGGAAGGCTAATGCAATGCAAACCCAATGGTGGAGCAATACTGCACTCCTGACAGTGTGTTTGCACTGTGCTGACTTCACTGCCACCTCAGCTTTGGTCGCCATCCACTCCACCTTTTAGGCTGTAAATACTTACATGGGAGTAAGCTCCATATAATCGTGCAGATTAACATCCTAATTAGAGGACAGATTATGCAGAAATAGGTATACTGCTCATAACTAACTTTCAATGCAAAGGTAAGTTAATATTACTTAATGAGAAGCATAATGACTTATTTTTTTAAAAAAACAAGAAGCTTTTGTCTTCTGTATTCAGGTATTTTCCCTGATAAAGGTCCACACAGATAGCTGCTGTCAGCAACCAAATGATTCCACGTTTTACATTCTACTTTCAACTTGGCATAAATCCTAAAGTTAATAAAATATATTATTCTCCTCAGTAATTAAAACAAGGTGATCCTTCTGCAATAATAATGATTTCAAGCAACCAGAAGCCAAAATATTGAAGGGATAATTCTCTACTCAGCAGTGTAATATGTTAGTCAATAAAGAACAGATTGCCTTGAATTGATGAACTGGTAATGCTGGATATTTTACTCAAAATAATGAATATCCTCTCCTATAGAAAATTGCTATTTGTTTTGTGTGTCTGGGGCGGGGTGTGTGTGGAAATCAGGTAGGATGCTTAATTTCAGAGATCTTAAAGATGTGACTTCTGTCAGCCTAATGATTCTGAGCCGAACATGTCACATTCACGGCAATACATAATTACTGGTTTGCCCACCCCTCAGACAGCTGATGCTGACATTGAGAAATATTGAGAAGTCTTGAGAAAGAGGGAGGGAATCAATTCACACTGACAGAAATAAAGCAGCCAGCTCTAAAATTAAACTGAAGAAGATTAATTGAGTCTCACTTCCCATTGCATTGTCTTTAGAGACATGAATATGATCCATAAGCACATACTTTAGGGTCTTTTTTTAAGGAAAACAACAACAACTCTGCAATAAAGTGTTTATTTATATTGGAAGTTAAAAAACATAAGGTGGTAGCAAGGAGAAATCACATTTCTTATGTATTTAATACAAGCATTCAAAGATGCTCTCATTTTTCTAGGCTTTGTTAATTTCAGGTTTTCTCAGTTTCTCATTTTTTTAGACTTAAGCTGAAAATGTTCCTGCTGCATTTAGACTTCAGTTTGTGACTGAAGTTGTCATGGAAATTTGCCAGCATTTCAGTGCACTTTTCTCCTGATCTACACCTTTTGTTTGTCATTTATTATTATTATTATTATTATTATTATTATTATTATTATTATTATTATTGAAATTTGTATACTGCCTTTCATTCGCAGATCTCAGGGCAGTTCTACAACATTTTCACTACTGTACATAATTTACCCGATTGTAACAATATATGCAATTTTAGCACATGCTCCCCCAATATATGCATTTTGTGTGAATCCATGATACATGTTATTTTTTATTGCCCATTTTATGCCAAAAAAAGAGATAAGTATTTGGCCCCCTTATTGAAGGAGGGGATTCATCGCACTGACTCTTCCAGGGTGTCTTATTTGATGAACAATTGTAGTAATGACATTGTGGAGAATGTGGCAAGATTTTTGAGTGATGGCATGAAATTACGTCACCATGGGACACAGGTGGCGCTGTGGTCTAAGCCACAGAGCCTAGGACTTGCCGATCAGAAGGTCAGTGGTTTGAATCCCGCGACGGGGTGAGCTCCCGTTGTTTGGTCCCTGCCCACCTAGCAGTTCAAAAGCACGTTAAAGCGCAACTAGATAAATAGGTACTGCTCCAGCGGGAAGGTAAATGGCGTTTCCGTGCGCTGCTCTGGTTCGCCAGAAGCAGTTTAGTCATGCTGGCCACATGACCGGGAAGCTGTAGACCGGCTCCCTCGGCCAGTAAAGTGAGATGAGCACCGTAACCCCAGAGTCGTCCGCAACTGGACCTAACAGTCAGGGGTCCCTTTACCTTTAGGTCCTAAGAGCAATCTTCATACCTCATGATGTCTGGATAGTTTTATCATAAAGTATCTGCTACTATGTTTCATTAACGGTGTTGTGTTCTGATCCCTGTCTACGATGCACTTTTTATGCCAATAAAGGAGATGGATTGATATGCATTTTGGGTACATTTTTGTTGTCGAAGAACTACACTGCAAAATACAAGGAAGTGTGAATTTTGCACAATTGCTGCCTTTTGGTTTGCATATTGCTCTGGGGAATGTGAATTAGATAGCACCACATAAAAATGTGAACCAAACTCCCATTCCTATACTTGACTATTCATCTGTCATTTAAAATTCAATTAGTTTCCACTTTGTTGTCATATAATGCTTGTCCATTTTTTGTGGCAAATGGAAGTCCACACCACTGCTTCATAAAATAAAATAAAATAGCAGCCCAGGTACACTGATACAGTCATACCTCGGGTTGAATGTGCTTCAGGATGAGCGCGTTCGAGTTGCGCTCTGCGGCAACCTGGAAGTAACGGAGTGCGTTACTTCCAGGTTTCATCGCTTGCACATGCGCATATGCAGACGCTCAAAATGACGCCACGCGCATGCGCAGAAGCACCGAAACGTGACCCACGCACACGCAGATGCGCAGACTCAGGTTACGTTTGCTTCTAGATGCGAACGGGGCTCCATACAGATCCCGTTGGCATCTAGAGGTACCACTGTAGTTCTATAACGTTTGAGCTTCTGCTTTGCATGCAGAAGGTTCTATGTTCAATCCCTGTTATATCCAGGCAGAGGAGGGGAAAGGTTCCTTGTCTGAACCCTGGAGAGCTGGTACAGCCCTAGATGCACTCAATATGACAATGTTTCCTATCATCTTGTGTTCTCGGCAAGAAACACCAAGCTTTTATAAAACAAAATAAGAGCATATGTTGCTTTTATTGTTTTGTCAGGATGTTCAGCTGAATGGAATTTGCCTGGAGAATTGAGCAGTACTTTGAGAAGTTCTTGAGTTAGTCTCTCATATGCTGAAAGAACAATGTAATTCCTCATTGCCTATTCCCCCCTCTTGTAAGCAGTGGCTCCCTCTGATAGTAGTAAGGATGTGTTTTGAATATGGATATGGCCACACTGTCTCTCAATAGGACTTATTTAATCTGAGATCTGATACTATTAGTGCTGACAGGTTTTAAGGGAGCAGCTGTAGAGATAAACAGAGTTTTGATGTATTTCCTCAAAGAATTTGTTCTGTCAAGAAAAGTTTCCAAATATGTCGGGGCGCATAAACCCTTCTCAAGAGGCCTACTTTATCAAGTATAAAATGATATGGCCAAGGGATTACTAGTGTTTGACACACTTCTGATTTAAAACAATGCATAACCCTTTGGATTCTTAACCACCACTTGTCTCTTCACATCAGCCTTAATTCAGAAATACAGAAAAGTCAGTGCATTGAGTATTAACCTGGGGCAGTTGAGAAGATGATCCTCTGAGGGAGCAGCAAGAGAAGGATCAATTTTTGATATGTAATCGGAATTGAAATCCACAAAATATGTGTGTGTGGCATTTCTATCTAGTTGTTTCTCTGTCACCAAAAAGCAGCACTTCAAGTGGGGAACCAAGGAACAAGAGAACATTATTAAAAATCAAAATACATAGATTTTTAAAAAATCACTGAACTCAGAGATATGAGTGAAATGGAGTGGAGTATTCTGGAAAAGGGTATGGCTGGCTGGCTGAAACACTGAACTCTGCAATTTGGACTCTGCATGTAGCTCTGCAATATTTTGTTGCACGTCCCACTTGCTTTGCAGTATTAAAAAGCAATTTCCCAAAGAAAGGAATTGTGGGCCATAAGAAAATCTCTCCACGCTTTGAGAAAGTTCTCTGAACCACCTTAAAGAGCTGTGATCAGAAAGCATTTGGAATTTATCCGCCCTGCTTATGGTTTGTAATGTTTAGCAGTTTGTCTGGCTCTGAAAGTTTGATAATCAGGACAAAAACACCTTCTGTATATCATAGAAATAATTCCTTTCTCCTTATTTAACATGATCTACACCTTTTGGTGATTACTATTGAAATACTAGCAATGGAGAAATAAATGGTTCAAGATATTATTGACAAATGCTGATTTAGGGAGACAGTGGCATTTATTTAGTGGGTTGCACACAGCCCACAAAGCCATTGGAGCTCGTAACACTAATCTTTCCAGCAGCCTTCTCTTTCCAATCACTACAATGCAGTAATTCCTATCTTCATAGTTATCTGTTATCAATTGTCAAAGTTATTAATCTAGCGCATAAAAAGGTGGGCCCTAGAGTGTTAAATCAATGGCTCTGAGCATCTAGGAGATGTTGCAAAGAATAGGGACCATGTAAACCATGGACTTGCAGGTGGAAGTGGCCTTGGGCTGGAAAGAATAAGGAAGAAAGAGGGAACAAGAGGAGAAATGATGATAGTGATGATGATTTTTTCCTTGTGTGTGCATTTCAAAGAAATATGAAACTATTCTAACTGATACATTTTATTAGAGCTGAGTGCATGATCAAAACATTTCCATTCCCACATTCATACAAGTCCTGGATAGTTTCTTACTGAATTTTGTCTTTTAAGAGCAATCAGGGTGTCAAGCGTATTCCCTGTGTCTGCTGTTTGCATTTAGCTGATATCTTGCTAGACCTTGACTGCTGAGGAGGCAAAATGTACTGAAAATTGTCAAAGAATGCACAAAGATGACCCCTTGCTCTTTTTATTATTATTATTTTTAGAAAGGGTTTGTAAAAAATGAATCAAAACATTTTAGTAAAGTTTTTTGTTTATCCACCACATACCATTTAATGGAAACTTTAATGTAAACTTCCTGCCCCTCCCCCAAAAAATCAATTTTATGAAAGCTGTATTAGCAGGAACTGTTCAGAATTCTGATATAGTATTTTTATACCAAGGTGGAAGAGTTACACACACACACACACACACAAAATATCCATCATTCTGCACAGTGGTGTTCTCTATGTGTCTGCTTGTTTTCTCCAAAATTTTGGGGAATAACAAAATTAAGAGGGCCGCCTTTCTTCAGGACTGGCGCATGCATTTGTAACTATGCACCATTGTATCATTTAAGGCACTAAATGACAAGGCAAAGGTGACAAAAACCGTAGAGCAAAGTTTCAGCAATCTTGAGCATCAAAGATATCCAACAGAAGCAAAGCAAATCTGTAGGTCACTAATAGCGTTTAAGATGTAAAGGCCTGGCAAAACTGAAAATTATTTACATGGCAGTTGAAAGACCACACAGTGGGCCTCATGTGGGCCTTTATTAGCAAGAAATTCCATAATGAGGGTGCCACCACGGAAAAGGCCATCTCCACATTAGCCACCCACTCTACCTTGTTTGGTGATGGAATCCAGAGATGGAATCAGAAATGACCTTATGATGTTTGAGGAAGCAAGAAAGGAAAGAAAAATTTCAAGAAGCCCAAAGCCAAGTTGTTTACTGTTTTCTGGCTTTGGGTCCAGGATGGGATTACTCAAAGAGGCCACTCATCCCAAGAACTGGTTTTGGAAGAGGAGAGGAATATAGAATAACTCTGAAATGTTGAGTTACTTAAATTGTGATTTCGTTTCCCAAATACCTGTAAGATTTGGGCCTCAGCTAGCATCACTTAGCTAGTATCTCTGTCCAGGATAATTTTAGTGGAGAATGAACAGAAGAATGGGCTCACTTGCAAAATAAATCCTGGCACTCCCTTATTACCACCACTATATAGCACACAGTGATAGCAGTGAGAGGGTGTCAGCATTTATACAAAGTCTGCCATGTTCAGTTATCAACAGGAGTGGTTGTACCTGCAGCTTACACCATCCTGACCAGATGTTCACCTCCCTGGCCTCATCTAGGCATAAATGTATGACACATATTCATTTGATACTTTTACTTTTTGTGTAAGTTGAGCCACCGTGATAGAAACAGCCAGGTTTCATTTTGCACTAGTGGCATAAATAGGTTGTAGAGCAAATTGTCAGCATTGGATTTGTTTGTTTGTTTTTTAAAAAGTAAGCGAAGAAGCAATCATGGCCGCAATCTAGTTTTATAAGTGGAGATATTTTCCCCAGCTTAAATATATTTTTAAAAAATCAGCTTATGTGGATAACTGGAGCGTGCTGGTGAGCCGAAAGGGAACATCACTTTCTAATACCGCACTATGGCTATATCAAGAAACCTGTCTCAGAAGAGCAGTCAGGGTACGCTAGTGGGAAGCATATGTATGAGTCAGAAGAGGCATATGCATGAAGTGAATTTTATTACAGAACAGATGTCAGATATGTTGAACTGTGATATGATGTAGATCATTTTATTGGCTTCTTTGTAAAGAGTACTTTATGAAGAGTACTGACTAATCTCTTTTACTTTCTTGTAAATCATCAAGGGAGGGAGACAAGTCAGCAACGAACTTCTTGAAAGGTTGGAGAGCTCCTTGGAGGTGGGAGAAGAGGCCACTTTCCCTCAGGCAAGGTAACATGAGGTGAGGGGGCAACTCATTCGGAGTTTGGGGTTGGTTTTTTAAAGTGTTTCATAAAGGGCCCCTCTGACATTTCCTCCTTTCCTTTCTGATTTCTCCCCCTTCCCCCCCCCAAGCCATTCCCAATGGAGGAAAGTCACATGAAAAGACTCCCAGGGAAGGTAAGTGATCTTTATTGACCTGTGACTTTTGTGCAACCATGGCCTGTGGCATGTAGCTGCAATGTGCATTTCTTGTCAAAATAGGTAAGGGAATTGCACACTGCCTTAAAGGGATGTCTGGTACGTGAGCGCGTGCAGGACTGCTAAAAGGCGAGAGATTGAAGTGATGGTAGAAGAAGGGAGGTGGGGAGAATGAAGGAAAGCAAAAAAAAAAAAGAGGGGGGAAATAATGTGACATAAATTCATTTTCTTTCCTGCCTCTAATAATGCATCTTTCAGCTTTTAAATCGCTCACTTCACTTCCAAATATTTTAATTCTTGTTGCTTTTGGAAAGAGGTCAAACTTGATTTCTCAAGTGTTTCTGAATTTAATACCTCTCTCTTATTAGTCTCTGGATTAAATGCATGGTTTTAGTGATTAATTGCATCCTAGATTCAGAGCAAACTCGTCTGTAGTATTGGTTAATGCTTTAAAAAAAATCATTCTCTCTGTGCCTCTCCCTCACACACGCATTCATGTGTGTTTGCATAAGTGTGTGTGGAGTTTGTACAATTTAGGATATTCATCCCATTAGTATTTCTTTCTAATACTCTAAATTGCAACCTCCCAAATTTCCCATGTTTGAGCAGTAATTTTTGGATTTGGGAGCACAGTTTTCTGCAGAAGGATAAAAGCAAGAGAGGAACATTTTTCTTTATTGAAGCAAATTATACCTGAGAATCTAGAAAGAGTAATGAGAGCCATATAAAAGGACTGTGAACTGACTTGCCCTTTCGGGGCAAATTTTAAGAGTGCGAATGACTACTTTTATCTTATATATTTACAGCTTCTGTCAAACAGAAAAATGAAGGACAAAAATGGCACGGCGCTGTAAAATCCAATTCTTCCTTTCCTTTCCTCTCCACCACTTTCTCGTCTCTCCCCCCCCCCCCCCACTATCGCCTCAGTTTCACAGGAATATTTCACAGGGCAAAAGACAATTCTTCCTCCTGCTTCAAGCTGAGTCCTGCTCTTGCATATCAGTTTTGCCGAACTGTTTCATCCTGGGAGCAGTGGGATCAGACCTGAACGTTCATGTCAGCAGCAACAGTCTCGCTGCCAGATGCGCCTAAGGGGCAGACAACAAGGTGTTTTTGCGAGCTTGGAGGGGATGTGCTGTGCACATCTCAAAAGCAAACTCTCCCAAAGAGCTGACAGCAGCTCTATGAAAAAAAATTATCTCTGAAACAACCAGCCTGAAAGTATAAAACATCCCACAAAGTGCCTGCTGTCCCCATTATTTCATTCTCCCCCCGCATCTTGGGCACAAAGCCCAATTTGGTGTATATCTCCTGTAGTGTTGTCAAGATAGTCACTTCTACTGGCAAGATAACCGCTTCTGCTGCAGGATTTTCCTAATTCACTTGGAACACTGAAGTCTCGACCACGCCATACATTTAAAGCATGTGGCATTTCCAAAGAATCATGGGAGCTATAGTGTACCATTCACAGAGACCCACAGAGGCGGCTCCACCAAAGAGCACTGCCTATGTGGCGTCCTGGGATAGGGCCTTTTCTGTAGTGCACTCTCGCTTGCAGAAATTCCTGCCTCTGAACTCCTGTCAAGTGCCCTCATTCTTGAGCTTTCGTCATCAACTAAAGAGGCATGTATTCACCGTGGCTATTGCTACTTGTATTGAACTATCTACTAATATACTACTATTATGAATGGTAAATCTATGGTTTAAATGTTAATGTTTTAAAAAATTTATGGTTTAATGATATACCTTTGTAACAGGGCTTTTCCCCCAGCTGGAACACACTGGAACTCAGTTCCGGCACCTCTCAGGTGAGCGCCATTGCCATTATAAGAGAACAAGGGAGGCGTTTGTGGTGAGTTCCACTAGAAAAATAACACTGCTTTGTAGGTTATTGTTTTGTTATATATTATAAACCACCCTATGGTCTTTTAAGGAAGGGTGGTCTACAGATGATGTGGTCTGATGATGTTGATAATGGTATACACATTTACCTGGGAGTAAGCCTCATTGAACTCTGAGTAAAAATGCCTAGAGTTGAGCTCTTTGTGACTAAGTTTTAAGCATCTATAATTTTCTAGTATTTTAAACATTCCTTTAATTATTCTTCAGAAGGTGTTGGATCTTTTAATTATTTCTGGATGTTGTTGCTTTCCAGGGAATAGTACAGTAAAAAATAAAAATAAAAATCCAAACCCTAGTAATACCAGAAAGCAGAAACTAGAGATGTCAGTGAGAAATGGAATCAAACTTAGTATACTTGTCACAGCAGTGAAGGGCAATTGAGAGGCATGTCTATATCTAGTCAATTATAGTCCTCCAAATATGGCCACTTAGACTCTTACCATATAGGGTCAGAAGGATGTTGTGCAATTGACAAGCACTGACTCCTCAAAGCAAACAGTTACTGTAAGCCACAGAGTGTCACCCAGATACTGTGCTGATTGTTACATTGAAGGCAGACACTCTTTTGACCTCCAAAAAGCTCCAATGTCTGATTCAGTAACTGTGGTCTGTACACAATCTCCCATGTTTATTTAACCCCAAGAACCTGAAAAGAGAAGCAATGGGCAATCAGGATATATATATATATATATAGCCCCAAAATGCAAGGGGAGAAAACCCCTTAAAACACTTCCACATCTGTTAAAAGCTGATAATATTTTCCGGCATTAACTCCACTGCTTCATTTTTCTGAGGCAAAAGGTCACAGGAGAACAGCAAAGTGCACATCCTGACTTCATTACCGCAGCCAAGATTATTACAACAATACAAAATATCACAATATAAATCCCCTCTCTTGACATTTGCAGATAATAATCTTAGAGTCTATCAAAATGCCAGCATTGGGTTGCACATCTGTACAGAGCCAGATGTGCACGACTTCGATACTGAGAATTACTGGAAACAGATAACTAGTTTCCTCACAGCGCATAGATTTGAACATGCTGCCACATGTCTCAAAGAGCCCAGGTTGTTGCAGGCTGACACAGAAAATTCTGCTGTGAGGTAGTGGGGGGTAGCTGCTGTGTTCCGCTAGGCCAGGTATCCTTTGTCAAAGCAGCACAGCTTGAACAATACTGCACAGGAATGTGCAGATGGTGAGCATAGTAGACCTTCTCAGCGAAGCTGGGATGTGATATGCGTTGGCAAGGCTTCTTTCACGTTCTTTAGGAAATTCCAGGGGAAATGGAAACACAGCTTGTCTTTCCAAAGTGGGAAGAAGTTATATTGGCTGCATTTATGAGAGACACTTGGGTTGCATTATTGTTTTTCTTCTGCATCTATGCAACATCCAATCAAACTTTTTCACACTGCGCTGTCCGGGACAGTCTGCAGTGGGGAAGGGGTGTGTGTCAAATTGTCTCCATCCCAAATTTACCATAACCCCCCGATTCCCAGCTTTCATTTTGAAAAGGTACAGGAAGTTTCTGGTTTTGTAGAAACTGAGATAAGAGGCAAAGAAGCACAATCATAATAATTCTTCTCCTTTTGGTGTGTGAGAGAGAAACTATCCTGCAGACTCAGTGATCTGTTCATTTTAAATTTCTCATTAAGGCTCCATCTCTTATATATCTCAGTTTAGGACATTGGAATCTGCTCTACATTCTCTGCAGTGAAGACATACCCAAGGATCACTTTCAGCTTCTTTGCAATCTCCTTCCCCTCTTTTGTTGTTGTTGTTGTTTAGTCGTTTAGTCGTGTTCGACTCTTCGGCACTCCTGTCTTCCACTGCCCCCCACAGTTTGGTCAAACTCATGCTGGTATCTTTGAGAACACTGTCCAGCCATCTCGTCCTCTGTCGTCCCCTTCACCTTGTGCTCTCAATCTTTCCCAACATTAGGGTCTTTTCTAGGGAGTCTTCTCTTCTCATGAGGTGGCCAAATAATAATTCTAATTATTGGAGCCTCGGCTTCACGATCTGTCCTTTCAGTGAGCACTCAGGGCTGATTTCCTTCAGAATGGATAGGTTTGATCTTCTTGCAGTCCATGGGACTCTCAAGAGTCTGCTTCAGTACCATAATTCAAAAGCATCAATTCTTCGGCGATCAGCCTTCTTTACGGTCCAGCTCTCACTTCCATACATCACTACTGGGAAAACCATAGCTTTAACTATAGAAACCTTTGTTGGCAAGGTGACATCTCTGCTTTTAAAGATGCACACATTTAACTCCATTATCATTCTGTGCTCCTACTGCCTTTGTAGCCAGTTTCCTGCTTCCGATATATTTTAAATAATGTGTAATTATTGGTATTTATGGGCTGGATTCAGCTAACCCATTCTACTGGTGGAAGTCCAGCTTCTGCAACAGGACTTCTCCCTCCCATGCCCCTGAACTCTCATCCCCAAACCCACTCTGAAGGCTTGGGGCTACCCCAGGGCAGTGATGGTAGAGAGGGAAGATCATTTTAACAGGCAAGCAGAAATTCTTAGTGTTACATTGAATCCCAGCATATGATTTTTAGTGATTTTTAAATTGTTTGCATTCTTATTTTTTTATTTTGGTGTATGGGATGTTAGGAGAGGGGTAGTACCTCTGGTGGGGAGCACATTGTGCTCCTTCTCAGGTAGTTTGTCCACCTTTGGTCCCCACACTGCACTCAGCCCTCTCCCGTGGCTCTTAGAAGCTGTCAGCATGCAAAATGGCTTCAGCTGGCTGGCTAAACCATATGAGGGTAGCCAATTGATCTCAAACACTTGTTGAGTTAGGAACTTCCCCTTCATGTGAAGACAGGCTCTGGTGGATTGAGTGGACAAGACCCATAGAGGTCAACAAAAAGGAAGTGAGGGGCAGATGGGGCCCATAAACCTGAGAAGGTAGCCCATCTAAGAGAAGGAAAACTCTGATTTTAAACCTCTGCTGCCTTATGGGATATCTTTGGGAGAAGAAAAGGCTAAGGAGTAAACAATACACAAATCCAGAGTGCAGTCCCTAAGACAGTTGGATGTACGCCTTCTTCCAGCAACTCCTGCAGCCAAGCAATGTATTGCTCTGCTTTCCCTTGGACACGTCAGTGAGTCTGAAAGTGGGGTCTTGTCATCTGGACAGACCAGGACCTCCATGCACACTGCCCAGGCTGGCATCCCAGGGAGGTAACTTTGGCACTGCCAATTCAGTGGTTTGACTTCCCCCCAGGAGGCACACTCCATTGTCCCTTTAGACAGCTTGATGCCAACATGTCCTTCTGCCAGTTTCCCTTGATTTGGTAGAATAAAATAAATGAAGCATTGGAGTACACTGGACCGTCATTTTTATGTTAGGAGTCTCTGGCAGTCTTCCTTCAGACATAGCTATTTCCCAGCAGGCAACTGCCATCTACAATGTCTTATTACCATAACCAGGTTTTCCTTAATAGCTCTCAGTAATTTATGTTGGTTTTTTTAATAGCACAAAATATATACCATTTGCTAGGTAATGCCTTGCAGGTATATAAATATTTCGAGTGTGTTTTGTTCTTATATCTTGTTGCCATCATACTTATTCTTTCAGAGGGATCAGTGTTTACTTCTGATGCATAAACATAAATACATACCATATTATAGGTGGCTTTAATATGACATTTTAATAAGCCAGTACAATGATTTTCTCACTGGTATCACAGTAGTATAAATGAAAGGCATACTCCAGGGGTGGGGATATTGAACTGATATTGTTGAAATGCAACTTGCAGGTCTTAGTTGGACAATTGAAGCCAGAGCATGACTTAGAAACTTACGGAGTCCCTGATCCAAAATGAAATGCCTTGTTAACATAACAGCAAAATTAAACTCAGAAACATGAAGTGCTATTTTTCTACAAAAAGAGGTGCCGGAACTCACTATGAACACCTCCTCTGGCAATGGTGCCCATCTGAGAGGTTCCAGAACTGAGTTCTGGTGAGTTCTGGCTGAAAAAACAACCCTGGAAACATGTGAACTTGAATCATTCCAATTTGCCTCATAATTTGGGGTACCCAGAGAGCTGATGCAGATAACTGATATTTACATATGATGCTTGAGTCATATTTATATTTTAGCAGTGCTTTCCCTAACCCATAATCCAGTTACTATCCCATTGTTTTCAGTTAGATCATTTGAGAGATGAACATTCTCAGCCCCCTTTTCTTGCCATAATGTATGAACTCACAAAGGGAAAGTTATTCTTAATAATAAATAAAGCATCATCTGTAAAAATAATCCTTGAGTAAGCAGGAAATTTCTGAGAGCTATTTTGATGTCTTGCTTATCTCTGTGTAGTTTTTAACTCATACTGGTTTATCCAGATCTTCTGGGACTATCATTACCAATTCTAAATTGTTACCATTGGCAGAATGAGAGCAGGTCCAAAGATACTCCATAAGCCTAGGGTCATTGTAAAACTGAGTTGACACATTAATTAATTCCTCATTTGACACTGTGGAACAATTATCTGAAACCCAAAAGCTGCTGATTACTATTTACAAAAGGACATGTGATATTATTTAACAAAGACAAGAGGATACGGAATGTAAGTTAACAAATTGTGTTAATTATAACATAATTATTATTAGAACGATTTGGAAGGTAGCTTCTTTTTTACCAAAAAGTTCTTAACATAAGCCATTTTGATAGAAGACACCAAAGTTAGAGGCATCAGAAAAGCCCCCGAGTCTCTAGTAAAAGTAACATTGGGTTCATAATTCTATATATAATTGCCTGGAAGTAAGCATTAATTTACTTCTGAGCAGTCTGAAATTCAGCAGTTCTTATTACTGGGGGGCGGGGGGCGGGGCAGTAATTTTATCCCCAAAGAGAAACCCTAAATGAAATCAAGTATACATTAGAAAGATACTCTCACTCCTTATGTACTCAACTGGTCACTGTGTTCTGCAGGTTAGGGACTCCTGTATATAGCATCTCATTAGAAGGCCCATTTGAAATTATGTAGGAATTAGGCATTCAGTGTGGTATCTACCCTTTGGTGCTAAATAACTTGTTTGTGTATGTTTTGAAAACTACTGGCAAATAGGAGAATCTTCTGCTTTTCAAAAGAGGTAGAATAATAATAATAATAACAATGGTTTGAGGTCAATATTTGGACATGTTCTTGAACAGATTAATTGAGCAATCAGTTTTGAGAGCATTTAGAAAAATGCACTATAACCACAAGGAATCAGTGGGTCTCAAGAAGAACCCATGCCACACAAACCTAAATTATTAGCATAGTAATTTCAGCAATGCTACTGTTCATACCATACCCAAATGGCTTATTAGGTCTCCTTGTCAACCTGGAAAGAAGTGACAAGTGAGATGCAGAAGGTCTGTTCTATGAGGAAAGGTTGAAGCACTTAGTATGTTTAGCCTAGAGAAGAGATTCTTAAAAGCAAGCTTGTTTATTGCTAAATGTTTCAAAGCAAAGGTTAGATGGCCAACTCTGTGGGATGCTGTAGTAATGGATTTCCAGTATCAGCAGGAGTTGGGACAAGATGGTGTTTGTGGTGTCTTCTAGCTCTATGACCAATAAACATTGCCATTCAATTGGATTAAGAACCATCGTGTTGGGCCAAGACTTTGCATCCTGCAAGTAGAAAGACTTCTAATTGAATGGAGAATTCTCACTGGCAGAATGGGGGTATATATTGTTGTTGTTGAATTTCCCATAGCACTGCGCTTGCGCATGCGCGCACACACACACACACACACAAAAGAGTGTTCCACCAATGGGAATATCTTGAGTAGAACTTGACTCAGAGGATGCCACCACCAGGGGGAAGAATCTGGATCCAACCTATAAAAATTACAGGCAATAGAAGAACAGGTGGCTCTCTCATGGAAACTAAAATAAACAGGAATAATTAAAACAGATGATAAGCTAATGAATAGGAACTAAAATAAATGAATGTGATCATAGTAAATGAAACATGAAACAAGTGAACATTTCAGTAATGAAAGGAAACAGAGAAATGAAACGCTATTTTGTTTCTTGCTCACCACTCAGAATGCACATAGCAGACCAGTGGGTGCTAACTTTTTGAGGCCCTGGGGCACATTCAATGACCACCACAAATTGTGGCCTTATACAAAATGGCTGCCACAAGGTCAGATGAACTAGGAATTGCTCAAAAGTCTACCCCAAAAGAAACATAATTCATGTTCAGTTCAACCAGCAATTATGTGGTTCAGATATATTTTTGAACTAATTCAGCTGATTCCAAGCACTGGGAGAATTCAGTGTGGTTTCCTTCTAAGCCACATTTCCCCCTCCTCCACATTATAACTATTATTATTTTGCAAATTGGAACTCCAGTTGATGTACAGTTCTTTAACATCTTTCTTACAGTGTGTGCACAGCGAAATTAGGTCCATGGTTGTCTTGCATTCTGCATCAAAACAGCAAGAGGTGAAGAAGTTATCATCTGATACAATAATACAGTGCTTTAAGATATGTGTCACCAAGATATTGCCTGCTTCAAGGAAGATCATTTGTTATCTCCAGCACATGTGTTGTTGAAAACAGAGTTACACACTTTCTGCTCTGTTTTTCCTCTACTACTAGGTCATTTTATTATCTGATGGATTGTTGTCAGGTCACTGGAGGTAACTGAGATGCCTCAGACCCAAAATAAAGTGGCTTTGCCAGTCCTTTGCCCAATTAAGAAGTTGCTGACCTCAAGGACCCAGAGACCGCCATGCACAGAATTACCTGCCAACACAAGAAGATCCATCAACTTTCTTGGGGCTTGGGAAGCAAAATGGTAAACTTCTCACCTCTTATTTCTTGAGCCGAATGTGAAATTGGACAAGGTTCAGGCAGCTATTATTGCTGTGTATTTGGAAGTGGAGGGAAAGGTAGTCAGTGACAGTCCACAAAGAGGAAAACGACATAGAGGTAGAAAGGCATTTCAACACATTGGGGCAGTGTGTGTTCTATGAAACTCAAGAGTGAGCAAATTAGAATGCATGTTATCGCTTACTACTGCAGCTTTCTATGAGAAAAAATGCAGTGCCTTCAAAATATTGGGAGAATCAAATGAAAGCCGCAGAGCTGGAACATGAAAAATTCTTAAAGGCAATTGGGAGTGGGAGGGATCAGAGCTGACAGTGTTCTGAAGCTGCAAATTCCAGACAGGGATCCTCTGAGATAAATCCAGACGAAAAGAGCAGAGGTTGTGTCAAAAAATAATCACATCGATTTCTCTCTCTCCTCCCCCCCCCTATTTTTAAATACCCAAGCAAATATAAACAGCAGATTGTCAGTAAAGGAGTGTGCTTCCTTGTGTGGCTACACAACATTTGACTAAAACTCCAATGTCAAGAAAAGAAAAAAGAAGAAGGTTTAAATTCTATTTAGTGTTAATGAGAATACAGATTATTTCCATATTTGAGGGATTTAGGTGCATAAGATCAATGTAGGATCTTAAAGACAGTCGAGATCAACTTGATGTGGACCTTGATTTGACGCAAAGCTTTTGATATTCCTTTTCCATTATGTCTGCTTTTTTAAAAAAATTCTGTGTTTTAATCACCATATTCTAACTTCAGATAGAAGTTTCTTTTTTAGATGCAGGTCACATTGGCAGATAGCTCATCATGCAGACAGACTACTTGAGCAGATAAAGTGATCTCAGTATTAGGTGTCTCTCCTCCCCACTAGTCATTCAAGGTGGCCATGATGCCCTTTTCGGGTGAAAGAAAAGGAATGGCCCATAATCTATTTTAGATCTATTTTAACTTTTTTCAACTTTTGCATTTCAAACAAAACAAAATGGTTTCAGGGAGGGATTCCATTTCTATCTTGAGCCTGGCCATGAAGTCTTCGGAACTGGGCTCCACCAGCAGAGGGGCAGGACTACCAGCAGTATAACACATATGCCTCACATGATTCTCCAGTATGTATTCAGAAAGTTCCCCTGCATTTATAGCATCATAGAACTGTAGAGTTGGAAAAGACACAAAGGGTCATCTAGTCCTGTGGGAGATTTCCCCCCAGAGACTGGGAAACAGGACATCTTGGGTGCACGTTGGGATATGGGAGGGAAGAAGAAATTGCTGTGCCTCAACTTCTCACCTTGGTTGCAAAAATCAGCAAGGCGATGGAAGAGGCTGTGGCTCCACCAGAGGATTGGGGATTCGTCAGACTTCTGAGTCTGTTCAAAATCAGCGTTATTCTCTCTCTATTTCTCTCCCTCTGTATTTGCACACACTTTTATATGTTATTTATACCATGAATTGAAAACAGGAACATCACCATATTTTTAAAAGATGGTAACAAATGACAGCTAAAAACCACAAGTAAAATCAAGTAAAATCAGCTGTACATAGGGTTGGAGGAGGAATCAGTTTTAAACAGATTTATTGACGGAATTTGGTGGTCTTCACCCAGCTGAGCCTTGCTCACGTTGGGGACTGACTCCTCGCCTCTCCTCTCCTTTCCAAACTCGGTCGTACTATTAGTTGCATTGTGACAACAGTGGTAGAAGCGGTTTGGGTGCAGGAAGATGTAAACAGGTGAGGAACTGTCTTCTCAGGCATGCTGTGGCTCCTCACAGGGATGAGGAGTATTTTGTTCAGTTTGCATCTTAAAGCAAATTCGTCTCATTTGGCATTTCTGGATTTAAGACATGGTTAGGAATGAGGATAACAATCTATCTTTGGTTAAAAATGCATCTGATCTATATTTTAAAGATAAAACATACAAAACATTATAAGATATGCAGAAAATGTGGATTATTGTTGGATGCTCATACATTAAGAGGAAGGCACTTACCAGCTCACATAAAATAACCCCTGATCACTCACTTAGTGAGTATAAACTCTGACCAGCTAAGGATAAGTATCATGATGCAGTGTTCACTCCTGAGCTGCACATAAGATGAGCTCTAGAAAAACTGTAAGACTTACAGCTAAATCTTGCAATGGGCACAGGTAGGGACTTTCTGATAATTTTGTGTTGTCAACAGATTATGGGTGGTATACAAATAGTAGTAGTAGTAATAGTAATGATGATGATGGTGATAATAATAATAATAATAATAATAATAATAATAATAATAATAATAATTTATTTATACCCCTACCATCTGGTTGGGTTTTCCCAACAGAATATTAAAAACATGATAAAAGATCAAATATTAAAAACTTCCCTAAACAGGGCTGCTTTCAGATGTCTTCTAAAGGCCAGATAGTTGTTTATTTCCTCTGATGGGAGGGCATTCCACAGGGCAGGTGCCACTACCGAGAAGGCCCTCTGCCTGGTTCCCTGTAACCTTACAGTGAGGGAACTGCCAGAAGGCCCTCGGCAGTGGACCTCAGTGTCCAAGCTGAATGATGGGGGTGGAGACACTCCTTCAGGTATACTGGTAGTAATAGTAGTAGTAGTAGTAGTAGTAGTAGTAGTAGTAGTAGTAGTAATAGTGTTCCACCAATAATAAGAGTGTTCCACCAACAGGAATATCTTAAGTCAATACTGATCTAAATAGACAAATAGTCTGTATTCCTATATAAGACAAGTCCCGATGCTTCTGATATTTGTAGGTCAGCTTGGAATCTGCTTCTGTGATGACACCCTGCTAATACACACTCACGTTACCCCCACTAAATATCTAAATATCCCTAGATAACGGATTTTGACCTTGCTGCAATCGGTGTTCTGTGCACACTGGCCATTTCCTATCTGCTTCCTGACCAAAAAGTTTCTTTAAAAGCTACAACCTGTTGATCTTCCCAATATCTTTTTCTTCAATGACTCAACACACAAAGCCTCAATTTTAAAATAACAATTTTTGACATTTCACATGATTAGGAAGGAACACAATTTCCCAAGAACATGATGTATTTTGTAGCTTGAATCATCACACTTTTCTCTTTATCCAGGTTATGCTGACCCTGTAACAAAGGCTTTTGATGTTTGGCAATAATTTCTTCATGGGTATCTTACACGAAGACTGTTTGTGAAAATGTGGTGTTTTGGGGTTTTTTTGTCTTCCCTGTAAGAACATTCTGGTTTAGCACATTGCAAGGAAATATATTTTTGAGGTCAATGATAGTATCCACTATAACACAAGTGGTGCTGCACTTACAATACTTCTGAGCTGGTGTTCTCAAGAAACATTTCTTATTTTACCAGAGTATATTGATTTATGTTTTCCACATCATTCAGGCTTTCCTTTGCCAGTTTTTACTACAGATCATGTCATATTGTACTCATCCACTGAGGGCAGGCTCCATGACCCAGTGGGGCTTTCATAATGGAAAGTAGATGTGTTTTCCTCTTATTTTTCATTCAGATTTTATCCCCCTGCCTGCACTCCCTGCATCTGCTCCAGAGGGTTGTGTGGTGTGAATTGACTGGGAAAATGGCTCCACAATTTTCCTTATTCAAATTTCTCTCTGGATTTTGGAGTTCCAGATTCCATGTGACTGTTTCTGAAGTGGAACTGATGAATTGGAAACCCCATTTTATTACAGTGGTACCTCAGGTTACATACGCTTCAGGTTACAGACACTTCAGGTTACAGACTCTGCTAACCCAGAAATAGTACCTCGGGTTAAGAACTTTGCTTCAGAATGAGAACAAAAATCACGTGGTGGCGGCACAGCAGCAGCGGGAGGCCCCATTAGCTAAAGTGGTGCTTCAGGTTAAGAACAGTTTCAGGTTAAGAATGGACCTCCAGAACAAATTAAGTACGTAACCAGAGGTACCACTGTACTGAGTATCACCATGAAAGCATGATTGCCACAACTTTTAGTTCATTCGTGTGCCTTTCTCCCTCATGGCACTACAATAAATTTGCATGTACTTATTAATAAACCATTGCAAAGCCAAACCACAACCCAACCGTGATGTGATTCCATATATGGTTCTTTAGAGAATCTTTTGGTGTGGTATTTTTTATTGGCATAGGAGCACATGGGCACATCTGTAAAGCAATGCTTAAAAAGGGACTGATGATGCAATCATCTGCAAGCTCAAGATAGTAGTAATAGTTTTTTCAATGTACACATGTGAGTTGCTTGCAAGGGGCAGGGGCGAGTTTAAACTGAAACAGCTAAATATATGGCAACGTTTGAGTGCTGTAAATCCAGAATAAATTTCAGAATTTCTCCTAAGGTGTTTGTCTGATGCATTTTGTTGAGTAGGGAAGGCCTGCAGGTCATGCTTGCCAGCTCATCTGGTTGGCCACTGGTTGAACAGGATACTGAGCTAGATAAGACATTGGCCTCATCCAGCAGCCTCTTCTTACATTCTTTGCTTGAACATGAGTAGAACCCTTTGTGCATAGAGGCTTCTACTCATGTTCAAGCAAATTCAAGTAAAAGCCAGTTGTAGACCTTTCCTGCTCAACAAAGGAAGGAAAGGGTTGATGCATAAAAGATGCACACATAGATGTTGAAGACAGGGCATGCGTGCATACCTCTGCCCCCATCCAAAGTCTGATTTTTCACAGTTTCTTGTCGACTTCTGAATACAGTGGTACCTCGGGTTAAGAACTTAATTCATTCTGGAGGTCCGTTCTTAACCTGAAACTGTTCTTAACCTGAGGTACCACTTTAGCTAATGGGGCCTCCCGCTGCTGCTGTGCCGCCACCACGTGATTTTTGTTCTCATTCTGAAGCAAAGTTCTTAACCCGAGGTACTATTTCTGGGTTAGCAGAGTCTGTAACCTGAAGTGTCTGCAACCTGAAGCATTTGTAACCCGAGGTACCACTGTACAGCTCTTGTTAAGCCAGAATTTAGGAGACATGAAAGATGGATCACAACAAGCAAATGGAAGTGAGGATGGAATCTCTTATCCATAGTACGTAGTGTTCTTGCTCATGATTTATCCTGAGTTTTCAGTTTGGCTTTAAAATTGCTCTTAAATCCTGATGATGTGTTCCAATGAAAGCTCACTCACCAACTCGGCCCCAATCCCAGGTTATGCAGTGTGATGAAGCTGGTGCCATTCGGTTGTCAGAAGGTTTTATTTTCGCAGGTGTGTAACAGCACCCTGCACAACTTAGGCTCCAATCCTATACTCACTTACCTGGGAGTAAACCCTGAGTAGACATGTATGCACTGTAAAAATGATGATAAATGATGACACTAATAAATTTTCTTCTGTGGATAATCTATTTATTTATTTAACATGGGTGTGGGGAATAGCTTTACTAATTCCAGACCCTGTAATAATTATTTGAACGGCAGCAGTCAAAACCACTGTGAGTTCTTTCCTTTCAAAGATAGCATCGCACTCCAAACAAACTTAAAACTGTGCATTTTTCAAAGGGCTGCCGTGTAGTCTTCAGCCACACAAAATGTGCCTGCGTTGCAGAGTTTTAAATAGTTCTGAACTTCTGATACCTCTGTGTTACCTGCAAAATCCAATACAACAGCTACATCCTGGGAAGTCTTCCCTGAAAACTGCTTACCGTTACTAGGCTGCAGTTGACTTAAAGGTTAAGTGACCTCTTAGAAGAATGCAAACTTGTGAATTAGGGAATAGTGCTGTTCTCAGGTGGCATTTATTCACCACAAGAAATGGCTGCTAATGAGCTCCCTAGCTGGTGAAAAGCTAGATGTAAAATATGTAAAACTTGGAATGTCGACTGTTTCATTAAAAAAAATGGCATGTAAGCGAGGCTCATTAGATAAATTATAGTAGATCAAACCAAAGGAAAGGGCAAAACTAGGTGTCAAAACCTGGAGTGTCCAATCAGAGTATTTTCTGCATGCTTTTCATAGTGTAACCTTAGACTACTTATTTAGGTGATATGATTTGCAAATAGAAGGTTACTTCATCTCAAAAGTGTACTACATTAATATTGCTTTAAAAGCAAGCCTACTGTGAGGGCTGAATGTGCCACACTATAAGATGCTCATTATGTGGAATTTCCAGAATTCAAGAAACCAGATCGTTTCTTTTTCAGTTGCTTATACCAGGGTTTAAAAAAAAATGGAGTGCTGATTTGTGCCATGAATTTTAAACGTGAGTTGGGGGAGGGAGGAGACTCTGAAATTGCTAATAGGTGTTCTGTGAAAATGGTGGGACCAACAGTAAATGAATTATGTGTGTTGGAGTTTATAGGTCTAAACTGCTGGGAGATTGAAATGTGCCCAGCATAGTGGTATAATGGAATCTGCCCTCTGATTTCTTGAAAGTTTTATTTCCCTGCGAAATCAGTTTTCAGGGCCTTTCATTCCCAGGAAACCTCTGAATTTTGGTCAGTGTGGAGTTTTGAGCTTACTTTATTGTACAGAGTGAGGTAGGCATGTGAGTGTATTTCTAACCCTAATCCTGGGTACCTGCACTTCTTGATCTGAAAAATTCCAATGGAAGGAGTTATCCATGATGTCCTTTAATTGGGCTTTAATTTAAGTATGGGCAGTGGGAAATGCTGCAGAGTGCAGACTACTAGTGAGATTTTCCTTTTAAGGACAATCATTCATAAACACCCATCAGCAATATAAAAAGTCAGGTAACCACATACCGATAACATTTTGCTCACATTTTCTGTTCCAAGTGGAATTTCTTTTCTCATTAATTGATGGGGAATGGTAAACAAATATGTAGGAGAAATTTTCAGCCCAGAACTAGCCCAAAGAAAATATAGTTAGGTCCACAAAGTAGCAAAAGAAGTCCTTTGCCTTTCTCTAAACCAATTCTAATTTTGGGGGGACTTCAGCATGTGCTTTAAGTTCTTCCTCTTTTAAATTCTAGCTCACTTATTGTGTTAGTGAATAGATAAGACCATATTGGACGTTTCCCCTTTCAGATGTTGTGCTGCGGGGATGTCTGCGGCTCGTGGGTCACCTGACAACAGGATGAGGCCAGCAGCTGTAGTCCCTCCTTCTCGTCACCTTTAATGTACATGTGGAATGCTTCTCCCATGCTAGAGTTGTGGGGAGGGAATTGCCACATCTTTCTTCTCCTGTGAAGAAGCCCTGAGTGCTTCCTCCCAGGGGATATCTTGCTTTCGGCACACAAACCACTTAAAGGTAAAAGTAAAGGGACCCCTGACCATTAGGTCCAGTCGTGGCCGACTCTGGGGTTGCGGCGCTCATCTCGTTTATCGGCCGAGGGAGCCGGCGTACAGCTTCTGGGTCATGTGGCCAGCATGACTAAACCACTTCTGGTGAACCAGAGCAGTGCACGGAAACCCCGTTTACCTTCCCACCAGAGCGGTACCTATTTATCTACTTGCACTTCGTGCTTTCAAACTGCTAGGTTGGCAGGAGCAGGGACCGAGCAACGGGAGATAACCCTTTTCCGGGGATTCGAACCGCCGACCTTCTGATCAGCAAGTCCTAGGCTCTGTGGTTTAACTCACAGTGCTCCCAATTGAAATACTTCATAGGAAGTCAATCATAAATGAAAATAATAAATAATACTGAATAGCAGAAGAGAATGAGGCAGGCAGACAAATGCTCCATTCAAACTGTTCCCTCCCCTCCCCAGGGACATCTGCCCTGTGGGAAGAAGACAGTGAGGGAGTCAGGCAAAGACAACATCAGGGTCCGATCTCATGGGACTGGCCCCTTCCCTCCTCACAGGGGTAATGGACTCCATCTGTGGAACATGAAAAGATAGAAGGAAACAGGCAAAGACTTTGCTCCCCACCCTGCTGGGCCAACGTTACACTTTATATCATTTCTTTGTTTTAGTACTTCAAAAATTGCAAACCACCTTTGAGTGCCTTGGCCAAAAGGCAACATATATAGATAAATAAATGCTGCATTGACTCACACATACATTATTTATCCCTCATTGGCATGTGTGTGATATAGTGCACACTAACAGAGTTGTACGACTTAACATGTTTAAATGCAAAAGTCAAATTTCATTTATTTCCATTTTAACAAATCTCTACAGTGCAAGATAGGAAGAAAGGGGGGATTTTGTGTGTGTGTCTGCGCGCGTGCGCGTGCACACACACACACACACTGCAGAAGTGAAGGCACAGTTTGAAAATTTCAGGTTAAATAGAGTCTGTCAGGAAATTCATTTTGGTTTAATTTATAGTAGCAGGAAGACATTCCAAAGAACTACCCCAAAACGACCACCTAGAAATAAAAGAACCCTGAAGCAGACGGCAGGTGGTCTTAATTGCTAACACGGTTTCCCTGGCTTTAGCTTCTGTTATGTTCTGAACATGACCTCATACCAAAATCACTATTATGGAATCTGTCTCCACACCCACACCCCACATTCCCATTTATTTCTTATTGTACCTCAGAACTCAATGCAAATATAATTTTACAACCACACACTTTATTTAGTTATTAGTTTCTGACTGCCAGAATTCTGTTTGATGTATCCTTTGCTAGTTAATATTCTGTTCACATAAGAATAATATAATTAAATGATGTTAACTTGCAGAGTAAATCAATTGGGTTTTTTTTTCTTCTGACGGGATAAAAAAGAGGCTACACCTTTTTATTTAAAAAAAACACATGATTTTTTTCCTGTCAATCATATTGTATTTTTGAAATCACAGGCAACTGTTTTTAAGGCATTAAAAATGTCATTATTACCCTTTCATTGATTGTTAGAAATTCATACATATTTCCAGAAAATACTGCTCCTTTTCCTGAGTCACTGCATTTTCAGAACCCAAACCACAATATCTTGTTATCAACAAAATGTAGTACTCCAATAAGATACAGCCACTATTACTAGTTTGAATTGCTGTCCGCAAAGAGGTTGTACAAACATCAATGATACTATGGGCTACTGCTACTGCTAGCTTTTGAACCCGGATAAGCATGTGACTATTTATTGAATAATGCAACCACCATATATTGCCATGGGATACACAGGGTGTTTTGACTGCTTGAAGATACATGCATACGAGTCTTTCCTTAGGAAGCTTGGGCAGGCAGGTAAGGCAACACAAAACCGCAAACAGCTTGCTTAAAATTCACAAAATGGCATGAGATGTCTCAGCAATAATGGCATGTGATTGAGCAGCCGGCTGGATTGTCACTCTTCATCACAAATTACACCCACCAAACACCGGTGCCCTGCACAACTGCAACAGCTTAGAAGCACCATTCTGTCCTGCAGTGGATGTTATTGTTACACAAGTTTAATTGACCAAGAAAGAGGTAAAAATTTGGCGCAGAGGAGATGGAATGTTAGTTAAACAGAAATCCCCTTCTCTCCAGCCCATCTGAAAAATAATTAAAAAGCACAATCACCCAGGTGCAATTTCGTGATTTAGAACCCTCATACTACAGATTCCAAGCATGGCTTACCCAGCCTTAAAACATAAAGTCTTTCTTTCACTGGAAGGGAGGCAAATGTTCCAGCCCTTTCACAAGTTTGCATTCCTGCAATGCTTCAGTTCCAAATTACATGCCCTTGTGGAGTTCCCTCAATCTCCTCACTTCTGTCCGAGTACATTAGTGAAATCCTGTTCCTCTCAAAACTGTCTTGTGATGATTAATCCCTCCTCTCCCTGCCCCGTGAGCCCGCTGTTCTCAGTCGACAGATCCCATGGCCTTTATTCAAGAACGCAAAGAAGCTGCAGAAACAGTCCTTGACAACGCTTCGCTGTGATAAAGAGGGGAAGGAGGAAGGAATGAATGGAAAAGGTATTTGCATGAAGCCTGACTTGGCAAGTTCGACGAATCCCAGAATACCTACGCTTGACAGATGCAATATTTAACAACCTTTAACCTTACATCCACTACTCCTCTTGGGGTGATGACAAGGGGATATATTCAATTGAACAGGCTTGTGATAAGCAGATAGGAGAATGAGACAAAAAGCATGTTTAAGCAAGGAGTGGGGCTTCTGATCCATGTTTCTGACTACCATCCCTGTCCAGGTTTATTAACTTGAAACAAAACGACATGGATTAATAATTCAGCATCAGAACTACTTGATATTTATGTTTTCTGAAGAATGATTTTAAAAGTCTCCCTTATTACTGTGCTTTTAATTTCCTGACTGCACGGGCCAAAGCACATTGAGAGTAATTCTGACTGAGGAAAAAGTCTGTCTTTATAAATTCCAGTATGAACTGACCACGTATTTCTGGAATAATGTGCAGATCATGCAGATCAGGACTTGTTAATGCGCTTTCCAAAATTTCTGAGACATTTTTTGAGCTCTCAGAAATGCTTTTTTAAAAAAATAAATGAATGAATGCATATTTTGAGAGCAAAAAAAATAAAAAATTATTAGGCAATTAAGAGCATATCTCCCACAATGGTTTATTGATGCTTGTTTTTATTTTATTTTTATTTTGCTTTCAGGTTGTTTTAAATTGTTTATGCTTTTATTGTTTGGTTTTTATCTTTTAAATATTGTAAAACACTTGATATGTTTTGTGATTTGGTGGTATATAAATACTTTTATAAATGAATAATATTTGGAGAGAAGTCAGTGAAATCATTCGTATTTTGAGGTACAATGCAATTGTGATTCGTTTGAAAGAGATATTTGTAAATGGGTTTTTTAAAATGCATAATAATATGCACTTTAATATGCACTAATAATATGGAAATGGTAGGCAGGGACTTATGGATGAACACATGGAGAAATGGGCTTGGGCTGGAAATGAGCAGCTTCAGTCATCCCTAAATTGTGGCCTGTGATTGTGATTCTGCTAACACAACCAGATGGTTGTGGTCATTCACAATGAATTAATTTAAGGAGGGGGGGGAGTGTGGAGGACCAGTATATTTTCCTCTGAAGAACTAATAACAAGTCCAGGAGACAATCTGCATTGGGAAATTGGGGTTGCGTGGGGAAATCCAATCTGGTCCAAATTGCCCCTCACCTTTATGTTGTTTTCAGCAAAAAAACAAAACAAAAACAAAACCCAAAACCGAAAAACAGGATCTAGTTTTGTGCTAAAATGAAAAGGAATTCTCAGAAACATTATCAGCCCATCAACCACTGAAAAGTACTTCTCTGTTATCCCATAAATGTAATAATAATGATCAAATATTTTCTGTATGAGTTTGTTAGAGCTGAAAGAAGAGGCCTGTGCTAATTTAAAACAAACAAACAAATTAGTTAACAATGGTTGTGGAATACTGAAATAATAAGAGGCTAGTTGACTAGTCAATTGACAATATTTGACTGGTTTCCCGATCCTTGTAATTCCTCCTACATGCTAATAAGATGCATACATGGTGTGATACGTTTAGATGTTAATAAGCTATATATTTTTGCTCATTCAGCTAAGTAGTTTGTGATACCTAACCAAAAGAAAAAGCCCCCACCCAAAACGTCAGTACTGTTCAATCATTAAAATTAGTTTATTGCACTCTGACTAATGAGGTAACCCAAAGAAGTATTATATAAATATACATGCACCCACAGAGATTTATAAGTAGGTCAGAATGCTGCTTCCAAATTTACTACTAATTAATTAGGTGAAAATGGAAAGGAGGAATCCCTTCACTGACAAAATCTATCATACTGAAAATGCCACGTTTCACTGGCAGTATTTGCTGTGCTTGATTATTAAGGAACACTTGAAAGCCATTAATTTATACTGCACAATATTACTACACACTGAGCATCCACTTTTAATCCCTAAGTGCTGTTTCCATACTGTCCAGACAGGGTCAAACATTTCATTAGTCGAGTGGCCATCATATCTCAACATCATTAGACTACCACAGATTTAATAAATCAGCTCATTTGCTAAATAATTATGCTAGATTTAATTTGATGATGAGGCATTCCTTCAGGGGGAGGGGGAACTGAGGAAGGTCATGTTCATATAGTCTCTCACCACTGCAAGTGGAGAACAGCATTCCCCAAACGTCCAACAACAGATACGCCCAGTGCTTAAGGGTCAGAAATGATGGGAGGGGAGGGTGGCATGTTAGCTGCCCCTGGCCTACTGCACAACATAATGTAAAACACCTGAAATATGTGTGTGTCTGTGTATGTGTATGTGTGTGTGTGTGTGTGTGAGAGAGAGAGAGAGTTGGAACAATTTAATGTGGCACGCTACCCCAATTTAATGTGGTTGGTGCTCTCCCCCACAAAAGAAAATGTCCCACCTAACAATGTCTCACCTAACAAGGAAAGCTGACTCCAGGGCTGGGTGGAAACAGAGGCGGAGTTAGCTGCTCTGGCACCCGGAGCGGCTCACATGCTGTGTACCTGGGGGCGGGGCTAGCTACGTGTGTGGGAGGGGCTAGCCACCCACGACAAGCATCCCAGAGGGGTGCTGCCCTCAGCAAGTGGCGAGCGTCCCAGAGGGGTGCCGCCTGTGGTGAGCGGCAAGCATCCCACGGGAGTGGCACAGTGTCGTCACCCCCCTCAGGGATGATGCCCAGGGCAGACCATACCCACCACACCCCCTTCCTCCACCAGTGGGTGGCGACATACTTCTCTTCCTTCAAGTTGTCATGCGTAAATGCCTGATGAAAGAAGATGACATTGTAGGGGAAACACTGTTGAATGGGGCGAGACTAAAGGAGTTTGCTTAAGGGAATCTCCTCTGATCTGCTGGCCTCTAGTTGTTTTCATCTACAACTCCCATCAGCCTCAGAAAGCGCACCAATGGTCAGAGAAGACAGACCCTCCAAGTGTACCTATTTTCCAGGGACATCCTTGATTTTGACTAGCCGGTTTCTGATTTGATCCTGGAATGTCCCACTTTTCCTTAGGATGTCCCTATTTTCATTGGAGAAATGTTGGAGGATATGGGAAGATGGGAGTTGAAGTCCAAACTATTTAGACAGCAACAGCTGGAGAAAGCTGGCTTGAGGGGTTGATAATGCCCTCTGGAACATGATATGCTAACAGTGCCCTTGGGGAATTGGAAAATACAAAATGTACACCCTAGTTTTTGTGGTGTGCCTAATGCACATTAGCAAAGCAGCATACATTTTAAGTGGTTGATACGGAATGTGAAGGAGAAAAGTCACTATCTGTGTATCTTCTGAAGAGAAAAAAAATGGATTCCCCCCCCCCAGACCAGGAAGACCAACCAACAGACTGAATGCTATAAAAATAAATACTAAATATTTTAAATTGCTTGTAGCTACAATTATAATTGAATCTGAGCACAGTATTCCAAGAATTCAGCCCTTGTGATTTGGATTTGGCTCAATCCATAATGGGCAGAAGAGACTTAGCATTTACTCGCAAGTTAATGTCAGCAATTCTGAGTTTTTGATTGTCCAATGAAAATGCAATGCAGGCTAATTAAGCAATAATGTACTGTGCTGAGCACATTTTCACAGGATAAAGTCATGACTGAATATGAGCAGAGTCAAGGGATTTAATGCAAAAGTGGAGAGCACTTTTTCACCTAATTTGCATTAAAAGGAGTTTGCTAGAATGCCAAATAAATGAAGTGAATAAAACAAACAGGAATGCAATTTTTAAATAAAACTACTCCATTGAAAGTTTAAATAAACAGTCTAACAGTACGAAGCCAATGTACTACAGGCTGTAATTTTTACAGCAGTACATTAGTCTCTGTACAATTTGTACAAGGAATAAAACGGAGCCAGATGTGGGTGTAGAGAACCACCTTGTATTTCTAAAGTATTATGCAACCTAAATGTGGGGTTGCCATAATGCATGTGCCCGTAGTGCCTTTTATAAGAAAATTTGTCCTTCTGTTTCCTTTTTAACTGCACACCCTTTCAAAGCATTTTCCTTTTAGTGCATCCAGTTGAATGGAAACCTATTGTAGCTTATAGCTACCCAGAAGTTCCAGAAATTGATTTTAGGTGCCCTGACATTTCCGCTTCTGTTGTACAAAATGGAGTCATTTCGTAAAGAACACCATTAAAAGGAAGATGACATTTTTATCAGTTAGTAGCCATGTAGCCAAAGGGGGCAGCAGGGAATGGCAACAGTTAGTGCAATATGCCATTTTCTTCAGCAACAATGACTCTTTGCACCTGGCTGTTTGTCTACCTAAGATGAACTCACAGAGGAGAATCACACTGCTTTTCCTGCTCCTCATATCCCTGCTTTCATCAGCTCTTCATGCAGAAAGTCGTTGCACTCAAGCTCTGCCTGCGTGGTTGTGAACTTCTCTCCCCCCCCAAAAAAAAAATCCAGCTTCCTAGTTGCAGGACCGCCTCTCCACATATAAACCGTCCCAGACTCTGCGTTCATCATCTGAAGCCCTTCTTCTTGTGCCCCCTCCACATGAGGTCTGGAAGATAGCATCATGAGAACAGGCCTTCTCTGTAGTGGCTCCCCATTTGTGGAATGCTCTCCTCAGGGAGGTTCGCCTGGCACCTTCATCATATATTCTTGGGCACGAGGCAAAAACATTCTTCTTCCACCAGGACTTTGGCTGATTCATATTCTAGGTAAAGGTAAAGGGACCTCTGACCGTTAGGTCCAGTCGTGACCGACTCTGGGGTTGCGGCGCTCATCTCGCTTTACTGGCCGACGGAGCCGGCCTTTGTCCACAGACAGCTTCTGGGTCATGTGGCCAGCATGACTAAGCCACTTCTGGCGAACCAGAACAGCGCACGGAAACACCATTTACCTTCCCGCCGGAGCGGTACCTATTTATCTACCTGCACTTTGACATGCTTTCGAACTGCTAGGTTGGCAGGAGCAGGGACCGAACAATGGGAGCTCACTCCATCGTGGGGATTTGAACCGCCAACCTTCTGTTCGGCAAGTCCTAGGCTCTGTGGTTTAACCCACAGCGCCACCCGTGTCCCTGATTCATATTCTACAGCCTTTTAAATGTGTTTGGGGGAAGGGCGGGCATTGTTTTGCTGTTTTGTTTTATTTATTTACTTGTTTTTATCCTGTATTTTATTCTGTGAACTACCCCGAGATCTTATGATAAAGGGCAGTATAGCAATCAATGAATCAACCAAATAAATAAATAAATAAATGCACAGAGAAGTGGGAAGGAGGGAGAAACAGGAGCCAATCCTTCTGTTCCTTTCGTATGTTCAGTCAAGCCCATATAGTGTGAAAAAGGATAATATGAACAGATACTAAGTTTATTGGTCCATCAAGAACATCAGGGAGGCCTAAGGCTTGGTTCAAGGAGCCTCTTAGCTAAGTCAGGATGGGAAAAATACATTGCCGTATCTCTGTCTGAACTGAGGGTAGGGAGTTATGCCAAGATAGTCTGGATGTGCCAAGAATCCCCAGGCTCAGCTGGAGATCTGCTGGATCTCTTATCCCAGAAGATTTCGTAACAGACGTGCTCCTTAAGTCTCAAGGGCGTTAGGAGCTGGAACTCGTACACTCCTGATGTTCAAAAGATGAAATTATTTCCTTATTAGTGAAATGTCAACTTTTTTGGGAGGGGATTGAGAATCAATGACATTAATCTTTTGTAGAAGATTTATATAAGCTTTCAAAGAGTGTCGTTTATGTTTACTTTGTTAATGGGTATGTGTTACTTTGTTAATGGGTATGTGTTTTGTGACTGTTGTTAAATAAATAAATGACAAAAAGGCACACACACACAAAAATCTCAGCAAGTGGAATTCCATAGATTAAGAAAACCCCAACTACCAAACGAAGCCTGTCTGGAGTTTGCTCATTCAAATTAACTATGTGATCCATCATTCTGTCCCATCTTTAGCAGAATAATGTCTAGTGTGATGACTTATTGCCTGTTTGAAAAGAGAAGCGAATGGTACAGAAAATGTAATTTACTTTTCTGTTCTGCATTGGATTTATTGTTTACTAATTGGCATGTCATACCCAATGAATTATGCAGCAAAAAGAAAAGAGACTATCTGAATGCCTGTAGTGAGAGAACCAAAGAAAACTATTTGATCATTGGTTCAAGTTCAAATAATTTTAATTGGGCTAAGCTTCTGTATTTGACTATGACAAGCAATTATTTGTAAAATAATCAATGGTAATCCTTATTGAAATTGTTTTCTTAATGCCACATTTCTCCAAAGTAAGGCAGCATGCGTTCATTCACAGAACTGTCAACAGAGAGCTTTCTTGATTTCCTTTCTATTTAAGTATTGTTTTCATCACTGTGTTCTGAAACATTACCAGCTTAGCTGAACACATTCATGTCTGTGCTTTTCAATGCTATCTTAAACCTGCATTCAAAGATATCGATTTGCATGGGCTCCCCTCCCCTCCCTGCCCCCCACTGCAAAGAAATGTAGCTGGAAATAATGGGAAATGTGCAGGGGATACTTATGTACTTGCTAACTTGAATTCTAGCCTGCAGAAGTGATATTTCATCCTACCTAATTGCCACTTTTCTTCCTAGAAAAGGTGGCAGAAGAACTTACACAACTGAGCAACCAGTTTTGGGGGGAGTGATTTATCGACCATTGGCAGTAAACATGACTGGAACCCCAACTATGGGCTTTGGAAAGCATGGCTATAGCAACATTGGAGATATTTCAGTTCCCTTCCCTATACAGGGATATCCTAGTGATAGTCTAGGAAGCGCCTCTAATTTTTTAGCTCCCCCTGACAAAAAACAAACAAACAAACAAAAACCAGCAGTATACCTCCAGTACTTTCAGTTGAGGTAATATAAGAGGGGTGAAACAGTACATCAGTATTCTACAGTAGGGGATGCGGGTGGCACTGTGGTCTAAAGCACTGAGCCTCTTGGGCTTGCCCATCAGAAGGTCGGCGGTTCAAATCCCAAAGATGAGGTGAGCTAGTGTGAGTAGATAAATAGGTACCACTCTGGCGGGAAAGTAAACGCTGTTTCCGTGCGCTGCTCTGGGTTCGCCAGAAGTGGCTTAGTCATGCTGGCCACATGACCCAGAAAATCTGTCTGCGGAGCGGACAAACGCCGGCTCCCTTGGCCTGTGAAGCGAGATGAGTGCAGCAACCCAAGTCATCTGCGACTGGACTTAACTGTCAGGGGTCCTTTACCTTTAACTTTGTATTCTACAGTAAGAAGTACAACTGCTCTTGCCTTCCAGCTTTTGGGATCAATGACAGAAAGTGAAAAACAGTGTAGTATAGCAACTGTGACCAAGGAGACCCAGGTTAAAATCCCTGTTTAGCTCACACAGCATAATCATATGAAAAAATCAATAAAATAGCAAAACCTGGCCATCTGAATATAGGTTCAGCCTGTTCTGCATCAGATTTTCCCCTACACCCTGACCATAGGTAAAAATTGGGCCTACAGATTTATTGGCAAATCTTCAAGAGAGGGGGATTCCACTTGGTTGAGGGGCAGCTACTGAGACAGCCACTTTGCTCTTGTAGTTATGACTTGGCTCAAAGAGAGTGAACTTTAAAACTAAAAACCCGGAAAAGAAATGTCAGATCACACTGCACAAGTTGGGGAGTGTCGATGCCGTGTGGCAGTACATTGTAAGACTTTATGCTGCAGTTGAAAAGGAATATAATAGAATGAGGTATGCGTGTTTAATGACTAACTGCCAAAAGACCATTGCAATTTTCATTGGGTGGGGGGCAAATCAACATAAAGCAGCCAATGTTGTTGCAAAGAAATCTTATAGTATGGTGCAAATAATCTATTCAATTCCATGCCACTATGTATAGAATAATACCTGGAGTATTACACCAATATCATGTCCTGCTCAGTCATTCTATTCCAATTCCACAAGAGAGATCTGTTTCCAGTAACAGCCTTCTGTTTGCAGTTTCCTTGCTGGATTTGAAGGTGTACATATGCAAATGTGTCAGCATCACCATAAACAACGAGGCTTGGCACATCTAATAGAATGATGCCTTGCCTCTGCAGGACTGGGGAGAGTTGAATCTTCCCATCTATATATTGCAACATGATACCTCGAGAAGGGGGACTATAGCTATACTTTCTAACATTAGTTCTCTGAAATGAGTTACCACTTTTCATCAGAATTTGTTCCTTAATGTGGAATGCATTACTGCACACTTTTGTTTTGCTTTTGACTGTCATGAGTTTTCGTACAGATGCAGCAACATTCATAAATGCAAAACCTGGACTCGTAACCTCCTGCCAAGCCACCTGTCCATATTTGTATATGGGTGTAGATGCTGCTGCATCCAATTCCATGCAAAATCCTAAGGCCGATAACTAACTGCAAATTTGTTCTGCTATGAAATCGATGAAATCAGATTGCATTTTGCCTCAAGTTAATAGAGCTGTGCTGAATAGATACATGATTACAGGACTGATAATGTTTCATACGATTTTCCCACCCAACCTGTTAATGCTGACATCTGATAGTTAAAAAGATACATCAAAGTCAAATTATAGAGGGGGAAATAGGCAAGGAAGAGCAATAGATTCAATGAGACGGTCCCTGTGGGACTTGGAAACAAACGCTGCCTAGAGAGCCCTGAAAGGTCAATATGGCGTAATCTCAGTAGACTTCCTGCTTTTATAGTGTACTTAATTGATGGGGAATTAAAAAACCCCCATTTTTAATTATCTGATATATTATCTTTATTGCCAGAAAAGCATAAGAGCAATCATCTCTCCTAAGGATATTTACTATTTATGTAGACCACGTGCTTGAAGTGCTCCTAAGTGCTCCAAGTGCTTTATATAGAATATTGCAGGAGCCACAGTTGCCATATAAGTTAGTTCAGACTATTTGTCTATCTTGCCTAGTAATTTTTACTCTGACTAGCAAATGGCTCATTAGTGCCTCAGGTCAAGATCTTCAGGATAGCCTGCGACCTGTTCCTTGTAAAAGTTGATGCCACAAATTGAATTTGAGACTGTCCTCATGCAAAAGTTGTTCTTTGCCGCCAAGCTAGGAACATCAAAATAAGAGTATAGGAAAATGCTTATAGACACCGGGTCCAACTCTTTGTCCAACCATTCCAGTTTTGGCACCTAGTACCAGGGTCTCAGGCAAAGGTCTTTTACATCACAAGTTATCTGATTCATCTAACTGTCAGGGACTAGACCTGTGATCTTCTGTGTTTAAAGACTGTGCTCAGTCACTGAGCTAATCTGAGATACAGTAGCTAAAGCTTTTAACTCACCTGAGCCTCTACTCTTTCTTCTAGTTTTCCGGGTGTACTTTGGTTTGAATGGCCAGTTGCAAAACCTGCAAGTCATACATCAAATGTGAACCATGTATGTACAGCATTATTATTATTATTTCATTAAAACAGACTTGTGAAGGGCCCATCTCTAGCAAGTGTTTTTGTTTTAAGTAGAAAGAGGGATAATAATGCATGTTGGCAGTTGTGTACATTGAACTCAGGTAAAAGAAAATGACTTGTCTGAAGTGGTTTTCAGACAGATCCTTCTGAAGTTTGTCATCAATGTATTGGCTAATACGGAGAAACATTATCAGTGGCTAATCCTCAGTTGTGGAGCACCTTTCTTCAGAGGCTCACAGAGTCATGCAAGATTGTTTCCAAAACAAAACAAGACATTTCTGCTGGCTTTTGATGGCCAAACATAGGGTACCATGAAATGTGCAGCAGACAGCATGTTCAGGTGCCACCACTCAATTGACCTCTGGTAAGGCCAGTCCAGCACTAACTCCAGCTTGGACCACACCATACTCAGACATCAGTCTTTCCACAACCAAGGCTTCTTTTCAGTAGGAACTCTCCGGAACTCAGTTCCAGCACCTTTCAGGTGGGTGCCATTGCCATTATAAGAGAACAAGGGAAACATTCATGGTGAGGGACATTCCAGCCCCTCTTTTTCCAAAAAAATAGCACTATCCTCAACCATATATTTGAAATTAGCAAGTACTCTTCTACTGAACTATGGTCCTTCCCCCAACCAATGCAAACATAACCATATATTTTATAGGTAATATTTCCCAGGTACTAAATGTAAGAAAAATCAATCTATTTTGTGGTTGATTGATGGTGTTTGCATCAGCAGTGAAGAACAATAGGGGCTTTTTTTAAGGGTTTCCCTTATCAGCACATTAATGCACAGAAAGCAACACACTATTGACCAATATGAAACTGACTGGGTCTGCCCACCAGTTTTTCTCTTTTAAGATATTTATAAACTGTTTTCTTTACATTAAATTAACTTTATCCATGCAGCATGGATGAGTTGCTTAACATGATTATATAATATTTTTTCCCAATTAATTGTTTTGCATTGCAACAATTATCAGCAGATTTTTATGTGCGAAGTTTTCACATGTAGAGTGACTTATCATTTATCAACTATGAATAACAATTAAAAACTCTCAATAATCAGGTGTCACAGACACCTTACATATTCAAGGTTATTACACAAAATGTGGATGGAATTATTGATACGTGTGCTAATGTCCCTAAGCTGTTATTTAGAATGTTATAGCTGTTTTGAAAGTAATTACTCTGAGACATTATTACAAGAAGAGCTGAAAACAGCAAATTAAGCAGTTTAAAACAATTAGATAGCTTTAGCACTGACTAAGAAGGGACCCAAAAATTATTAATTGCCTTCGCCAAAAAAAGATATTCTTCTTCCCTTCTTATTCTTTTTAAACAAATTAAAACAATAATTATGGCCTCCCTTAGATCAGGAGTGCAGAACATTTCTCAACCCAAGAGTTGCATTCTTTTATGGTGAAACTTATCCATTCTTAAGGAAATCAGCCCTGAGTGCTCACTGGAAGGACAGATCCTGAAGCTGAGGCTCCAATACTTTGGCCACCTCATGAGAAGAGAAGACTCCCTGGAAAAGACCCTGATGTTGGGAAAGATTGAGGGCACAAGGAGAAGGGGATGACAGAGGACAAGATGGCTGGACAGTGTTCTCGAAGCTACGAACATGAGTATTGACCAAACTGCGGGAGGCAGTGGAAGACAGGAGTGCCTGGCGTGCTCTGGTCCATGGGGTCACGAAAAGTCGGACACGACTAAACGACTAAACAACAACAACATGGTCAACTTTCCAAGGGACACATGTGAGTTGGCAGGGCAACAAATGTGAATTTCCCCCTTTTTTGCAGCACACTAGTTAGATACCCTTGTGCGTGCCCTCTTTCAACCTGGCAAACATTTATCAAAGTTCAAGGACATATTCCATCCAAGAGAGCTGTGTTCAGCTCCCAAACCTGAGGCTTGCTTAGTCTGCTTTAGTGTCATAAACAAGCCAGCTCCCAGGGAAGGAAGCAGCTAGGAACAGAGAGGGTTAACTGCCAGGCAGGATGAGCATTGGTGAGCGCCAACTCCGCCGCCCCTTGGAATGTGGATTGACCAGGAAATGGCTGAGAGCAGGCCAGAACCCAGCCAACACTCTCGAGAAGTGAAAAATGCCGCGAACAGTGAAGGAAGCAGTTTATCAGGCGGGAAAGAGCTAAGGGACAGCCTCTCAGAGAATGAGGAAGAAGTGGGAGCTGGCCCTCTCAGTCCAAGGTCTCGGCAAATGGGAAGGCTCCATGACTGGAAGCATAACCAGAGGTGTCAGAAGCTAAAGTTCAGTTGCTTCTGGTCTCACAGGAAGCAGTCTTCAGAAGGGTCATCATGATTGATGAGGCTGGTGGCTTGTTAGAGCCATCTGCGGATGCTGTTTTTGCAGTAAATCTTCCTTTTTAATTACCGCATTTTTCGCTCTATAAGACGCACTTTTTCCCTCCTAAAAAGTAAGGGAAAATGTGTGTGCGTCTTATGGAGTGAATGCAGGCTGCGCGGCTAAGCCGGAGGCCAGAACAGGGAGAGGGAGCACTGTGCAGCACTCCGTCTTGCTCTTCTAGCTTCTGGCTTAGCAGTGCAAAGCCTCCGCAGGGCAGCGGGATGAAGGCTGCCCGTGCCCTGCCGAGGCTTCGCGCAAAGCTAGACCAGCTATCCCAGCGGCTATCCCAGAAGCCAGAACAGCAAGAGGCTATCCCAGAAGCCAGATCCCTCTTGCTGTTCTGGCTTCTGGGATTCAGAAATATTTTTTTTTGTTTCCTCCCCCCCCCAAACTAGGTGCGTCCTATCGTCTGGTGTGTCCTATAGAGCGAAAAATGCGGTAACTACGCTTGCTGTTTTATCAAGATGGGAACTGGAACTCCTGACATTTAGATTGTTAGATGGATGGAATATCATTTAGATTGCTTTGATGGATGGAATATCAAAGTACCAGCAGATTTATAAACTAGGTGTGCATCTTAGCCAAGTGTATTTGGTTTTATAGTTTTTTTATTCACAATTTGCCAATTGTGTTTCCGCTAAAAAATAAATATGGTATAGAATGGAATGTAACTATGTTCTGCCCATGCAGAGTATATATATTTGCAGAGTATTGTGTTCTGGAATTACTAAGCTATTGTGAAGAACATCTACATAAATGAATCTACCATAAACTTGCAGGTCACAAAAAATGTTAGCATTCAAAAGGTGCGTATATAGATGAGCCAAAAAGATGAAGGGGTCATATTAACAAATAGCACACAACCCACCTAAGTCATAATGATTTGGTATGTGGTAGGATTGACGGTTATCTCTCAACACACTGCCCTTCTAGGAAGTTCTGGAAAGGATCCCTTGTGGAAGGGATGTAGCTCAGTGGTAGAGCCTTTGCAAGCCAAAGGCACTAAGCTGAATCCCCAAGCATCTCCATGAGGGCTGGGAGACACGCCAGTCTGAAAACCAGAAAAGCCACTGCTTGTCAGTATAGACAATCCCAAGTTAGATGGACCAACAGCTTCCTTTAAAATCCTGGCAAGCGCCCTGGAAATCTCAGTGACCATTTTGGGTACTGAGATCTCGCATGCTCTTGCACTGCACTCTCACTCCAAAAAAGCACTTTTCCAGGATGAGAGTTAGGTCCACGACACGTGACTTGCCCGGGTTGGAAAAAATTGGACAGTATGCTATATTACGAAGTTCTGAAGTTTTGGATCCGTCCTGCTTAAAACTACTCCTTAGCTGTTCTCCAGAGGTGAGCAAATTCTTTGCAACTTAGATAAAAGTATTTGGTTAGGACAATGTCTAATAACGATAGCACTTCAACCTCTCTTTTTTCCTTTTCTTTCAAGAGGTTTGAAGGTCATATTCTTTGATCTTCTCCAGTCTCTGAGTGTGCACCTGTTCTTTGCAATGCTCTTAGAGTATACTGGGCAGAGTATTTTTTTAAAAAGTGCATAATATGATTTGGAGCTTGCAATATCAGCAGTCCGAGCTTTGAAAACAGGGCAGGCTTTATTATTGATAAACACACACAGAGCTGAAGTGCATCAAACAGCACTGGCATTCAGGAGGAATCCAAAGATAGCATTACATTAACTTCTTTGCACAGGCTTCCATAGATGTTAGTTGCAAGAGTTCTGCTTGATTGAAAGCGTACTTGAGCCACAGGAGCTGAACCACAGATTCCCTTTTGTTCCTTAGGCCTACATCAGTCACATAACCATGAAAATAAACATTAACAATCCGTCCTTAATTTCTCCTCAATCTCCTCACTAGCAATTATCTGACCCCCCCCCCCAAAAAAAGAGAAATAACATTTAGATAGATTATAGATGATTGATAGATGATAGATTATAGTAGATAGATGATAGATAGATAGATGATAGATAGATAGATAGATAGAGATAGATAAATCCCCAATTCTAAGAATCAAGTATAATAGCTCAGCACTAAGTTATTTGAATAGGGAAATAATAAAAAATACCCTTAATGAATATTACATTTTCTCAGGAGTAATTAGTGTTTGTGAAGCACCAAATATAGGTTTTAGCAGAAGCCAATTTGTAGCAGAATGGAGACAGCACTGATAGCAATGAACACAGGGTGCAACAGAAATTGCTGTCTCTGTGCATCTCCAGTCCAGATCCATAAATCCATTTCCTCTTGCACAGCAGCTTGGTTCTTCAAAATTATAACAACTAAACAGAGTGGAACACAGAAATACTGGTCAAAATGGAGGCTACAGTTAAAGTATACCTTTTTAAGAAGTGCAGCTCATTAGACAAGAGTAGTAAGCAGTTGGATATTAGACTGTCTGAGTGACCAGGAGGGCAGCTGAAGAGCAACATGTATATACTGCAGTGTTTGTGTATCTTATTTATAGATTAAGAACTTTAACATACATAGGGTTGCACTGTGAAACAGGGATGTGCAGGGCTTATTTTTTCACCCGGAACTCACTGGAACTCAGTTCTGGCACCTCTCAAGTGGGCGCCATTGCCATTCTAAGGGAAAATGGGAGGTGTTCATGGTGAGCTCCAGCACCTTTTTTCTAGAAAAATAGCACTGGGTATGGGGAACCTCAGGGTGAATGCAGCCCTCCAGGCCTCTTTATGTAGCTCTTGGAGCCCTCCCCCAAGCTTCACCCCTTCTCCACAGACCACACCCTACACCCTTGCACAATCCTTGAAATAAATAAATAAATAAATAAATAAATAAATAAATAACACGAAAGCTTATACCCAGAACAAACTTAGTTGGTCTCTAAGGTGCCACTGGACAAATTTTTTATTTTATTTATTTATTTCGACTGCGTCAGACCAACACGGCTACCTACCTGAATCTAGACTCCTTGAATGGTTCTGTCTGGCTTGAATGTGTCCCTGATCTCTGACAATGCGTCTTGCTTGCCTGGACGGAGGCTAGAGAGGGAAGTAACTGTAATCAATATTTGTTGCCCTGCCCTCTTTTACTTCTGGCCCTGCCCACCACCAGCATGGGGCCCCTGGACATTTGCCAAGAAAAGAATGTGGATCTTTGGCTGGAAAAAAAAGAAAGAAAGCTCTCTCATGCCTGCTCTAGAAACTTAGCTGATGAAGCACCTGCTTTCCCAGAAATAATGGTCCAGCAATTAGTTCACAGAGGCAAACTAAGAAACTTTGGGAAGAACAAAGAGTGCTCATTAATTTTGAATCCAAGTAACCTCAATGAATTGTTACAATAAATAGACCAAGATCTTTTTGCCCCTGAAAAAGGCAAGATGCTGCAAGATGCACTGAATGTATTATACTTCTCAATAAATCTTTTCATTTCAAGCATCATCTTGAGGCACTTGATTAGATGAATATACTTGATTCTTGAAAGTTTTTACTAACTACACCTATTAGCAAACTGCTAACTGAAAGTCCTACTTTTTCATAGTTAATAGATATATCATCAGTCATAAAGCCTAAGACATAAAGATTCAATCATTGATTGTTCCATTGCACGTAATGCAAATATATTTGCCTTCCTTGGCACTTGAAAAAAACTTGGGGAGAAACAGCGAGCTGCTTCACATATTGGCTTAGTTCCTGACCCAAGCAACAATATATTTCATATTCACACAAGCAGCAAAAATAGATTGGGCTACATATACAGTGGTACCTCGGGTTACAATCTTAATTCGTTCTGGAGGTCCGTTCTTAACCTGAAACTGTTCTTAACCTGAGGTACCACTTTAGCTAATGGGGCCTCCCGCTGCCACCGTGTCGCCTGTGCCTGATTTCTATTCTCATTCTGAGGTAAAGTTCTTAACCTGAGGTACTACTTCCGGGTTAGCGGAGTCTGTAACCTGAAGTGTTTGTAACCCGAGGTACCACTGTATATCAAGCAGTATCATGCACCAAAGTGCTGGCATCAGCTTACCATGATGTGGATTACTAAAAAGATCTTGAATGAATGTTTATTATAGAGCAAGAAGATATACATGTGCTGCCAAGTGTAGCCCAGTTTCCCGAGACAAGAACTTGGAAAAACATATTCCACTTTGCAATGCTATTTTTCTTGAAAAAGAGGTGCAGGGGCTCACCATGAATGCCTGCCTTGTTCTCTAATAATGGCAATGATGCCTGCCTATGAGGTGCTGAGAGTTCCGGTGAGTTCCGGCTGGGGGGGGGGGAGCCCTGCCTCCTTGCTTACTGAGCCTTGGGTATGTGAATCCAAAATGCCCCACTGTCCAACATTCACCAAGATGAGCATGCCAAGTCTAAAGGCCAAACCAAATGACCCCATAAGCTGGAGTTTGTGGAAGATGACTCAAGAGAAACCTTAACTCAATACAAAAAAATATATTAAAAAATCCTTCCAGTAGCACCTTAGAGACCAACTAAATTTGTTATTGGTATGAACTTTCATGTGCATGAAAGCACCTCTCTAAGGTGCTACTGGAAGGATTTAAACTTTTTTTGGAAATTTTATTTACAACATAACATAAACCCCCCAATGCAGAAATACAATAAACATAACATACAACAATACAAACAACCAAATAAAAGACTTCCTTTATCCTGTATCTGGCCTCCTTATTTACTTCTTATAAGCTGTTTCCTTTATGAATAATTATTAAGATTTTTCTAATTATAACTAAAATATCCACAAAGTCTCCTGCAGACATTAATCGAAAGAAGTCCAGGTATGTATTTTAGGGCACTGTTTTGTGAAGTATTCTCTGCATTTCCTCCATGCTTTTTGAAACTCTTGTCTAGTGTAATCTCTAATTGCCTCTGGTAATCTAGCCAGTTCAATATACTCTAACAGTTTGTCTTGCCATTCCTTTTTTGTTGGCACAATTTCTTTTTTCCAGTTTTTAGCAATTAGGATCCTTGCCGCTCCTGTGGCATAGAGGAAGGAATTTTTTATTTTGTTTTGACTATGGCAGACCAACACGGCTACTTACCTATATCCTTAACTCAATAGTGCTTCAGGGTGCCTGCCAATCCAGTTCTTAAATTCCCGCTGCTGCCCACACTGTGTGCCAAACAGACCAAGTACAAAATTCAGAAGCCAGTGGAAGATTTCTAAGAAGAATCCTAAGGGCCAGTCAGGAACTCCTCCCTCCCCACAAGTCCTACTCAGCGGCTTTAAAGGGTGGCTAGTCAAAAACCCATATCACAGAGGGAGGGAGAGGAAGTGCTGCAAAAGAGAAAGAGGGTGTGGAGGGGACAGAGCATGATAAAATAGTATCCACCCCACTCCTCCATATTCTTGCCCTCATTATTCCTCCCACCTGAAGGAGACAAACACAAACAGCACAGTGAACACAGATCAAAACTAGCATTTCAGGGCCTGAAAAAAAGGGAGGTAATAATAAATAAGGCCTTTAAAAAGAATTTCTTGAAGCAGATGCTAAAAGATCACAGTGAAAAATAGATTCTAAAAATTATATATATACAGAGAGAGAGAGGTTGGGGATCACTATGAGTTAGTTTCCACATTACATTCCTGCTTTAAGAATTCCATCATGGTATCTTTATTTTCTTTCCATCCCTTTGGCTGGACAGATGTTGGATTGTTTGATGCAGCTGATTAATATCTGCTTCATTTCAGTTCTTCCCCTAACTGGTAACATCTGCCAGTATTCTGTCCTGGCACTGAACTGAAGGAGCTGTCCCAAGAAGTACAGTTGAGCAAAACCCTCTAGCAATAGAGGGGACTGGAGGATATTAAACTCTTTACTGGCTGGAGTATTAGGCAGAGGTTTTGAAATCCCAGAAAAAAGAACAAGAAAGGCTTGAAATGAATTGCCATCTTGCTATGATTACTTAAATTTTCATGCTGGTTATGTATTGATTTTGTCAAATTTTCCCGCCATTTCTTTGCCCATGCCTGACACAAGAGAATGTGATTTGTGAAGTAGGAATATCGGAGAATTTTTTTAAAAAAAAAAAACACACACCGAAAAAGGTGTTGCTTTCAATCTGCAAATGATACACAATTGATTTCCTCTCCCCAATTTGCATTGTGTTTCCTTTGCATTTAAATGAATGGCATAGAATAGAATAATGATAACATAACACACAATTGATTATGTAAGTCTTGTAATTCCATCAGACCAGATAGTAGTTTTTGGTTGGAGATGAACTGGGGTGGAAGGGAAACAGTGCTACATGCAACAAATGCAAGGCAGAATGCAAAATGATGCTGTCTTACACCCCTCTAACCCTAAGTAGAAATTTGGGGCTGTATCCAGTGCTGTAGCTTCACTGGCCTAAGGGAATTCTGCTTGCACAAACTCCCACTTCCCCTTTTCTCAGACCCTCCAAGTGTCCCTGTTTTCCAGGCACAGTCCTAGATTCACAGAAGCTGTCCTGGTTTCTGATTTGATCTTGAAATATCTCGCTTTTCCTTAGGACATCCCTATTTTCATCGGAGAAACTTTGGAGGGTATGGAATAGGATGTCCCTATTTTCATTGTAGGGTATGTTTTCTCATCCACACCCACACCCTAAAATCAACTTTGAAGAGTTGAAGGACTTTCTGGAGAAGATGTTGGGGTTATATGAAAGGAAGCAGAAGTCCTATTGTATTGAGCAGAGTGCCAATTTGGATACAAAGTGTTAGATACAACTCATTGATTCAAAACATTGGAACACAAAGTTAACAATGTTATTTTTATACTCAGATCCTTGCATCTCATATGTCTACTCAAAAGGAAGTTCCACTGAGTTCCACAGTTTATTCTGGGGGAGATGTGAATAGGATTTCCAGCAGTGTGGGCTCATGAAGCTGTGTGCACTGAACCCCCCCCCCCAATTTCTTCCCTACCAACCTTTTGTATGTTGGACATGAAGAGTCTGTAGGATTACTTTAAGTGTCTTCAGCTAAGTACAGTTACACCTCTTCAGTTAGGAATCTTGATGTTATTGAATGGAAATGTGAAGAAAATAGCAAGACAAGAGACTGGGGCAAAGATCAAAAGGAACGGAATAGTTCTTTTTAAAGATTTTGGACTAATAGAAGGTGTTGCATCATCTACGAGCTTAACTGATCTATTCATACCACTGGCAAATGAGCAAAAAATAAAAGATACAAAAGACTGAGAAAACGGTGATTGAAAATGTACGTAGTGCAGGTTAGGGAATGTACTTCAGCAGAGCAGACTAAATAAAATACAACAAAGGGCTATGGGAAATTATTTACCATTTTTAGAGAATAAATGAGCAAGGAAGGCAAATGATGAAAGCATTTATGGGTAATAAACCTTGAAGGACACCCAAAAACATTCATTCTTCACTCCCCATCTTCCTGAGTGAGTAGATAGATGTATGACACACTGCTAAGGGAATGTACATCATTTAGCATTAGTAGTGGGTGACCTCACCTTGCTTTTCAGAGCATACTAGGAGAAATATTAGGGGGGGGGAAGCACAGCCCTTTCTGGGCTTTTCCTAAGGAAAGACTTGAGCAAAACTGGGACTCTGAGGGTTCCAACTGCTATAAGAATATTCCAAAAGCCTGCTGCATCCTAGCAAACCCAACACCAGCACAGCCACAAACTAAAGGCTATGGGAAAACCAAAGGTGGGATCTGAACACAACAGCCATGGCACCATTTCTGTTTCCAGCAACAGGAATTCAGAAGTGTATGTTCTCTGATAGTTTAGGTAGCCATTGTGGCTAGTAGTCATTAATCGCCTTATGCTCCCTGACTCCAAGGGCCAAGCTCTATCCAGCCCTAGCCTCATAGTTCTTGAATGACACTTTTGTATAAATAGCATGCATTTTTAGGTAAATGCTGGAAACAGCAGTTGTAGAGAGAATCAGGCCACGCATGGTCAAGCAGTCCCTAAGAGCAATATTTAATGTATGGTGTGGGACTCATATCTGCCAATCCTTACATTTCATCACTGATCACTAATTGGAAATACTCCTCATTCTTACTGCTGCAATCTGCTGGGCTGAGAGATAGAATTTCCCTCATAAGAAATAACTCCTAAGTGAGTTCTTGGAGCTTTATGAATTGTCCATAAGCCATAAAATAAGAGCAGGGAGTTGAAGTTATATTTAATTATATTTCACAGGGGGGAATTTGTGAGCTGGAAAAAAATTAACTAAGGGTGTCAGGAGGTAACCACATGCCCCAAATATGAAGAAATTAAACTGAATTTACATGAAATGTTTCAGGCTGGGTTTCATTAGTATTGAAGGACTATTTAAAATGAATCCCTGTTGATCTACATTGAAATGGATAGAACCTGGTGTTCAATCAAACAAATTATGGAATCACAGAGGACAGATTCTGGAGTTAACTTTAGAGCAACTTGTTCATAGCATGGTACATATTTTATAGACAATATTGCACTAATCAGCTATACAAGTGTAACTTGGCAGTGTTTTCTAGGAGAGAAATATTAGTAGCTCATATGACGCAACTGCAGTTGTGTCTTTTACACACTAAATGCAGAAGCAGGGATGTGACTACACAACCAGTAATATTCTCCAACTGATTCTTAGGGCAGGAGGGGCGGGTCACCATTATCAGTAGTAATAGCCTTCCTTCCTTCTTTTCTCCTAAGGCATGTCTGTGTGTTGGCAGCCTGACCACCATTTTGGATCCCCCACAATGCTCCAGACCTACTTTCAAACCAAGGCACTGAATCTCAGAAATGTCCTCAGATGCAATTCTGGGCACAATTGTGTGCTAGGTCTCCCTCCACCTAGAGGAAGGATTGATAGGAAAATAATATCCCAATAAAGCTGAGTTCTGCTTTGGAGACCCTTAAAATTTTAATAGTTATAAAGAGGCACATATAAAAAACAAGCTATTGAAAAGATGGTCTATGATAAGATCCTCCCCCCTTCCATCCAACTGGCTGTTCTCCTGTGTATGTCTCCTGCATCTCCTTTCTGTATTTATAAGGATGCAACTGATATGGACTAATCAGTAAAATTAACAGTTCCTTTCTTGTCCCAGAAAATATTATTATAGGTTCCCCCTCCCCTAATAATATAGGGATCTTTAACTCTGTCTCATTGACTGGATTTAAGCTTCTAAATAATCCTAATGAATGATTTTTTATTTAAAAAAACTGTTCTTAACATAATTTATTGTAATATTTGCATGGATTATAGCAGATGGGTATGCTTTGTATTTTAATTTTCCTGTGACTGGATTGAGTGTAATAATTGTGTATCATTTTTAATTCCCCTCTAGGAAAGATTGCAGATGTTGTGGGGGGATATTGTATTTTGTGGTCATTTAATGCAAGCGACCTTTCTGAGTGCTTTGCCCTTAAAAGTGAGCCAGCCTTGAACAATTAAGTGAAACCAATAAGTGGTTCCAATTTGCGTGGAATTTTCTTTTTCAGTCTCAGATTTATTTATTGTTTTTCACAGTCTATGACCTTTCCAGGAGAAAATTTCTCAGTGTTTGGACGTTCTCTGCATAAGAGTCTGAACCTTGCAAGAGAAAGGTGACCTGGTCTTTCCATGTACAGGCTAAGTTTCAAATTAGAATTGGAATGTCCCAATTTTCCCATTTTCCCATTGCCACATTGCCACATTGTTACTTAGCCCCATCCTGGCTCAGACTGTAAGCTCATGGGAAAACACTTATGTTGTTTACCTGATATCTCAGTAGAAACCATAACAGTGCACTTCCAAATTCACCATTTGTTTCTTGCCTGTCTTCATCTGCCTGACTCTCTCTTGTCAGCTTAATACAGACAGACCATATCCAAAGTGTTGTGATTATTAATAATGATGCCATATATGGAGAATTCCAGGGTGGGAAGAGGGGAAGAAGAGGAGCTGAGCTTTGCTTATTGAGAGCTGGAGCTTGAATCTCACCAATAGTGTCCAGTCACAGCCCTTTAGCAGAGGGATGGTAAAATTTTAAATAGCCGCATGCAACTGCTTATCCATCAGCACTTCCCACATGGATAAGGTAATGTTTGAATGACAACTACATAGGCAAAAGTCAATTGCTTATCTGTAGCTGTTCAGTACTGATACTGTGGGAAAGATCAACATAATTGATTCCTTCCCCCTCTATTCTCATTAACAGATCATTTTAAAAAAATTCTATATGCATGTAAGATGCTCAAAAATAAATGACACTCTTGAAAGAACATGTAAAAGACATGCAAACAGAGTCTAATGATATGTGAACAAAGTACATTCTCTTTTTTCTGCAATAATGCATTCCACTATTAATAAGACCACTTCTCATTAATCTTTTGCGGTTAGGACTTTTGGATTTTTATCATCAACCTGATTTTGAAGGAAGCAGTTTAGATTCTGAAGAATACAGTGCTTCCTTTTCCCAACAGAAATGTGTCCATTGTGAAATTTAACAAGATCCCATAATGCAGTATTACTCATATCTTCACATCTGTCCACATTTTTCTCTACCTTCTGTTCTAGCATCTTAGCACAGCAATTGTGATTGTTCAGATTCCAACTTTGGAGACAAGGAGTCCACAAGGTCGTTCATCCCTGCTATTACTTTTGAGAAAGCACTGCATGGGTTGCATACAAAAGAGCTTGTTTCCCTCTCACAAACTTGTTTGCTTGCTTGTTTTAGCCCATCCATATCTACTCTACATTTAAACCAAGACCCACAGGCACTTTCCTTCTTCTCTTTAGTTATACTCCCAGACTGGATTCATGTGATTGATCAAAGGGCTGCTTTTGGTGTTTCTCAGCTATGTGACTTCAAAACACCACGAGAAATAGCCGATGGCCACTTGCCTCAGAACACACCTGAGGCATGTATTAATGGAGCAATAAAAATATGGCCTACTCTGTCATAGCACTATAGTCCCATTCCAAATGAATTACATTTTCCCCAGAATTTGCCATGGGCAATCAGATATTTCATCTTTATGTCTGATTTGAGACTTTCTTTATACCCTTTCAAATTGTTAACCAGCAGATGTACTTTTCATGTTCATTAATGCTCATCTGTATATACACTATCCCATGGATCTGGGCATGTCCTTTATGTATTATTTGGTCCCATACAATTTAGTCTATTAATTTTATTTGGTATCTGTCCAAACTAAGGCTATTCAGTCCAGACTAAGGCTATTCCCTCAAGAGTAGAGTGACTTTTACCAGCATAGAGTGAAAAGATTCCCCCTTTTAAAAATTATTATAACCTGCATTAAATAAATCTGTACAAAAATATCAAACTTGAGGATGGTATTATTGTATACTGGTCCCTAGACTAGCTAATAAAAATATATTTATAGAGTTGGACCCCATGTCCATATTACTTATGAGATGGGTAAAAACAAGCATGATGGAGAAATATTTCTGTGTTTCTACTTTCGGAGATAAAGCATAAGACAAACAGGAGAGGATGAATGCCTAAATTTTCTACCACTAATCCTAATGCTACCTTTAAGAATTGCATTCTGTTGCAAAAGATGAGGTGGCATGGCTTGGCACTGGACAGGGCTAAATACTTCATGAGAGCAGAGCTCAGATGTTGCTTCAGCAGCAGTCATCCTCCATCTGAGTCTTCAATGGGAACTGGAGCTCAATCCTACCAGACTCCTTCTTTGTTTAAAGGAGCCTATCCTGCTTTAGAAGACATTACTCTGATGGGGCAAGAAAGAATCTGGTTGTACTAGGAGAACCTCCAGTTGTTGACCATGCACCTGACCTCCTGCTATCTCCAACTTTGGTGGGGGGTGTCCCAATACTGTGTACCGCTGAGTACCGCCAGAAAAAGCAATGCTAATTTCTATTTTTAAAAAATTAAAATGATATGAATATTATATACATATTAAATTTAATAGACTTAAATAGATGTAGACATAATAGTGGGTTTGTATTTGTTGTTCTGCATTGATTCCTTTCTCTGTTTTTCTCTCTCTCACACACACACATGTCCAGGATGCTTTTAGGTATCTGACCTCTTTGAAGCTACAAGAGTATTTCAGGTGATTAATTGTAGGAAAAGAGATCCTAATTAATCACTCCTTCAATAACTCTCCGAGCTGTGATGAAGTGGGTAGACTCTTTAACAGTTTCAATATCCTGGAAAGACAAGGGGCTGTGGTGGCACACTTCTCTTGACTTCACTTTCGCATATAAACTCTCCCACACTCCATGGAAAGACATGGGTAAATATACTATATTTCTGTAGTACTGTCAGGCGTCAGGGGATCCAACCCCCAATGGCAGGTTGCCAGGAATGGATCAGACAAGGAAAGTTCTTACCAATGTTGTTTATTCAATATTCAGAGAGGCTTAGAAATGCAGCCTCTTGGAGTAATGGTCTTCCTCCGAGTAAATCTCCACCCCTCTTCTCTCCTACTTCCTCATTCGTCAACAGCACCACCCACCTTATGGCTGCCGCTTAGGACCATCTGTCTCCAAGCCCTTTGCTCTCCTACTTTCAATGCTCGCCGGGTTCTGGGAGGGTGGTGGTGGAATGCTTTCTAGTGATAACGTGTCAGCCAGCTGCTCCTGCTCTGTCTCCTCCTCCTCTCCCATTATTTCCCAATTTCCCCCCTCATCCGTCTCTGAGCTGTGGCCTCCCGCAAACCACTGTTGTAAACCCGTACTGTCTTACTCTTCTCTGGAAGGTTCAGGCTAGGGAGGCGGCCTCCACCATTCCTCCTTTGTCCAGTTCCTGACAACTACATACCTAGCCCTGGACCCAGAAAGTCTGAAGTCAGCTCTACAGGGTAAAACCACCCATCTTGGACCAAAATTCAGTTGTTCTGTGCTATTTGTCTATAATAGATCCATCTCTTGAATATTGCAGAGCATACTAAACTGTCAAGAAGCAGTCGGTTGCAAGCTGGCAGGATGAAGCAGGAACAAGACGCTGCTCCTAGTAACTTGGTTACTTATAGGTTTATTATTTACAGCAGACTCACAAGTTACTATGTACAAGATACAGACACGGATCTTAACTCTCTCTGAACAAAACTCCAACAAACTCTCAGATCAACACTGACCAACCAACCAACCACCCACAGGAAAGTCATCATGCCTATGTAGGTGACCTCGTCCAATAGCAGAGTTGTATCCAAGGTCCCATATCTCTAGGCAGAATAATTCCCTCTGCTCAGTCTTCTTGGCCTTTGGCCAACTCCTTAATTGCTTCTGTGGGAAGCTGCATCAGATAGCACGTAGGCAAAATCCCAACACCATCTTCCAAGGGTCTCAGCGTAGCATATCTGGCTTATCCCATTTTATCTTCACAGCAAACTCATGAGGTAGGTTATGTAGAGGAGTGGGGCTTACTGTGTTGCCTTCATTGCTGTGCTAGAAATTTAAGCTAAGTTATCACGATCTCAGACTGAAACTAACCTCTATACCACAGTCACTGTCAGTGGTGTTGTGGGAAGGGGAGGAAGAGAAGAGAAGAGAAGAGAAGAGAAGAGAAGAGTTGGAAGTGACCATGATGGTCATCTAGTCCAAGCCCCTGCAATGCAGAAATCTCTGTTAAAGCATCCGTTACAAACAACCATCCAACCTCTGCTTTCAAAACTCCAAGGAAAGAGAGTCAACAACCTCCCAATGGAGACTGTTCCACAGTCGAACAGCTCTTGCTGTCAGAAAGTTTTTCCTTCGGTGCCATGGACATCCCATAATCCATCTCCCTTTTCTGTGATTCTACAGACCTCAAAGTTGTATATAGTCAAGGAAGGATTTTTCTTTTCAAGTAGAATAGTGTGGTTAAGTAGCTTATCCAAAGACTTTATTTTCAAACTTTTGAACTTGCCTACATACGTGTTAAGACCCATTTCACTCCAGCTATTTAGGAAGAGGTTTCTGTACATCTGATTAATGAAAGGACTATTGGATATATCATCTCATAATAAATTATATTTCTCTGGTGTTTTCCCTGGTCATTTTTCAATCCTGTTTACATGATGCCTTGTTCTACATAAATAATATGCTCCAGCTCCTAAATATTTACTTCTCAAATGTCCCTATGATGGCAAATGTAAAGATTATTGAGAGGCACAAAAGATCATATAATTTAAGGTAACTAGTGATTTATAGCATTGTTACCTCCCATCACGGAGGAAATGAGCCTTGAAACTGAATAATGTTTCTCTTTATTTTGTTTGTCGGAAACATTTATAACTTCCCCTGCAGACTTTTCAGAGCAACATTCTGTGATATTTTAAAATGATTCCTGAGCCATTATTTGATCTTAATTGCACTTGATTAGCACTCTCATTTCAGGGATGTTTTTAATTAGCCTAACTCCTTTAGATGTTACTTCTTATTAAAGTTTACTTTAATGCATTGCTGACACAATTAAAGATTTGATGTTGTAATTCTATGTGGGTCTACTCAGGAGGAAGGAGCAAGTTCACAGAGACTTACTCCCAGAGAAATGCATATTGGACTACAGCCTATGAACAGGATTCAATAAAGTTGTTGTGTGAGGTTTGCTCTCCTAATGCCCTGTGTCCTCAATTCAGACTGGAAGGGAAAGGACGCAAAAGAGCATCTAAAGACTCTAAAAGAAAAAGGTAAAGGTAAAGAACCCCTGGATGGTTAAGTCCAGTCAAAGGCGACAATGGGGTTGTGGCGCTCATCTCGCTTTCAGGCTGAAGGAGCCAGCGTTTGTCCACAAACAGCTTTCCGGATCATGTGGCTGCTTCTGGCGCAACAGACACTGTAATGGAAACCAAAGTACACAGAAACACCGTTTACCTTCCTGCTGCAGCGCTGCCTATTTATCTACTTGCACTGGCATGCTTTTGAACTGCTAAGCTAGCAGACTCTAGAGTGGTGCTGTGTCCTGATGTTCCCATGCAGGGGAATGGCACCTCTCTGGCTAATGGCAGCCGTAGCTCCACCACAGCTTATGATGTCAGAGCAACTCATTTTAATAAAGTTTTGAGAAAGATAGCCAATGTCCCTGTTGCTTTAATGGTAAGCCGTTGTTGTTGTTGTTGTTTCTCCTGAGAAACGCACCAAAATGCCTTCCCCATTTTTTCATCCTGAGAATGGGGCTGCAAAACTGGGGAAACATTGCCTGGTTCTGCTTCAGTTAAAAGTCTATTCTTTCCACATTGCAGTCCTAAGATGGTCTTCAGTGAAGTTCTACTCACTGGCTACAACCCTTGGTTAAGATTGTAGGACTCCATAGGATGCTGTTAATATGAATTCAGAGGAGAACCGCATGTACTGGATTCAAATATATAGCTAAGATATATTTTGACCCTCACATTGCCACTCTGCATTAACATTTAAGCTACTTTATACAAGGAGTGACAATTAGACAGTGTATGTTAATTCTTGGGTGGTCAGATTAAGAGCTAAAATATTTTTTCCCCAAAAAGTGAATCATCCTTTCAACTATTTAACCCTCCCTCTACTATCTTTTGTATAGAAACTGTGCATCTTAACGAACTCATTAGCTGGTCTTCATAAATGCCAAAAGCCTTTTGGTAAGGATTGACACTTTCCGGAAAATGAATCTAGGAAGTCTCCTAATCAAAAGACTTATTAACAATGTTCACTTTCCAGTCTTTTTAATGAACTCCACATCCATTTTCATCTCCTATTGATAAAGTTAATGTATCCCAGAACATTGTCAGTAAATATTATGATCACATATCTTTAGACCATATATTTTCTGTCTTCACCTAACTGGTATATACAGAAAGCTAAACATTCTGCTTGATATATGAGCAGAAGATGACATGCTGTTTTTCCCTCCTGTGATAAAACATTATGGTTTGTTTATGTATTAATCCTTAAAAAGAAACAACTCTTTTTTTTAGCCTCCAGATAACAAGTATTTGGAAACAAATTGGGAAACTGTGAGAAGCAAAATCCAGCTCTTAGTGCTTAATTACATTTTAGATTATATGTCAGTATTAACCCATATATTTGTCTTCAAGAAGCTTCCCAACGATATGGAAGACTGATTCCCAAGGAATCCAATACCTTGCTGTGTGACACCACAGAGAACTTCCACAAAGTGTCTTTGAAGGAAGCACATGATAGCATGCACTCCTACGTGTACTTCAGAGTGCTCACGTCATCACCCCTCACAAATGGGTGCCCAATGAACCATCCCTCAAATCCTCGACATGTGTGTGCCAGCCCTACCCCACCCCTTGACTGGATGTGTAATTTAGTGCACATGAGAAGGTATCAGTATATGCCCATAGACGTTGCCTTTATCTAGAGCTATACTTGTTTACATCGAGCCATTTCTCACACTTGAATGCATGGATGGTGGCAAAGACTGCTATTTTTTTCCTCTGGAATTTGTCCCCTTCCCTCCACCGGCCCCCTTTTAGAAATATGCATAAAATGGATTAGTAACATAATGAGCACAACACAAAGCGAATGTCAGGTCTTGCTTGCGGGCTTCCCATAGGCATTTGGAGGACCACTGTGAGAACAGGATGCTGGACTAGATGGGCCTTTGCCCCGATACAGCAGGCGCTCCTTATGTTCTCAGATTTGCCTTGCCATGAGGCAAATTACGTTTCGGAGGCAAGTGCCCCCTGGATGCAATGCAAGACATCCGACAGTCTATAGATGCCAGCTTGCATCTGCCATCCTCAATCTCAAGGCTTCTAACAGTGTCACAGCGCTGACCTTTGCAAAGCGATTAGCAGCAAACAGCTTCCCCTCAGAAACCTCTCTATAGTTCTAAACAGAAAATAGCAAGTTTTAAATTATGAGTATAGATTTCACTGTTATTAGCAGATGGGGAGATTGTAAACCTGACCACCACATTACACTTTTAAAATATCAGCACATGTTATTAAAATGGTGAAATAGGAATTTGGGTAGGGAAGCATTCATTTGCCCCCCCCCCAAAAAAAAACCCCAACCCCCAACCCTTTATGCTTGAGGGCACAATGCATATCCTGCTGAATAGTGAAGCTCCTGTTGATCTTTATGGGGTGGAATGTAAGGAGATAACTGTGTACTGAGAGGTCAATGGAACATGAAGGAAATGATTCCACCCTCATTATATTAGCACTCAAAAATAATTTCACATCTTTCAGGTCAGACCTCCTCATAAAGATCTAGGATGCCATAGAGCTAACCAGCAATATCACTAAGGCACTTATAATCCCAGCTTTTCTGGCTGAAAAATGGGTTGACCTTGGCACGATTAATGTGGCTTAAAATAAACTCTGTTCAGAAGCTGAAAAGATATACTAGAGCAATGCAGGGGGGGATGTGTAAACTCTTTGGGGTCAGGAAAAGTTTTGTCCAGACCAGTTCAACAAAGAAAAATCTAAACCATAAAAGAGACTTTTTTTAAAAAAATGACAGATATTACAAAAACCAAAGAAATCAATATGTTTTTATGTTCTATTTAGAAGAGAACCATTACTAGATAAGAATATCACTGCCAAAGTTTAAAGAACATTTTCCCTAATAGTGATTTGCTATGTTTTATATTGGACTGCTGCTTTGGGTGTGGCCAAATTTTAAGGGTGGTCAAGTTGCAGGAATCTGCAATGCTCCTGTTCTGAATATTATCCAGAACCTGGAGGTTTTATTCTTTATATGCATCCTAGCCAAGTTCTTAAGCTTTGTAAGTTGTAAAATTGCAAGGAATCATTTTAGTTTCATCCCTCACCCCCATCTGATCCCAAAGGAAATCCTCTGGTGCTGTGCATATTATTTGGACAGATTTCAAACCCACCCACTCCCACCTCTGAGGCTATTTGTACAATGTGAGAAAGGACGTAAGGGTATAATTTGTCAGCTTCATGGAAACTACTGTCTTAAAGTGAGAGGTGGAGAAATCTGCCTTTTCTGATTCTCCCAAGTTTCTCATTTTCCCAAGCTTATATTTAGTTCTCTGCATTTTCACGATTTCCAAAAAGCATCTTTTTTAAAAAAATGTTTCTCTGCTAATGTCTCCTAATAGCCACATTTTTTTACACTGGTTTGACTAACAGATACATTTCAGCAAGCAATGTCCCTCAATGTAATGTATTTTTTAAAATATAATAATAATATGATTTCATTAATATAATCATTTTAATGCACATTTTACCCTAGTATATGCCCTGCAAAATTTGGAGAAATGTGGATTTTGAAGGATGGTTCTGCTACAGTTAATCTATATCTTAAGAAAATGCAGATTAAAAAGATTTGTCTCTAAATGCAAACTGATTTGAATCCCTCCACCTCCCTGTCACTACCTAACGCTGCCACATCTGATTCAAACCCGAAGCATCACAAGTAGTTACTGTAAAAAGCCAGGTATATATATAAAAAAACCTTCAATATAATGGGTGAGCTAATTAGTACTGATCACAAGCCAATATTCTATGGAAGTGCTTATCACAGCTGCATTAAAATCAAACGAGTCCTTCAAAATTAATGTCCTTCCAATAAATATCAGTGCAGTTAAGAATGATTAGGCCAGTGTTATAAAACGTTATGGGGAGGAGAAGCAAGCAGAAAGAAATGCAGAGGGGAGGGCTTTTTCGAAAATAAAAAATGGTAACAGCAGTGACATAGGTCCCCTATCTGGTCTGTGCTCATTATCAGCAGGTGAGTTGGCTAAAGCTGCTGTAAAATTGTGGGTGCTACCAAAGGTGTAGGGAAGCGGGTGGCGCTGTGGTCTAAACCACAGAGCCTAGGGCTTGCCGATCAGAAGGTCAGCTGTTTGAATCCCCGTGACGGGGTGAGCTCCCGTTGTTTGGTTCCAGCTCCTGCGCACCTAGCAGTTCGAAAGCACGTCAAAGTGCAAGTAGATAAATAGGTACCGCTCTGGCGGGAAGGTAAACGGCGTTTCCGTGCGCTGCTCTGGTTTCGCCAGAAGCAGCTTATTCATGCTGGCTACATGACCTGGAAGCTGTCTGTGGACAAACACTGGCTCCCTTGGCCTGTAGAGTGAGATGAGCACGCAACCCCAAAGTTGTCCGTGACTGGACCTAATGGTCAGTGGTACCTTTACCTTTACCAAAGGTGTACATTTTTAAAAATGATCAAAATATGTGGTTTTCCTTCTGAAATACTTGATCTAAATAAATAAATGAGAAACCCATGGACCCATCCCAGGAACCAGGCCTAATAGTTTAATAGGGGTCAAGGCACAAAATAGATGTCTATTAATTCTTATGCAATTTTGTTTTATGTTTTTAAGCGTTGGGAAAGCAGCAAGCCATGTTATTCAAAACGCTACTACAAAATAAATGTTCGTTTAGCAGGATTCATATACCATCAAATCATCAAAACCTCTACATAAAACATACATTAAACCTTTACATAAAATATACATTGAAGTCACTCATACAACCAGTCGCTGAAAACAAGTCAGACTAAAAAAAATCCAAAATAAAATCAGCATACATTCTAAAATAAAAGAATATCTTAAAACACATGTCAGGTGTACACATCTGGGTAGGCTTGCTGAAACAAAAAAAAATCTTAGTAGGCTCTGAAAACAGTACAGTAAAGGCACCTGCTTAATATCATTCTATTCTCTATCAACGATTACGATCTTGAGATTTTATCTCCTTATATGCAACAATATTTGTCACTTTTGCGCCAGGAAAGGGGAGTTATATTTGAGCCAGTCGTTCCTAGCATTAGAGGCAGTAAGGTAAGAGGCAGTCGTGAAGGCAGCTATATTCTGATTAAGTAAATGCAATGTTATTCAAGCAAGCCTTATTGTGCTCAGCTACTTTGTTTTTTAATGCAGTGAACGATGACCCATATAGGAACATATTCTCAGGGCAAGCATAAAACAGCTACTCAGGTTCATGCTGACAACATAAATCTGAACATCTTTAATTCAACCTCATGGCGTCTAGGTCACTTCACTACTGAGCGATGCATATTTAAGTACACGGTCTTCGGGAACCTGCTTAGATCAAACAAATGAGATGCGAATTTTCTCACACAAGAAGTCTTGAATGAAAAGTTTTGACCTGTGTAGTTATATAATGATTGGCACATGTTAAATATCTCACCTCTTTTTTAAAAAAATAAAAGATCCAAACAAAAAGATCAATATATCTTACCCTCTCTTGTATATAATAAAGGAATGAATTAAACATTTTTATCACCAATATTATTAACTTCTAAGCACCAACAGAAACATCAATGCTTGTATCAAATGCCTACTGTGATGAATGGTCACCATAAAGGTGCAATTTAAGGTGCTCACTGGAGACAGAATGTGAAACGGAGGACTGTCTCTAACTGAGGAAGCGCTGACAATTTCACCATCAGTTTTTTAAACTGCACAGCTTGCTAGAAGTGATTGCTCAAGAGCAGTTGGCCTGTGGCTCTCAGTAAAGGGTGAACAGTCTTTCAGAAAGTAGACAGCTGGAACATCAAGGGTGAGAATAGATCTGAAGATAAAAGATATGAAGATCCCATATCAGCTTATCCAGAAATCAGGACTAAGTGGGTGCAGTTGCAGCAAACCAAGATCAACCTATGAACACTTGGAGAGCAGCCCCATTGAACACAGTTGTGTAATCTCACCTGGAGGGTCTAGATTTTCAGGAGAGAAGGTTTAAAAGCTAGACTGATGGGGTTTTCTTGCCCACTACCATCTGCTGAAGAAGACCAGTGTGGATAGCAGCTGAACCTAGCAGGAGTTTGTTCCATTTCAGCACCTTGCTATATCTGAATCTGCATTCCTCTTTTAATATTAGTGACACATGAAAAAATATTAATGCAACTTACACAAATCTGATTGAAATTATATAAAACCCTAAAAGGTGAAATGAAGTACCAACAAACATTTTACTGACTAGATGCCCAGTATACCTGAAGGAGCATCTCCACCCCTATCGTTCTGCCCGGACAGCGCAGAGGGTCTTCTGGCGGTTCCCTCACTGCGAAAAGTGAGGTTACAGGGAACCAGGCAGAGGGCCTTCTCAGTTGTGATGCCCATCAGTTGTGATGCCCTCCCATCAAGGAAATAAACAACTATCTGACTTTTAGAGGACATCTGAAGGGAAGTTTTAAATGTCTGATGTTTTATTGTATTCTTAATATTTTGTTGGAAGCTGCCCAAAGTGGCTGGGGAAACCCAGCCAGATGGGCAGGTTATAAATAATAAATTATTATAATATTATTATATTCCCCCCAATATGCCTCAAGAATTTGTTCCTGCAACACATAATACAAAAAGCAATATATACTAAGACAAAAGTGGGGATGGAAGAGTCGCCACACCCACTTTCACATGGGTACATCCCCTCCCATCTTGTGTCCATCAAAATACATATTTATATATTTTGATTTGTTTTATTTTTAGAAACAGGCACTTTTAAAGCACTTTTTCTCATTTTTTTAGATGGCCAAGGACTTTGTTGCAACATTTGAAGGAATGTAGCCTTTAAAGGATTGCTATGTTCTGATCTGCACGTTATTTTAAGAGTTGTGGATCAGGTCTGCTTGTCGCAGAGATGCGGTCAGTTTATATCAGAATCCTCAAAGCCCTACATCATCAGCTGGTCAGACATCTAACACCAGGGTTCACATCAACTTGCTACAGTTACTGGATGATCTCCAAAGGCAGCCCTATGCAGAGCATATTCCAGAAATATGGCCTTTATGCAACAAAACCTTGTTAACAGTACTTCTGGGAATGTGCCATTTTCTGAGCCTTTAAAAACTTTGTGTACAATGTGTCAGTGTGTACAAGACTTTGTGTACAATGTGTCAGCAGTTTACAACATTCGGGACATGGACAAAAATCCCACTCTACATACTCTGGTCAACTAGACTGCATGGTTTAGCACCCTTAACAGGCAATCAATGGGGCAAAAGTTGAAAAAACTTATCTGCAGTTAGCCTGGTCAACCTGAATGCTGGTGCACATATACAGAAGCTGGTTTTCAACTCCAAGCTAGAGAATAATGCCTGTGCAAAATGCAAGTATCAACCATCTGGATCATATGCAAAATAAATAAAAAATGGCCCTCTGGAAAATCGTTCAAAGAGCTATAAATTCTTAGCTCTCCTGAAGCTTCCCCTCCCCTTGTTCTTCTCTGCTTAATGTGACCAAGGTCACTTCTCAGTTGGATTTGCTTATTTTCTGTGTAGGTTTTTAGGTAGAAATATTTGGCACTGCCTTTCAAAAACCCCACTTTAGCTCTTCCTGCATCATAAGTGCATGTTGCCGCACTTAACAGACCTCCTCGTCCCTGCCTTTCCCCCCACCAGCAGGACTAGCAATTTTGCAGATAAAGTGGGCTATAATTGGATTATAATTGAGACAAATATTGGTTTATGAATGGAATATTACGATTTTCAAAAGGATTAGCCTAATTGGTGGCAAGAAGAAAAAGTTATAAGGACTTGTGAATCCAGTCAACTATTCTCCCTCAAATTTACAGAGTTGGCCGTAAACTTCACAAATCTGAGAAAAGCGTTAAAAAAACAATCAAAGTGGGACTTATATGAATTATAGAATTTGATTTTAAATGTCATATATGTATTGGGGTTGAGCCCGTATAAGACTGAAGTGGTGGTGGGTTTTTGATTAATTTTAAGCTTTGAAGGTTATATTGTGAGAATGTCTCATCTACCTAAGAAGGGGGGGAGGAAGGAACACCTGGAGATAGAAGAGGGTCAAAACCAGAATCAGATTTTAAGGCTGAAATATTGAAAATGTTCGCGGAAATTAGACAGAGTGAGAAGAATATGGAGGATAAATTGGAGCATGTGGATACAAGAATAGAACAGGTAGACACGAGAATTGGGAAAATGGACCAAAAAATTGATGAAACTGTAAAAGAATTGAAAGGCCAAATTAAAGAAGTTTCTAAGAGAACACAATCTTTGACAAGAGCAGAAATGAAGGAGGTGAAACGGGAAGAAGAGAAAATAAAAGTAGGACTATCGGAAGTTAACAAGTCACAGGAGGAGATATGGGACACAATTGCCATGAATGAATTGAGGCAACGGGAGGTGAATCTTAGGCTGAGAGCGGTCCCTGAAACTCAAGGTGAAAACATCAGAGAGAAACTGATAACAGGGATAGCACAATGGCTGGAATTACAAAAGGAAGATGTTGAAAGATCAGTACAGAACGCATTCAGAATGAGAGTAAGAACAACTAAAACAAGGAAAATGCCTGGAGATTGTTTGATTACTTTTAAAGACAGAGATATGAGAAATTTGATTCTTCAAAAAAATAGAGAAACAAGATTGAACATCGAAGGGAATTATATAATTATTTTTAAAGACATTCCAGTCAGACTGCTGAAATGAAGAGACCCATATAAGCCATTGGTCCAAATTCTCAAGAAGAATAAGATTGAATTCAGATGGGAGTTCCCTCAGGGGATTTCCTTCGTCTACAAGAGCAAGAAACACAGACTCACTAGTCCGGAGGAAACAAGCAAATTTCAGAGGCGTTACAAGGAATTAATGGAAGAGGAAGAGGAAGAAAAAGGAGCGGTAGGAGGAGTTGGTCCGCTGGGGATGAAGTTTCCGGAAGAAAAGGAGAAAAAGAATGGAGAGACGGATGAGGATTTAGAAGGAGAAGAACAAGAAGAGGATAGATTATAACAAAATAAATTATTTAATTAGGAAGGAAAGATGGCGCTTAAACTTTGGAATTGGAACATTAATGGAATGAACGATAGGAAAAAACGGAACAAAATTGAACAATATTTAAAAAAGAAAAATTTGGATATCATCTGTCTTCAAGAAACACACGTGGCAAAGAAACACAGGAAAATTTTGATTAATAATAGATTGGGAAATGAATTTATATCCTCTTACAAAGGAAAGAAGAGAGGGGTCGTATTATATGTAAAGAAAAACATTGAAGCTCAACAAATTTTTAAAGACGAAGAAGGAAGAATAATCGCAATACAGGTCAAATGGCAGGGCGAAAAATTAATAATTGTCGGGATCTATGCACCTAATGGAAATAAGACTGATTTCTACAAAAATTTGGAAGAAAAGTTGTTTGAATATATGGATCAAAAAATGATACTTATGGGTGATATGAACGGAGTAGTTTCATTGGAAATGGACAGATTAAGAGAAAAAGAGGTAAGCAGGGAAGGAAAACTACCCAAGACTTTCTTTTCTATGACAAAAAATTGCAACTTAATCGACATTTGGAAACTTAGACACCCATTGGAGAAACAGTTCACGTTTTATTCGGAACCAAATCAGTCAATGTCAAGAATTGATCAAATTTGGGTCTCTAATGAATTAACTCCAAGAATCCGACAAATAGAAATTCAGCCAAGAACAATCTCAGACCACAATCCAATAAAAATGGAGATTAAAGGATACGAAGAAAGGTCATTTAGATGGAGACTCAATGATTATCTCTTGGATGATCAAAAAATCATTCAAGAGGCAAGGAAAAAGTTGATGGAATATTTTTTGGACAATATGAATAAAGGTACAAACATGAGTATAGTCTGGGATGCAAATAAAGCGGTAATGAGAGGGTTCTTCATCCAACAGAATGCGATTAAAAACAAGAATAGAGAGAAAGGAAGGAAGGAAATCTTAAGACAAATAATGGACAATGAACAAAAACTAATTAAGAAACCGAATAATTTGAAAATAAAACAGAACATCAAAGTCCTGCAGACGCAATTCGCAATGATCATAAATAAATAGGTGGAATGGAATATTAAAAAGTTAAGACAAAGAAATTTTGAGTTCGCCAATAAATCAGGAAAATGGCTTGCATGGCAAATTAAAAAAAGAAAGGAACAAAGTACAATTAACAAAATTATGGTGGATGGAGAAGAGGTAGAAAATCCAAAAGGTATTAGGAAAGGATTCTTGGACTTTTACAATCATTTATATAATAATAGAGAAAAGAACAACATGAAGAAAATAGAAAGATTTTTAAAAGAAAAAAAGGTGCAAAAGATCCCGACAGAAAAGAAAGACAGACTGAATGCTCCAATTGAGAATGTGGAAATAACTGAGATTATAAAAGAATTGAAAAAAGGAAAGGCTCCAGGACCGGATGGTTTTACATCTAGTTACTACAAAGAACTGAGGCATACCCTGACGGCACCATTGAAGGAAGTTATGAATAATATTTTGAAACAACAAGATATTCCGGAAACGTGGAAAGAAGCCTTTATTACACTCATTCCTAAGCAAGACTCCGACCTGACACAAGTGAAGAATTATAGGCCGATTTCTCTGCTGAATACAGACTATAAGATTTTTTCTGGAATACTAGCAAAAAGACTAAAAAAGATTCTGCAGGAACTGATCCATGCAGATCAGGCAGGCTTTCTTCCAGGCAGACAGATGAAAGACAATGTGAGAAATATAATAAATATTGTGGAATATCTGTCTGCCAGGAATGAGAAACAAGCTATACTAATGTTTGTAGATGCGGAGAAGGCTTTTGATAATATATCGTGGGAATTTATGTTAAAAAACCTGGAAATGATGGAGGTTGGAAACGATTTTTATAATGGAATAAGGGTGATTTATTCAGAACAAAGAGCTAAACTGATTGTAAATAATATACTTACAGAAGAAGTTAAGATACGAAAAGGTACCAGACAGGGATGTCCTCTATCACCATTGTTATTTATAATGGTTCTGGAGGTCCTCTTGTGCTCAATTAGGAATAATGAAATAATAAAAGGAGTGACAGTCGGTCAAAATGAATATAAAGTTAAAGCCTTTGCCGACGACCTGGTAATAACGATAGAAGACCCTAAAAACAGTTTAAAAGAGGTGTTAAATGAGATTGACCAATTTGGTAGAGTGGCCGGATTTACGTTAAACAAGAGTAAAACCAAAATAATGGTTAAGAATATGGATCAGAGTCTGACAGAAGAAATGCAAAGAGAATCAGGGATTGAAGTGGCTAAAAAGATAAAATATTTGGGAATTTGGTTAACCCCCCAAAATATTGATTTATATCAGAATAACCATACACCGGTGTGGAATGGAATTAAGAAAGACTTAGAAACTTGGAGCAGAATGAAATTTTCTTTCTGGGGCAGAATATCGACGATCAAAATGTGTGTGCTTCCAAAGATGTTATTTTTGTTTCAAATGATCCCTATAATCAGGGGAACAAGCATGTTCAAAGAGTGGCAAAGAATGATTTCAAGATATATCTGGCAGGGCAAAAAGCCAAAAATACAATTCAAGTTATTAACAGATGCCAAGGAAAGAGGCGGTTTTGCCCTGCCAGACTTGAAACCATATTATGAAGCGTCTTGTCTCTGTTGGTTGAGGGAGTGGATAAAATTAAAAAATAACAAACTATTAGATCTAGAAGGTTTCGATAATAGATTTGGTTGGCACGCCTATTTATGGTTGGAAAAGAAGAAAAGCCACAAGGGTTTTGACAATCATATTTTCAGGAGCTCCATAATAGAAATATGGGATAGGTACAAAAATATATTGGAACCCAAAGTTCCACACTGGTTGTCACCACTAGAGGTAATGAGTGTAAAGAAAATCAATATGAGAAGGAATTGGATAACTTATGGAGAGTTAGTAATTAAAGAGGGGGGGGGAATGGAAAATGAAGCCATATGAGCAAGTTAAAGAGCATGTCTATGATTGGTTGCATTATCTTCAAGTTAATGAAAGGTTCAAAAAGGACCTTAAAGAGAGGGGATATACTGAGAAAGAATTGAAATTTCAAATAGAGATAATTGACAATGATGTCAAGACAATGTCAAAAATGTACAAAATACTTTTGGAATGGCAAACAAAAGATGAGGAGATAAAGTCGGTTATGATACATTGGGCCAGAGTTTTTGGTTATAATATACAATTAGTTGATTGGGAAAAAGTATGGAATGAAAATATGAAATTTACTGCATGTACGGCGTTAAAGGAGAATATTATGAAAATGGTATACAGATGGTATATTACACCCGTAAAGTTAGCAAAAATGTATAAAACATGTAATAAGTGTTGGAAATGTAAAGAAAAAGAAGGATCATTTTTCCATATGTGGTGGGAATGTAAGAAGGTAAAGGGTTTCTGGGAAATGATATATAATGAGTTGAAAAAGATGTTTAAGTATACGTTTGTAAAAAAACCAGAAGCCTTTTTGTTAGGAATAACAGGAAGATAGATAAATAGAAGTGATTATAAACTTTTTCAGTATGCAGTAACAGCGGCAAGGATATTAATGGCCCAAAAATGGAAACAAGAGGAACTACCGACCTTGAATGAGTGGAGAACGAAACTTATGGACTATGCAGAACTGGATAAAATGACTGGCAAAATCAGATACCAGAAAGATCACAAATTCATCGAGGACTGGGGAAAGTTTACGGACTATCTGAAAACTATATGTGATGAACAGACAACGCTAGTGGGTTTTAAGGAGGCTTTGTGATAGTACAAGGTATATTGTAAAAAAGAAATAGAGATGGAAGGTTAATATTAAATCGGCAATATTATATAGAAAATGTGTGAAGATAAGGAAAATGGATGATTGAGGGAAGTGCTGGTGGAAGTTCAAAAAAACAGCAAATTTGTAAACATGGTTGTACAGACTATTTGTAAAGGAAAACTTAATAAAAAATTATTTAAAAAAAAAAGATAAAGTGGGCTACGTGGTGTCAGAGGGAAAGTCCACAGCTCTCAACCTGCTTCACTTGGAAGTGGCAAATGCCATTCTTTGGCTTCTACAAAGACCAAGTCGTCTAAGCAATTCTATTAACGCCTAAAAAGGAAAAGGCATTAAGACAGAGACTGGTGCTTCCTTCTTCATTTTGTCTACATAGATGTCAGCAGAGGTCTTCCCATCGCACGCTGTCCACCATGTGCATTGTCCCTTCCCAAGAAATGGCCGTTTTTACACACCCCACTCAGGCAGGCTGTACTTTACAGCATGAATTATTAACTCTGTTCACATCAAGCTGTCCTAAATTATATTGCACTCAGGCAGGATTTTGGTCAGTGTCAGTTAGAATATACTTTATGCAATTTTAAACCCATGGCTACATGTTACAAGCAACAATAAAAAGGAATGCTGCAGGCAACTGCTTGGGCTTCTTGTGAAACACTTTATTCCCACGATGAGTATATGGCGTTAAAAAAAAAAGGTATTCAGCTGAATTCTTCTAATATACAAAGCTACTTTAACTCTTAATTCCTTTCTTTTCCTCTGTTAGGGATAGGGCCCAGTATATAATAAAAGACACACACATACACACACATGTTGCACAGGAGACTCCATAAATGCTGAGCAGGATGAACAAAAGTTTGATCTCCAGACAGTATGTTCATCCAGGAATTCCTTATGCAACCAGTTTGGTGTATTAGTGCTGTGTTGTAAGCTTGTGAAATGATACCCCCAAAATGGAAGCACCGTGGTCAACATTCTTCTGCAGGCTCCATCATCTACAGCCACCCTGCCAAGATGGAGGTGCAAAAAACCTTAAGCCAAGGTGTACTTGCCTTGTGCTTTATTTACAAGGTGAGCATTATTCCCCCCTCTCTTTTACATTCTAACTAAGACGTCTGAACATGTATCAATAGATTTCTTTGTAATTTTCACTAACAAATTCCTCCCCACCACCACCACCATCCCGCCTCCTTTCTCAGGTAGTAGGTGTTGAAAAATTTGAATCAGAATGTGGCAGCTCATGGCTCCCAAACAGCAGGAGCTGAGCTTTAATTGCTTGGAAATACATTTTCACAGCTGATCCTGAAGAACGGGGGTGGGGGGAGGGAGTTTGCATGTCAAGAGGCTCTAAACTAATCATTTAACCATAACATACCCCACTCTGCACCAAGGCACAGAATAACTGTTAACAGCTTGAAGCTGTTAGAAATACACCAATAGGGTGGTTTCCTTCATCATGCTCCCACTAATACATTTCCTAAGTCTGAATAAATTAAGAGAGAAATGTTTTCGGCCTGCCAGGCTGAATGACAACGATGGTTCAGAATGCATTAAACTGCCCACTGTTCATTAAGGTGGCAATCCTGAAATTGCACAAATATTAATCCATTTGCCTTCACAAACTTAAGGGCTCTTTGTTAGATCTGGTTACACTCAAGAGACAGAGGTCTGATTTTTGGCACTCGAGAGCAGGCCAAGAATTGTATTAACAATTAGCCATTAGTCACTAGATCTCAATCTACCACAACAGAAGGTCATTTCCCCTCTCCCTCGGGGTGCGGGAGAATTACATTTCTGGAAGGGCAGAAAAGTGTTGATCCTCTGGAAATCAGAAAATAAATAAATAAATGCAGATCTGAAGCTTTGTTGCCGCCTTTTAAAAACAAAATCGTATGACTAGAAGGACAAGAAAGCCATTAGTGGAAATGTCAAATTGCTGATTTTTTTTTTTATAAAAAATACTTTCAGCTCTGGGAAACTGCTATGATGAGGTGTTGAAAGAATCCAGGAGCTTTTGCATGAGTTTCCCCCTTTTCTTTTTTGGCTATTGCCACAATAGTAACAAATAGCAGGAGCCACATCAGCAGTGTCCAGTAAAGGTACATCAGTACTTGAAGGCTTGAAGTCCACTGCTGATCTCAGTGCACTTCCAGGGTGCTTGAGCTAGCTGAAGCCTGAACCAGATCAAAGATTCTGTCTTGTTAAACTAGCATCTTATTAAACTCAATGAAAAACCTGTTGCCCAGATTTTAGCTGTGATGGCTGTACATATCCCACCATTTTGGTCCTCTGAATGAATGAATGAGTAGAAGGCCTAATGGACCAATTATAATTGTAATGGACAATATACATTTTAGGACAAACATTATAGATAATCCCTAAATTAACCTCCTTAAAGGTTAAATAACATTTTGGAATTTTTAGGAATTCTTCAAGACAGTTTTGGAATTAAAAATGCAACATTTTGATTGTTCTGTGCTTTATAACATGCACCTGAATTTTCCTTCTATTCAAGTTGTTTAAATCTACTATGAAAATTAAAAAAATGTATTAACAGCTTTTTTTAAAAAAAAGGTTACAAGTGAAAACAAAAAGCACTCTATTCATTGGTTCAGTAAACCATTACGCTGATTTAAGTCAGGGAAAGGGAGGTAGAATGTAGCAGTTCATTAGCTGCAGTTTTTATAATACGAAATGCTGATGTACTTCACAGGGAATCAGCTGCCTTTTTTGAGAACTCATCAAAGGCCTAGGTAGAAAAGGTATGGTGGCTTTGTTAAAGACTCTAATCTATAATGAAGAAAGTGGGAGGACATGTCAGCTGAGACAGCAGATTGCATTTCAGATCAGTCCGTCACTTTCTAATGGACTTTAGCAGTTCCTGATGAGATTATAAAAGCAGCTTCAAAAGTTTGAGAATCAATATACAAAGGTAGTTTTCCTTAGAAACAAGAGGAGGGATGAATAGAGGGTAGCAGGATGGGGGATACATCCCAATTGATCTCTCCAATCATCAATTGACAAATAGTTGAATGTACAGGGGTCAAAGGTTGGCTGTTGGGAGTACATGCCATGGGACTGTTGGAGGTAAAAAAAAAATTGTATTATTGATGCTATTGTAGGCATGATCAGTCTGTCAAAAATCATTAGCATTGCAATTTCTATCAAATGAGTACTAAGTACTAAGGCCTGGGGTTTTCTTTTATGTTTTTTAAATGGGAATGTTCAATTTACAATCATCACGAGTAATCCTTGAAAGGAATGAATTTTATACTTAATATATTTTTCCAACTGTTTTTATTTTTATTTTATTTTATTTTCCCTGTTATAGTTCCTTCAGTTAATTCTTTTAACATACTACCTTCTTATTGCAAGGTGAAATGCATGCCTGGAAAAAGGAATCAATGGAGCTTTTACAACTTATTTTCTGGAAACCTAACAACGATTGAGAGGACAGCAGCAGGGGGATCTTGGAAGCACCATTGTGATGAAGGCAAAAATGTCCAGAGTAACCTTTGAAGCTGATTGGCATGAAGAAAGAGGGATTTGGGTTTTCCTAGGGCACAGGTAGCTGTATTCACCTCAAAGGATGGGCAGCTTGAGGCTGGTACTGCCTATGACTCGCTCCATTCTGAAATACATTGGCTATAAGGAGAAAGAATCAGACAGCAGCTGATCTCATGCTAAGAGCCAGCGCAGGGTCATCAAACTGGAGCGAAGGCAGGATGTAAGCTTTTTCAGTTATTATCTGTTTATTTCAGACATTGATATTTCATTTTTTAATCCCAATGGTGGTCCCGCTCCAGTTTTGAGGGCAATAAAACAACACCAATATTACAATGCACAGTCAGAAAACATTGTAAATGCCAGGACAATGAACAGGCAGCAGCACTAAATTCATCATTGGGGTGGCAGTAGAGCTGAGCAATCCCCCAGCAATCAGCTGATTGATGAGGGTTGCACAGATCCATGCACAGCACATTGTAAAGTGTTGCACACAATGAACAGCAAATCCCCTCTGGCTCAGCTGTTCCACACCTAATATCAGGGCTCCCCCCCCCAGCCAAAACTCACTGGAACTCAGTTTCAGCACCTCCCAGGTGGTCACCATTGCCATTATCAGAGAACATGGGAAGTGTTCATGCTGAGTTCCAGCACCTCTTTTTCTAGAAAAATAGCACTGCCTAATGTCAATTGGTGAGGGCTGTCCCTAAGCTTACAGCTAAGTTAACCAGATGCAGAGAACAGAGAAGTTTTAATCTCTCCCCCCACCCCAAGAATAGCACCCATAATGGGGCTGTCTTTATCTCCAGGGAAAGAGAGTCCCACAGATGGGCTGCACTATAATCTCTAGATCTGCACTATCAGGAATTTTATTGCCCAGGTAAGCACATTTTGTAGCCTACGAATGCGGTGAAATAACTGAGACAGAACACTGGTGTTGAGTGAAAATTAAGCCAATTTTTTAGTGACTAACAGCAAGTAAACAGGGTTGGCCTGGCAGTAGAGCAAAGATCTGTTTCTCATTTCATTCAGCCCTTGCTGATGGGGTGGCATTCTCTCCATGGGAATCACTCAGCATTGAAACCTGGTGTGGTGCAAGCCAAGCACCCAGGATCTCGCTGGGTGACTGGAGTGAGAGATTCCAGCCAGCCAGAGGCCCCGGCCTAAGCTTAGGGTGTGTCTTACTCAATCATCCTCTCGGGCCCCTTACAGACCCCGCTTGACTATTTGATGAACACCATTTCTGCCTGAATGTGCAACAAATTCTGACAAATACCTAATGCAAAGAAGCATTTCACTGAGGGAAAGGTGGGGGTGCGGGTGGGGGAACCCAATCAAGAGCCAGCTGAGGTTGAGAAGAAACAATGCCTTTGGGGCCCTGTCAACCAGTGACCCAAGTAGCTTTGTGAGATTCTTAACATTGTGTGTGGGGCGGGGAGGGGGAATTCACGGGGCAAAATAGCCCTGAACACTCATGGGTGATGTCTCAACGCCCACTCCTCTTCACAAGATCCCACAGGGTGATAGCTATCCTGCAAAATCTCATCACAGCACAGGCAGATTTGGGAAAGTGTGAACGGTGTGGCCACCTGGGCATGCAGCCGAGAAGGGGCGCCTTTTCAAAGCCTGGCTTTGAGAAGGAGGTGTGAGGACTCTGACAGGGTCCTAAAGTCCTCCTTCCTCCTTCCCAAAACTGGGCAAAGGCTTACTGGGCTTTGGGGAGGAGGTAGAAGGGACGCAGGTGGCGCTGTTGGTTAAACCACAGAGCATAGGACTTGCCAATCAGAAGGTCGGCGGTTCGAATCCCCGCGATGGGGTGAGCTCCCATTGCTCGGTCCCTGCTCTTGCCAGCCTAGCAGTTTGAAAGCATGTCAACATGCAAGTAGATAAATAGGTACTGCTCCGGCAGAAAGGTAAACGCCATTTCCGTGCACTGCTCTGGTTCGCCAGAAGCGGCTTAGTCATGCTGGCCACATGACCCGGAAGCTGTATGCCGGCTCCCTCGGCCAATAAAGCGAGATGAGCGCCGCAACCCCAGAGTCGGTCACGAATGGACCTATTGGGTCAGGGGTCCCTTTACCTTTACTAAAAGGGCATTAGGACCCTACCAGAGCCTCGTGCCTCCTTCCCAAAGCCCGGCTTCGGCCAGCGCCACGAGGGTTGTGGGGAGGGTGTCAAACCTCACACAGGGAAGCATATGACCAAGCTGTACCTCTGGTGAGAGCACATTGGCAAGTTGTGACTCTGCCTCCAGCTGCTTTCTTGACCATGTGCCACTGGGCAAAGTCACAGGTAGCATCCAGATCGAGGCTTCCGATCGTAGTTAAGTTGTATTCATAAATTTATGGCCCTGTTCTCCCCAAATATGGCTTTGTGGCTTAATTTGGGTTTAGGAACAATGCAGCCACTCACACTTATCAAGCATCTTTTGTACACAGGCAGAAGATGGAGGGAGGATAAAGAGCTCTGCACAAGCAGAAATCAACCCATTTATTGCAAAGTCTAGAAAGATTTCTGAGCAAGCGCTTGGAGAGAGGCAGCCTTTGCATTTGTGCAGATCCAGGCCCAGGCTCAGAGTCCCACAGAGCTTTAGTTCACAGAAATTATGGTTTAAAGAAAAACACTCTGGGCTTTCAGAAGAAACTAAAATGAATCTGAACTGTCTTTATAGCAACAGAGATGTAAACAACAGACATTCAGAATTTTGTATCCTTTTCACCTTTAATTACATCCCATGTGACTTCACCTGACTTTTCTCCCAGCAAAATCAGCAACACCTATTTTATCTCTCTGGGCACCTGAAAAGGACCTGCCATTTAAAAAAAAATATTATTGCTTTCATTTTAAAAAAACAAAACAAAACAAAAAAATCTTTCCTTTAAAAGACCTTGAAAAATAATGAATGTGCTTGTTTTTTGATAGAGCCCTCATTAGTACTCCTTCGTCTGAAGAATACTAATTCTACATAGATAAAACATCTCTGTTAACGGTATTTTCCTGTTGAAACTTGCAGGTTGTAACTTGAACGAAAGGAGTTTGCATTAATCTGCGCTTTCAAGACCCTTCCTTAGGGATTGTGTTCCAAGGAATAAAAACAACCTGCATTTAGTTATACGCACTTTGTGGAAGTTATGTAATGTTGAGTCACAATCCGATAACATGCTATTGTATGTTTGTGCTGCTTTAAATACAACAATTTCTTTTAAACCTTCAACGCATGCACATTTGCCACATGTTTCTATCCCCGATGATGTCAAGGATTAAAAAAACGAAATTGAAAAATAAGAGTGAAGACTTTGATGTTTCAGTGTTTGCGGAAGGAAAGGAGATCAAATGTGGGTTTCCCAGTGTCTAATAAGTCTTGACTTTGCCTTCCGACAGATTACATCTGTATCTTCAGTCCGCTTGGTTCATTTGATGGACAGATGCATGTCATGCAATACCTGATGAGAAACCAGTGATTCTGCTTTGGGCCTCCTCTGCTCTGAGCTGTCAGACGCATCATTTCTCTGGGGCCTCTTTCGTCTTGCTGTGCATCAGAGCAAAATAATATTTTATTGTTCAAGGTAATTAATAATTCATCAAAAGACACACACACAAAAAGACGGCACATACACAAATACAGATATAAATCTTATTAAGGTTTCTTGGATAAAGTTTCCGGGCTCTTTTTTTGCATTTAAGAATTTTCCGTCCTGTATTATATCATCCAATATTGGAATGAGCTGGGGAGGGCGGGTGGTGGTGGAATGTAATATAAAAATTTGATAAATTGCTTTCTGTCTGTAAATGAGAAAACAGACTTGTAAAATGTGAAATGAACCATTCTGGCAAAGTAGAATTTGAGCTTAGAGTGTAAACACTTGAGTTAATGGCTAGGGTATCTCAGAGTCTCAGAAGCCACGGTACACAGGGAGGGTGAAACTGAGGTTATGGAGGCACTATCAATATTTTACATTGAACATCCTTACAGGCCGTAATTAGACAGATTACCTGTTATGCATGGCGTAGTGTGCTGAACAGTTTTAAACTGGCTTGTCCTCAAGGCAAATGGAAGGCAAAGTCAAAAAGAATTACGCTCGACACAAATAACACTGAATGTTCTATTAATGGCTCCGGCAAAAATGAAACCTTCCCAGCCAATGCTGTATTTAATTTTTAACTCCATTGACTACAAAAGAGTTTGTTAAATATTTACTGGCCACTTGAATTTATGTACCCAACCAGTCCCAGCCACCCGCTTCTGCATATATATATTTAAAAAAAAAAAACTAGTGACAGGATTATAAATTGTTGGCATAAACCATAACAAAGCCTTATGTTGCAATCACTTGAACTTAAATGTGAACTCTGGGGTTCTGCTCTGTTATTCTTTGCATCTCAAAATATCAGGGCTCTGGCTCAAGGCAGAGATTTATGTGCGTTTGGGTGCATTCAGATTTATGTGCATTCGGGTCTTGAGCATGCTGTGGTTTGTCTGCATGGGCAAAGGAATGTGAGACTGCTGGGGAGTTTTGTCCTTGTGTTGATGCTCCCACATTCGGAGCAGAAGACCCGTACATTTTCTGCCCACAAGGACTGGTGAACCGCTTGTCAACAAAGATGCAAACACAAATTTGAACCAGTGTAATAGATTTTTTTTTATAAAAAAAGGGGGGGGGAGATGCAAACACAAATTTGGACCAGTGTAATAGTTTTCTTTAAAAAGACTACTACTACTACTACTACTACTATTATTATTATTATTATTATTATTATTATTATTATTATTATTATTATTTCATTTTATAATGTATCTAAAACAGAAAGAACAATTCTAACAAAAGACAAAAATTAAAAGATGCAAAACTAAAAAATAGGCACGTGGAATGAGTTAATACAATGTCGATAATTTTTACCTGGACAGGAAGAATACTATTATCATTATCATTATCATTATCACATCAAGTATTGTTCCAGTTTTGCCAGGTTTGTGACAAGGGTTGTCTTGAAAATGATGGTTCTACTGCATATGACATAAAGGAATGACAAATCATATAATAAGTGTCCAGAGGTACTACTCCTTGTTGAAATCTCAAATTATGCATAATTTTCTCCGTTAATAGCTATATGCCAGAGTGGGTGGTCCAAGATTCTGGGCTGTTTTACACCAGTATGAGAACAAAACCCCATTTTGGCAATTTTTCTAGAAAAAGAGGTTCTGAAACTCTTCTCTTATAATTGCAATGGTGCTTGCCTGAGAGGTGTCAGAACTGAGTTCCAGTGAGCTCTGGCTGAAAAAAAAGCCCTGGGTTCAGAAAGCAATGCAGATTAAGCAACACAGATTAGAAAGCCTTCAAAACCTTCAAAACAAAAAAGCTGCTATATTACAAAGCACTGTTGGCAACCTAACTTTCCATAACAGCCATCATTTGATTTGAACAAATTCTTGGCCCATTATTTTATACATGCCCATTTTTCATGACGTGCATTTCAGTATTCTCATGGTTCTCGGATGTTTGTCTCTGTTGTCTACCACTGTAGATGAAGGGAGAATATTTGGCGCCATTTCCAGTGACTGGTGAGAAATAACACCTCGTGTCTGCTGTTTTTAATGACCATGAAAGTAGAAAGAAGCAAAACAGCACACCAGAAAGGGTTCCTCCAGATGACCTGTTTCTTGAGCATCCCTCCTTATTTTCTTCCAGAAAGACTGTACCCAATTCATACCATGTCCACTCTTTATTGAGAATTCATTCAGTTGCATAGAAGTTTTATCTCTTTCTGCCAATTGGTTGTTGTCTCACTTGAATGCATTCCCCTGCCACTTTCCTTACTGCAATAAGTCTATCCTTTTATTTTTTTAAAAAAGTGGATTTGCTGCATTGGAAAATTTGAACCCACTTCAATTGCATGTCTGTCTGTCTAGCTATCTATCTATCTATCATCTATCTATCATCTATCTATCTATCTATCATCTGTCTGTCTATCATCTATCTATCAAGCATCTATCTATCTATATCTATCTATCATCTATCTATCTATCATCTCTCATCTTTTTGATTCAAGTCATATGGGGAAAATGATTGTTCAAACAATACATTATTTGTAATATTTAATCAACAGAAGCAATTGTCTTAATTAAATAGTCCCTAACCAACATCAATCATGCTGTGTTGCTTCTTTTACTTACTTAATTAGCAAAGTATTAATTAAATAAGTAGTTTAAAGCAACAGTTATTTGACTTTAAAAACCCCTTTTTGTTAATTAGTTAACAGTCACGTACGATGTAACATAGTTGTGAAAGCAGTCATCTTACTAGACTACGTAAGTAAGAACATAAACTCTGGAAAATGTGAAATAAAATATTATAGCTTAATGTAACCCAGCTGTTTTGCTAAATATATCCAATAAATTGCTCCCATAATCTGTACATTATATAAAATGTAATACAGTGGTACCTTGGTTTACGAACTTAATCCGTTTGAGAAGTCTGTTCTTAAACCAAAGCGTTCTTAAATCAAGGCGTGCTTTCCCCTAGCAGCGGGGGACTCAATTTACAAATGGAACACACTTCCGGGTTTGCAGCGTTCTTAATCCAAGTTGTTAATAAACTAAGCTTTTCTTAAACCAAGGTACCACAGTATAATACATTTAAAAAACAACAAACAAACAATCTGTTTTTGTGGGGTTAGCTATACTAATTATAAATCATAATGATTTTTTAAAAAACAAATGTTTTCCAATGCTCCAGATCGATTTGTTAACTTGCTGTGTATATGCTGAATTCTTGAATCTATTTAATCGGTTTATCCAGTCAGCCACCTACTGAGAAGGGTCATTGTGTCAAGCAATCCTGAATGGTATTTTATGCGAATTGGGAACAGAGCTTTTTAGAGGCCAGAGGTTTAGGAACATAAACCAGATGTGCTCATTTGAAAACAGTCCACTAATTTTATTTTTATTTTTTTTATAAAGGTCATCGATTTAGATCTTTTTTTTTAAAAAAAAATCTGGTGTATACATTCCTTCAAAACTAGGCTTTTTATCTTCTTTTTTTATAAAAGGTTGTGAATTTCGCTGATTTCCATGATAAAATATGTGTTCTGATCTCTGCATTTAAATGCTTTATAACCTGATATTTATCTTATGGATTCACTTATTTAGCTTGGGGGGAGGCAAATGGTGTACTTTCAACTCACTATTCACTGTTTTTACACCATAGAATCCTGAAAGTAATTTATTCATTTATAAATAAATAGGGTTTTCTGTGCCCCTTCTTTCTCACATTCCAACAATTTGTGTGGAATAAATCTAGGTCATAGCATTGCTGTCAGCAGGAAGGCTCCCCCTCCCACAAAAAAAAAGACACTTCTCTAAAACCTGATGTCTTGTCAGTCCCTCGTGGCCACATTATACATAATGTAATGCCATTAGTTTGTCTTCAGAATGTGTATAGAATATGCTAGCATGAATGAATCACCTGAAAGCAGCTGGCTTACTTATAAACAGGACATATTAGACAATTTTTCAAGAAATACATAAGAATGCTGCTTTGCTCCTTCAGTGCTCTCTTAAGACATCCTTCCCTGCTCAGTCAAAAATACATAGGATGATACTGTGACCCTTGAAACCTTAGGTACTGATTCTGGTGGGAACTCAAAACCACTCACCCCATAAAACTAATGCCAGCAAGTATATCCTTTTCCTATTCTAATTGGCCCAGGTACATCTTTCTCCAACAACTGTAATCAAAGAGTCTTTATGAGCCCATATCCTGTAACAACTGGTACAGTTTTGCCACAATAGCAAGCGGGCTGGAGAATAAGGAACATCTCAGCCCAAATCCTTACAGCCTTTCACCAACACATGGGAGTTTCACCCATCAGCTGAAGCTAAGGTAGGATCTGTTGCTTCAGCAATGAAGCAGGTCAGACTAGCAGCTTATATAGATTCCGTCGAGGGTTGCCACAGCAGGAGCATCCCAGACCCTTTCAGGGCTCACACCTGAGATAGAAGGGCAGTCCCTGGTAGTGTCACAGAAGCAGGCCCTAGAGATGGAGGTTAATTGGGCGAGGGGAGCAGAAGAGAGCACACGCACACACACACACAAGGGTCTATAACAAATTATTATTATTCAACTATCAGACTTTTAGAAGACATCTGAAGGCAGCCCTGTTTAGGGAAGCTTCTAATATTTGATTAATTATTGTATTTTAATATTTTGTTGGAATCCACCCAGAGTGGCTGGGGAAACCCAGCCAGATGGGCGGGGTATAAATAAATTATTATTATTATTATTATTATTATTATTATTATTATTATTATTATTTCTATGCAGATGTGGGTTTAGGGGGCCGTGACCAGTTGGGCAACACTGGGTGCTAGGCCTCGGCACTGCTACAGTGGGTTCTGCAACTAAGATTTAGAATGGAGCGAAACCGGAAGGGAGCGCTGAATTTTGGTGTCACACAGGGCACCGCAAGGTCCATCACGGATCTCTGCTATAATTTGCAGCAAGCTCCTGCCCTGCTGAAGCTTGAATGCTTCATGCAAAATCTTCTTAATGGTCTCTTCTTTCTTCTTCTTCTTCTTCTTCTTCTTCTTCTTCTTCTTCTTCTTCGGCACTCTTGATGGATTGAAGCCCTCCACCGTCCACCTGGAAGGGCCAGGCAAACCTAGAGACTTCAGGTCAAGCCTGGAGTTTCAAACAGGTGTTTCCAGGTGCTTGCCCCTCCTCCTCATGTGCAGCTGGCAATTCAATGGCAGTTCTGAAGTTCCTGCATGGTTCGCCATCTCCTCTGCTCCTGTGGCCTTGAGGGAGATGAAGGGGCATCTGAAAGCCATTCAGAAACCCAGATAAGTGGCATGGGACCATATCTGTCAACGTTTCCCTTTTTTAAAGGGAAATTCCCTTATTCCAAATAGGATTCCTCACAAGAAAAGGGAAAAGTTGACATCTATGCATGGGGGCCTCTAGTCCTGAGTCAGGGATGTCCAGTTCACATGGTTCCTCTGGGTTATTGGCAACCTTGCTCCAGGTTCAAGGTCTGGTCAGGGCTGAACCCTAAAACAGGGCTGTCATGTAAAGGAAGCAGGGCCATGAGTATTCAGAGGCCACAAGGTTGTCAGAGTGCAGCCACCATTGCTGAGTATCAAGCAAAACAGGTCAGGAAGTTAGGGTGGGCAGAACTGTCTATCACTGTCACCTTCCCTCTCTCACTGCCCAGGCTACACAGAAACTGTGTCGGCATGGTAGCCCCTACTATAGCAGTGCACAACAGCACTCAGAAGGCAAACCAGCGTAATGACATCCTCAATGTGTTCCCATGTCACTGAGTGGCTTGGTCCAAACTAATCCCTTTTTTTTCAGGGACAACAGTCTCATTGTATAGTCAGGGTCCAGGCACAGCTGCGTAGCTTTCCTTTATCACTTCCACCCGAAAAAACAGGATTATGTCCATGAAGAACCAAAGCAGAGAATGAAATCGCCAGCTCCTGATTAGATCAGCAGAAAGTAACTCATATTTCCCTCCCTGTACATAGAATAGCCTTGCCCACCTCTTTAGGAGCTAGCGGGGTCACACATGGCGATTTGTAATAATGTAATAATTTAGCAGCACTGGTCTACTGATGCGTAGATCACATTCACTGGATAGGGGTGAATGTGTCCTTTATACATGATGAAATATGCATGACTTTCCATTTCTAGGCCAGAAATAGTAGTCAGTCTCCCACGTTCCACCTAGTTCTTAAAATATGTAAATAAATACTTGACTCTGACGGTTAGTTTTATCACTGATTGTGAGATGTATATTTTAATCAAATGTTCTTCCTGTGTTTCAGTGCTTTAGAATATGTACAGTTCTTAACCAAAGTTTTAAAATAATGTCTTTTTAGGCCTTTTAGGAAAAAGAGGAAAATTAAACAGATTTTGATTATTTATTTTGCCTACCCTTATAAACGGGGGGTTTGGGGGAGGGACTGCTTGAACAGTTCAGAGTGAATGCCATGATTGCCCTGAGTAATGCAAATTCTTTAAGATTTAGAAAATACCCCTTCCAGCCACCTAGCTTCATTCACAGTATGAAAAGTGAGTATCCTAAGGTGATAGTACCTACAAAGGAGGAGTGGCAGATGAAATGAATGGAATACACAGAATTTGCAAGCTTAAACAGCAAAATTAGAGAGCAAGAAGAGAAAAGTTTTAAAGAGGAATGGAAGCCATTTGTAGACTACCTAAAAACAATTGTAAAAATGTTAGAATTTTAGTTGGTTTGGAGTAAGCTCAGCAGTTAAAGATTATAATGAGAAGAATTTGAATGCTTAGTTAGAAAAAAATAGAATATGCAACAGGAATGGGAAACTTTAGAGAGCCATGAAATGATGGACAGGAAGTTGATGGAATAGAATTATGGATTGATGGAATGTATCTAATTTTTCCCTTTTTTCTTCCTTTTCTTTCCCTTTTTTCTTTTTTTTTATTCAGTTCTGTATTTCGTGCCCTTATAAATTTGTAAATAAAAATTAAGAAAAGAAAAGTTAGTATGCTAGAATCTCTAGGTAATATTTTCAAGCGGCAGCAATGATGACAGTCTCAGCCTGGTCAGACACTTGGCCTGGGCAATGCTACTTCCTAAGTGTATCACTTGATATACTTGCATTTGAATGGAACGAGTACCAAATGCTGCCTAGTTGGTTATCCCTGCTCTAAACTAGTTTCACCTGCAAAGGGCAGCTGACCCAGCCTTTACATATGCAGAGCACAAATGCCTGAGCTGGTCTCAAATAGTTCCCAAAATCTGTTCTCAGATAGCATGTAGACAGAAATCCTTTACAGGCATTATTCAAATCCAGAAATATGTGAGGAGCAGGGACATTGGGATGACTGTATTACTGTCCCTTTGACCCACACTCCGTGGTTTGGAGGATGGCATTCAGAAGCAAGAATCCTGATTCTACCAGTGTCCTCTTCCTTCGCAGTGTAGAAACCTTAACTCTAAGGCCATGCATTGGATAGGGAGCTTCCATGAGTGCTGGAAATGGATGGGAGAGAAATTTGATTCAGGTCACTTTTAAAGGAGAACCCACCTAAATGACACTTTCCAAAACAATACACATTCCAAAACATAACCATCCTTCAAAATTCACAGTTCTCTGAATTTTGCAGTGCAGTTCTCCAGATATGCACAAAACTCCGTATTTTTGTTACTGAATGCACTCAGGGCAGAATGTGTTACAAGCATGTATATATTGTAAAATCATATAAATATAAAGTTTATATTAGGAGAAATTAGCACTGAAATACTGATGAACTTTCACTGTGAACTTTTCTTGTGAAAAATTGCAAACACATAGAAATGTGGAGAACTGAATTTAAGATTGGAAAACTGAGAAACTAAGAGCAACCAAATTGATACATTCCCCCCATCCCTATTCCCCACTTCAGAGAGTCATCCTCCACTTGTGCAACAGGAATGGCAATGGTGGGTTTAGTAAGCACACTCATCTCCATGCGTTACCTCACATGTTTTAGTTCCATATTTGAATAATGCCTGAATAGAGGATCAAGGACTTGGAGAACTAGACAGAATTCTATCTCCTGCTGTTTAATAATTGTGGCCATGTTCCTCATTCCAGTTTTACAAAATGTTCCTCTCAAGTCTGCACTTCAAAATAGGCCAATGTAGCATACTTCCACCTTAGAAATTCACAACAAAATAAAGTTATCTTCACAGGAATCTCGTGACAACTTGAACTTGCAGTCGCCAACACATTTTTCAATATGATTCCAAAGTCACAGGTTTAAATTAATAATGTACTTGGGATTTATCTGAACAAATAAGCCAGCTGCAATGTCAAAACTCACAGTAAGCTGATGATGTTCTTTCTGCTTATGGAGAAGTATTGGGGGAGGAGGAAGCAAACTAATCTGTTATATTGGAATCTTGGAGGTCTTTAAGTCATTACCTACTCATTTACTTTGCACATTGTTATCAAGGGCCCATTTGGATTGGTAATCAAGAACAAGATAATTGACTGCTGGAGAGAAAGATGGTCTCCAGAAGACGTCCTGGTAAGGATACCCTGGGTTAATAAATTGGCATGTGGCCTAAAATAGCACATAAAATTCTAGCTAATAGAACACCTCTTCTTCATGGCTCTCTTAAGAGGGCATTGAGGAGTCCTAAGTAATGCTGGGGTCAGCTACTACTAGACTATATTAAAAATGATAAGTCATTGGGGGATTTGAAATTAAGTGGAACAAAATTAAGATATCACAGTATGAATGTATTATAGAGTTACTGACTTTGGGCCATCTTCTGTATTGCTCATAAGCATTTCATTCACAAAAGAAATCACAAAAAGGGGTATATGTTGTTGTAACCCATCCTCTGAAGTGAATACTAGTCATTTAGGCATTAGGCACATTCTTGCAAATGTTTTAATAGAAAATGATCTTGCACTGCAACGAAGGTTTACCATAGTTTACATTCGGAAATAATGTGAGTTTGTGCTTCCTTCTGATCTAGTCAGCTCAGCTACAGAAATCAAAGGCCCCTTGTAACCTAGATAACCAAGACTACAGGTTTTCCCATCTGATCAATACAAAAATAAGATGAATTAAATCCCGGCACAGGCAGCACAAACATGGCTGAACTTCCTATCAATAGACCTTTAAGGAACGAGATTCTTCTGGTAACTTAAACAACAGAGAGAACAACACTCATCTGGCACTCTTAAAAAAAAAAAGGAATAAGGAATATAGGGGTGGAATTGCTATTCACATAAAAAATTGTGAATTAATTTAATATGCAATAGTCAATAGGTTTGTTCTATACTCCTCTTTGAAATGCCAGCATTGTACAATATATCTGGGTTCAGAAACTAGCTTGGGGTGGGGGAGTTTATGCTTGGCTCAGATGAGAGATCAGCATTCACAAGTCCCCAAATCTTTTCCAGTTTGGATTAAAATCTAAGCTGTGTGGTTACCTCTCTCTCCCCAAATCATCCAGAACTCCCCAAATCATCTTCCTTTTAATTTGTAGAACAGTTACAGTGCACCCCTATCCTTACTCAAAGGTAAGTCTGATTCATTTCAATGGTACTTTCTCTGTTTGTCATACATCCCATTATGCTTGCACTCAGGAACTTTTCAAAATGTTTGTCTTTTAGCTTTCTTCCAATCCATTTTTAATAGGAAAAAAAATGATGATGAGGGGGAGGATTATTTATTAATTTATATGTCACTTAATGCCAAAATAAACTTCTAAGGGGTTTACACAAGCATTAAAGTACACACATTCATAATTAAAATATGCAATAGAACAATCCAATTAAAACATTAAAATAGAAACAGGCAGCCATAACTGGAAATAAAGTAAAATAAAACAAACCCATTAAAACAACACAGTAACAACATACTGATGACTGTTCTATTTCTATCCTAGCATAATGGTTTTCAAGATTGCTTGTATTCCCTTTACTTCTTAATTCCTGATTTTGTCTGTGTATTTTGTCTGTGTATCTCGCTCTGTTTTCATTTCCTTTATTTACCCTCTTGCTTTGACTGAATCCTTGTAAAGATGTTTTGTTTATTTTTTGTTTATTTTCAAGAACAAAACAGGTCTAGGATGAAATCTGCTCCCTTAGGAATCTCAATGGGAATGTGCTGCTGAGTTTAAAGATCCAGCACATGAACAAAGAATACCCTAAAAAAAACTTTAAAAAAAACCAACTATGATATTCTGCCTGGTTTATTTATGCTCTTCTAACTCATTGTTATGAATCCAAAGAACCTCTGTGAAACAACGGGTTCTTGCAGATGCAAGAGAGTTTAAAATTGCTGTTCCCTTTATTTATATTTGTATGTTAGTTAACAAAGTTTATATACCACTTGGTTGTAGATAGAAGCTCTAAGCAGTTTACAAAAAAAATAAAAACAAGCATTTATATTGTAAAAAAGGCAAATTTAAAAACAGGTATTAAAAAATCAAAATATATTTAAAATCAACAATCAAGTTAAAAATAGGGCTTTAAAAAAAATAATAATGACTGTTTCTAGATGTCTGGATAAGTAAGGTAAAAGGTAAAGGACCCCTGGACAGTTAAGTCCAGTCAAAGGCAACTATGGTATTGCAGCGCTAATCTCGCTTTCAGGCCATGGGAGCCGCCATTTGTCCACAGACAGCTTTCCAGGTCATGTGGCCAGAGTGACTAAACCGCTTCTGGCACAACAGAACACCGTGACGGAAGCCAGAGTGCACAGAAACGCCATTTACCTTCCCACCACAGCGGTACCTATTTATCTACTTGCACTGACGTGCTTTCGAACTGCTAGGTTGGCAGGAGCTGGGACAGAGCAACGGAAGCTGACCTCGTTGCAGGGATTCGAACAGCCAACCTTCTGATTGGCAAGCCCAAGAGGCTCAGTGGTTTAGACCACAGCACCATCCGCGTCTGGATAGGCTTGCCTGAACAAAAATATTTTTAGGAGGTGCCCAAAAGAGTACAACAAAGGCATCTGCTTGATGTCAATAGGCAGGGACATCTAAAGTATGGCTGCTACCATGCTAAAATATATAGTTATTTCCAGTGGAAAACTAATTCTGTGTGGCACTGTAGCAGTGCCAGATTATCAAATAGCAATCTTCTGCCCCACCCACTGGCCTGCCTTTTATGCCTCTTTTGAAAATGAGGGAGCTTTCAAAGGGAAAAGGTCAACGTTCCGGTGGTTCATCCAAGTCACTGGGCATGCCAAGAACAGCACTTTGTATTCCAGTCAACTACTTGTAATAGAATATGCTACCTAGTTCTACGTATGTTTACTGACTTTGTGCTCAGTGAGGCTTACTTCCAGATAAAGGTGACTAAGGTTTCAGGCTAGACTACGTGCAACAGGGCAGGGTTGCAGCTAAAGATTTTGCAAGTAATGCCCATATTAAATAGCTGTAATTAGGGTGATGCCATTGGAGGAAGGACATTGATTCCACAGTTAAACATTTGTGTTGCTGATTCTATAGATACTTCAATCATTGTTCTCTTCCTAACTCCCAGAACTTTATTCCAGCAACAGGAAAAGCACCTATCATTTTACAGAGGATTACATAAATAGGTCTCTGTCCCTAAGCAGCTTACAATCTAAAAAGAACAGTGGATAAAACGAATACATAAGTAATGATACAGTTGAATATATCCAGTGTAACATGCTTCAAGAGATTGTGTAAGTATTTCATTAAAATATTTCTGCTTGCACCCCAATATCTCCCAAGTGGTGAGAGACTTCAGGGGTTCCAGTGCTTATCCAGAGTTTGGTTTCCTTGGAATGAAGGTCAAGGGAGACTGTGGTGGATATAATTTAGTTATACAACCTGAGCAGAGGATGGAAGGGCTCACAGCACTTACACTCCAAGAGATTTTGCTTCTGATTAGTTTTCTAGAGGGGTGCCCAAAGCCATAGCCTTGGATTCAACATAGCGACACACACCTCTATGAGTCTTTCCAAGTCCCATCATCAGCCTGCCTCACACACCAATTGGTGTCCTGGCCTATTGTTCTCACATACAAGATGATGTCACTTCCAGCCAGGTAAGATGGCGGACAGGGAAAAGGTGCATTGTCTCTATGGCAGCATGGCACACTCTTTAAGTCATGCAGAATATGGTGCCTACAGCCCTTGCTACAGCCATTACTGGTTAGGCCAATACGGAATCACAGACTTCGGGGGAGATCCAGATATATCATCCAGACCAATCCCCCCAACCCTATATTTATCTGTGAGAATCAATTAGCAATATAAATTAATTGGGTTGCGTCCAACTAAGTCACTAAGTGAGCAAAATGACTTCTGCAAGAGCGTTGGAATTCCCCCTCCCCCCCAAAGTTAATCTAGATGTTCCCTCAACCCTCCAGAGCAGGGGGTTTTTTTGGGGCGTGAGGACACGTAGGTGGAGAAGAAGGGGGAAGTTATGTTGAGCTTACAGTAGTTGTTCCCCTAGCAGAACAACTTGGATTCAACCAGTTGAAAATAAGGTAAAGCTTTAGGAAGTAAAAAAGAGAGAGATGAAATTATAGTTTTTGAAGCATTTCTTAAAAGACGAAAGAGGGGAAGATGGTGACTCTACTTGTCCTGCTAACATCTGAACACAATACTCAATTTGACATCATTGCACTGTTGCTTCATCTGAGCCTGTGACCTATGAGCAGTGATGTAAGGCATGATAGAGCAACGAACAGTACAATGATGTCATGTTACACTTTGCTTTTGGTGATTGAGCGAGTGGTTGCTGAACAACTCCAGGCATGCCTGGAAGAAGCGGACCATTTGGATCCCTTCCAGTCGGGATTCAGGCCTCATCATGGGACTGAAACTGCCTTGGTCGCACTGGTTGATGATCTCATAGAATCATAGAATCATAGAATCATAGAGTTGGAAGAGACCACAAGGGCCATCGAGTCCAACCCCCTGCCAAGCAGGAAACACCATCAGAGCACTCCTGACATATGGTTGTCAAGCCTCTGCTTAAAGACCTCCAAAGAAGGAGACTCCACCACACTCCTTGGCAGCAAATTCCACTGTCGAACAGCTCTTACTGTCAGGAAGTTCTTCCTAATGTTTAGGTGGAATCTTCTTTCTTGTAGTTTGTATCCATTGCTCCGTGTCCGCTTCTCTGGAGCAGCAGAAAACAACCTTTCTCCCTCCTCTATGTGACATCCTTTTATATATTTGAACATGGCTATCATATCACCCCTTAACCTCCTCTTCTCCAGGCTAAACATGCCCAGCTCCCTTAGCCGTTCCTCATAAGGCATCGTTTCCAGGCCTTTGACCATTTTGGTTGCCCTCCTCTGGACACGTTCCAGTTTGTCAATGTCCTTCTTGAACTGTGGTGCCCAGAACTGGACACAGTACTCCAGGTGAGGTCTGACCAGAGCAGAATACAGTGGCACTATTACTTCCCTTGATCTAGATGCTATACTCCTATTGATGCAGCCCAGAATTGCATTGGCTTTTTTAGCTGCCGCGTCACACTGTTGGCTCATGTCAAGTTTGTGGTCAACCAAGACTCCTAGATCCTTTTCACATGTAGTGCTCTCAAGCCAGGTGTCACCCATCTTGTATTTGTATTGTGCCTCTCATCTCCGGTGAGCTAGGGACAAAGGTGAGAGCTGTTTCCTAGTTCTGCTGGATCTCTCAGCGGCGTTTGATACCATCGACCATAACATCCTTCTGGACCGTCTTGAGGGGCTGGGAGCTGGGGGCACTGTCATACAGTGGTTCCGCTCCTTCCTCCTGGGCCGTGTTCAGAAAGTGGTGGTGGGGGATGAGTGTTCCGACCCCTGGGCTCTCACTTGTGGGGTGCCACAGGATTCTGTCCTCTCCCCCATGCTTTTCAACATTTACATGCAGCCACTGGGAGAGATCATCAGGAGGTTTGGGCTAGGTGTTCATCAGTATGCGGATGATACCCAGCTCTACCTCTCTTTTAAATCAGAACCAGTGAAGGCGGTGAAGGTCCTGTGTGAGTGTCTGGAAGCGGTTGGAGGATGGATGGTGGCTAACAGATTGAGGTTGAATCCTGACAAGACAGAAGTACTGTTTTTGGGGGACAGGAGGCGGGCAGGTGTGGAGGATTCCCTGGTCCTGAATGGGGTAACTGTGCCCCTGAAGGACCAGGTGCGCAGCCTGGGAGTCATTTTGGACTCACAGCTGTCCATGGAGGCACAGGTCAAATCTGTATCCAGGGCAGCTGTTTACCAGCTCCATCTGGTACGTAGGCTGAGACCCTATCTGCCTGCAGACTGTCTCGCCAGAGTGGTACATGCTCTGGTTATCTCCCGCTTGGACTACTGCAATGCGCTCTACGTGGGGCTACCTTTGAAGGTGACCCGGAAACTACAACTAATCCAGAATGCGGCAGCTAGACTGGTGACTGGGAGCGGCCGCCGAGACCATATAACACCGGTCTTGAAAGACCTACATTGGCTCCCAGTACGTTTCCGAGCACAATTCAAAGTGTTGGTGCTGACCTTTAAAGCCCTAAACGGCCTCGGTCCAGTATATCTGAAGGAGCGTCTCCTCCCCCATCGTTCTGCCCGGACACTGAGGTCCAGCTCCGAGGGCCTTCTGGCGGTTCCCTCACTGCGAGAGGCCAAGTTACAGGGAACCAGGCAGAGGGCCTTCTCGGTAGTGGCGCCCGCCCTGTGGAACGCCCTCCCATCAGATGTCAAAGCGATAAACATCTACCTGACATTCAGAAGACATCTGAAGGCAGCCCTGTTCAGGGAAGTTTTTAATATGTGACATTTTAGTGTATCTTTCATTTTTGTTGGAAGCCGCTCAGAGTGGCTGGGGAAACCCAGCCAGATGGGCGGGGTACAAATAATAAATAATAATAATAATAATAATAATAATAATAATTATTATTATTATTATTATTATTATTATTATTATTATTATTTGCTATCTCTCATCAGGTGTCTGTTCCAGAAGACCATTCCTTGCACAGGTAGGAGCCAAAGGTGGGAGAGGGGAAAAAAGCATGAGATGTTTGATAGCACAAGAGATCTTTGGCCTCACAGAAAAAACAGAGCCAAAAGATGGTGGAGCCAAAGCTGAAACAGAACAGGAAATCAAAGGCAGAGAAGAAGTAAGGGCCATAAAGCAAAAGCCAAGTGCTTCATCTAAACATGAGATGAATAACCAGTGAAAAGAACAACAGAGAAGAGTCACATAACTATGAGAAAGAGAAATAATGTGGGCAGTCAAATTCTGGACGAAGACCAAAAGTTTAAGGTGATAAAGGTGGAGGGGAGAGGAAGCAAAAAGAACATGACATTAATCAAGATGAGCCATGATTAAACACTGAGCAAGCATTTTTTTTTGTATTAGAAACAGATGGAAGATTAATTTTAGCAACACTGAGGAAAAGAGGGGAAATGGGAAGATCTGGCAGCAGAATCCATCTGCTGGGAAATAAGGAGGAATAATAGACAACAGTGGGGCTATGGACCATGATCAGAGAACTGCAACACAAAACCTCAACAGAAACAGTAAAGAGAGAGAGATTGGATGATTTAGAAAGTAAGATGATCTATGGAGTCTACTTAAGATTAAGCATTAGGTGATGCTTTAATATCCAGACAGAAATGTCTGAAAGATGATCAGAAATATGGGAAAGAAGAGAGAGAAGGGCAGAGAGAGGGAGGAGTAGAAGAGAGGCAGTACTGAGAGATGTAGAAAGTACTGCATTTACTCAAATCTAATGCTCACCTTTTTTGGCCAAAATACGTTGTGAAAATTAAGGTGTGCATTACATTCGATGGCACATTTCCCAGCACATCCTTTTTTCTTTTTTTTTGACATGTGCACAGGATTCCATGGTGCATTAGACTCGAGTAAATACGGTATACGCTGGACCAAAAGAGTGAATGAGTGGAATGAGCCTAAAAAGATTAAAGGGGGTGAGGACATGAGGGAAGAGGAGGAAGAAGAGGAAGAAGAAGAGGAAAAGAAAAAGGAGGAAAATTTAGGAGACATATCCTATTAAAGCCAACCATGAAAACAAACCCAGAAATTAAGATCTAGAAGAAGAATTAGTGAAATTGTCTCAATAGTAGTCAACCTAGAGGGGGAAATAGTAAAAGAATATCATCAGAAATTTCAAAGAAGCAGTTAACAAATGAACTGCTCCAAATGACCCATTTACTGATAGTTTGACTATACCTGGTCTTTATTGGGCATTTGCTCTGATTTGTTTGTGTTTACGTCTCTTTATGTTATATGACAATGAGCATTCATCCTGAATTCTGTCTGATTTGTTTGCAGGATGTTTAAATGTCTTCCCATTCATCTGTCACTCATCCCACAGTTTGCAGTGGATTTCCTAATCATTTTCCAAACCATAAAAAGCCCAGGTTTGTTGGTTTGTTTGTTTGTTTTTAAGTGGAATTGTTGTGCAGGGGTGACAGAGCAGTTTAATCCACTTTTAATTGCAGAAGCCTAAAATTGTGGATTGCACTTCAATTCCTGCAAAATGCTGGTAGTTTGGAGGCACCCAAAGATAGAATAGAAGAATTAGGGCAAGTTGAAGTTTGACGAAATGAGTGCAAGAATAAACAAGAGAAACTAAGGAATAAAGAATAGAACAAAGACCATAAGTAAAAGAAAGGATTTCACACTCATTAAACAAATTGCTTTTTTCCTCTTCCTCCCCACTTGAATATTGGGCTAACAACAACAAAAATACACATCAGACTAGTACAATAAATGTAGACTGAATACACTTTTAAAAATAGAATAAAACTCATTAAAGCAATGGGTGGGATGAATCATAAAGATGAATGCATTGTTGAATCAACCAAATATATTGATAAGCAGAGGGAGGTGACAGCTTTCTTTCTTTCTTTCTTTCTTTCTTTCTTTCTTTCTTTCTTTCTTTCGTTGCTAAATGTAATTTCACACATTCACCTGATTAGTCCTCTGGTTGGTGGGTGGTGCCGACTGGAACTGGCAGATAGAAAGACAAAGAAGTGTGCCCCAAAGCCATTTACAGGCAGAACCAACTCATCCTCCTCTTTATGGATTTTGATGTATTTCTTAGCAACACTAAGCAGGAAGAAGCTGATATCAAATTCAGAAGAAGAAATGGACCATAGGCCTGTTGACTCTCGTTATTAGAATTGTTCCCAGAAATCGGAAATCCTGATATGAAAATGAAGATACATCACGTAAGATACATCAGGCAAAAATCACCAGAGCAAAACTTTCAAGTACAAACCCATACACACTGGAAGAAGGGGTGAGGGGAAATATATATTACCCATATGCTCTGCATTGCAAGTTAATGACTCAGACATACTTTCTTCCAGCATCTTTCCTTAATTTAACCATAGAACAAGTTTTTGCTTAGGTCATTCTAATTGCTGAAAAGATCATTACTGTGATATAAATGTTAAAATATTTAATGTCATAACCTGCATTTGGCTTACGTTCTGCATATGTCCACACACACACAGTTCATTAATTGGAACTCCTTGGTGATTGTTTTAGATGAAGGCGTAGTATTTGGAAACTTTTTTTAACGTTATATTTTAATTATTAAGCTTGAGGCACCACTGACATGCGGAAGAAATACATTAAAAAATTTTTTTTGTGCCTGCCCCCAAATAAACTGCATTTAAACTTAGGTTTGAACTATGTGGTTTGGGTTAAGCTCTTGGTTCTCATTAAAAGCCCTTTATTTAGCACCAATTTAGTCTTTAGTGATTTCACTTATAAATCAGGTTTCCTGCTGCAATACATTCTAGACAGCTCACATCCTGAGAAGTCAGAAAGGAAAAATGTAGAAGGGAAACCCCAGCAATTGGGGGGAAATCCCAAGGAACAACAGGGATTGTTGTCTACCTTGCTGTTTTTCTGGCAAGAAGGACCACTGGAATCTTTGAAGGACAATCTGCCTTCTTTAGCCATGTTTTATGCATTATTGGGTGTATGTTTCCCTCCCCCTGACAGAGAGCTTATTTTCCAGGTTGGAAAAAGTGTGCACTTCATAGGATGTAAGTGGCAACGAGAAACTCTTATGTTGCCTCAGGCTACTTAATTGGAAAGAAAAACACATTGGAAATTGCATTTAGCTAGGATAAAAAAATGCTCACACAACCATTCCACCATTAAAAGCTGCAAGTCCTTCAGCCCCTCAGCCCTTACATCACTTGATAGATGACGATGATGATGATGATCATCATCATCATCATCAGTGCTTTTTTTCTGGGAGTACACAGGGGTAGTTTGGCCTCATTGAGGGGCAGCATTTCAATATGAGTAGGAAAATGAGCGTCGCCTAAACATTTTTAAAGAAAAAGGTGTTAATAATAATAATAATAATAATAATAATAATAATAATAATAATTTTTACCATGCCCATCTGGCTGGGTTTCCCCAGCCACTCTGGGCAGCTTCCAACAAAATCTTAAAAATACAATAAAACATCAGACATTAAAAACTTCCCTAAACAGGGCTGCCTTCAGATGTCTTCTAAAAGTCAGACAATTGTTTCTTTCCTTGACATTTGATGGCGGGCCCCACTACCGAGAATGCCCTCTGCCTGGTTCCCTGTAACCTCACTTCTTGCAGTGAGGGAGCCATCAGAAGGCCCTCAGAGCTCAGGGTCCAGGCTGAACAATGCAGGTGGAGATGCTCCTTCAGGTATACTGGGCCGAGGCTGTTTAGGGCTTTAAAGGTCAGCACCAACACTTCGAATTGTGCTCAGAAACATACTGGGATGGGAAAACAGGCAGATAATTTCACATGCTTGTATTCCCTTTAGTTTTGATTCTGTGGTTAAACAAACTCTACTCCATGGTGTGTATTCGTATTAGGGAAAGGAATGAGGTTCACCTGAATTTGGCATTCCCACAATCCTTTAGCAATTCTCATGGGTACAACAGGATAAATTCAGGTTACCAAATGTAGACTGAGAGGTGTGCTGTTTTTGTAGTGTTTGCCCTACTGCCCCATCCCCTAAATGTCTCAGAACACCACGGATTCTGGTTCTTTTGTGAGTAAGAAAATGGGCCATCAAGGACCAACCTGTATTACTGCTGTTGTCTCCTATTAGTCTCCTATTTAAAAGTTTTTTAAAAACCTTAGGAAAAAATAGGCTGGTGTACTGGTCACCATTGCAGAAATTAAAGTTTGGATTTTGCTGTACCTACCTCCCAAAATTGGGGGAGGGGTCTCCCAATTTGCAGCTCACAAATAGAATATCTGTGGGCTGTTGCAGGGCAGCCCTAATTCATACAGATCTTTTTGTACTATATTTTTCTCATGATGTCAGTGTTTGCTTTTGCAATTTTTGTTCATTGTTTGCTTTCGTAATTTTCACACACACGTTTACTTTTGTTGGCATTTTATTCCTGCTCTGTGCTTACATTCTGCCATTGTGGGAGAGAAAACTGAGTAATTGCTCAAGTACTGCAGCATTGGTTCTCACATTTGTCATTGGTTTCACAGCAATAGTTGGGCAACAGTCAGGATGTTTCGAAATAATTGGTTTCAGGATTACAGGCTAAAAAGTGTATTAGAATCTAGAGGAAACTCAGTGAGGTGCTGTACATATTACTTTCATAATCCTAGGAGATATGTATGTATGTATATATATTTTTGGGAAAGCTGTTGTATGTCCCCTGTATTGCTCTGGAGGTGATGCTTTAATTACTTTGCTGACAGATTAATTTTACCGTAACTAGGGATGGAAAATCTGTGGCCCTCCAGATGTTGTTGGAGTACAACTCCCATCATCCTTAACCATTGGCCATGTTGGTTGAGAATGATGGGAGCTGGAGTCCCAACAATATCAGGAGGACCACAGTTCCCCCAGCCCTGAACATGGTGATGGTTATGATGGAACTGAGTGTAATCTTCTAACTTCTACTCTCAAAGGGCCTACCTTCTTGCTACACTTTCTGTAACTGAGCCTAACATCTTGCTGCTGTCAGCACTATCCATTCACTTGTGTTGTCCATTTGTCCAAATTCTCCACCACAACCCAGAAAAAGAGTGCAAAGCAAGTGGGGTCTGCTGCTCCTTTTCCTCCGCTCAGTTGAGTTATTCATGGAATAACTCAACAATCAGGAATCTACTTTAGAATGTTACTGTCTAACCCCTGACTTATATCCAAATATAACTAAGTCTAATGCCACCTAGTGACTAAACTATATAATGACATTATCCACACACAAGACATGGACATTCCAAGCTGGCTTTTCGACATTTGGGACTCTCATATTGCCATAAATTAATTAATAGGTTAATTAAATGAAAGACCCAAGAATATAGGAAATTAGATATTCACACTTTGAAAGCATTGTAATATAAATGCAGTTCATATTTACATTGGACTAGACGTAGTGAAATACTTCTGTGCTTCCAAAAAGTGACAAAAAAATCATAATGTTATTAAGAAGAGACAACGTTTGAGGATTGGAAATGCCATCCGAGACTGGAGCTGAGATGAACTAATAATGTACTAATAAAAAAAGATAGACTTGAAGGTCACTGGGGAAGTGAAATATCGGAATGCACTTCCATGCCAGGCAAAATAAACACTGTTTGGAAAACAAAACACTAGTAATTTGGAAACAAACATTTTGTTAATCTTTGCTCTGAGGCTTGTTCAAGCTAAAAGAACACTACTGGGGAAAGAGTTAAAACTTCATGCACCTGCATTTTGCTTGTCTAGGTGTGTTTGCTTAGTTTAACTTCATTGATTCCTGTCATCTCAGGGGCATCCCAAACCTTCATAAAATCAAAAGCTGATTAAAGCTGCAGAGTTATTTGCACAGAATTACTTTAAACATAAAACCACATGAAAAGAAGACCCTGTTCTTGAATAACAAACCACGGGGAACACATCTATGGAGAGATGTGTAGAGCTTGCCCTTTATTGCTGCAGAGCTTTCTGGTATTCCATCCCATGGTGTAGGACACCCACAGAAACTCATGGGTCTCCACAGAAATTCCTATATCTGCAGGGTTTCAAAATGACCTCTGTACATGAAGTATTTGGGGTTTCTACATCCCTGGAAAAGCAGGCTTTTAATTAAACTTATTTATTCAACAGGAGTTGTATACCATTTAATCACCAGTGGATTATATAGAATATAAAATGTTCATTTAAGAACTGTGATAGAAGCAATCATTAAAAACAAGTACAAATAAAAAATATATAATATAAGTAAAACCAGCAGGTATTAAAAATATATGTGCTGATGTATAGGTATATACGTCTAGGTCAGCTTGCCTAAACAAAAATGGTTTTAGCAGGCAATTAAAACAAACCAGCAAGGGCACCTGCCTAATGCCAGGTTGCCAGGGAGTGTAGGTACAGCCACACCAAAGGATCAGTTCCTTGCAAGTTTGAAACAAATACTATGTGGCACTTTAAAAAAAAAAGGCAGCTCTACAGTTCCATAGGTTCTTCCCCTTCATTTTCTTGCGCAATGGTCTGTACATCCAGCCACCTGCCAACCTAGCAGTTCAAAAGCACGCCAGTGCAAGTAGATAAATAGGTACCACTCTGACGGGAAGGTGAACAGCATTTCCGTGCGCTCTGGTTTCTATCACAGTGTTCTGTTGTGCCAGAAGTGGTTTAGTCATGCTGACCACATGACCCAGAAAGCTGTCTGTGGACAAACGCCAGCTCCCTTGGCCTGAAAGCAAGATGAGTGCCATAACCCCATAGTTGCCTTTGACTGGACTTAACTGTCCAGGGGTCATTTACCTTTACCTTTTACCTATTACATTCTGTGGAGGAATAGTATGTGCCATGCTTCTTCAGCCAGTTTCAGAGGCTTCACTTTCTAAGAACAATGCAACATAGTGTTTAATGTTGTTCTTTAAAGCAATAAGTAACCACCCTGTCCCCATCAACTTGATAAGACTGCATTACATATAGGGCCCACAATTATTGTGGCACCCCATATGCAATTGACGCTCTTGTGACATCATGTATTCCCTTCTGCCGACAAGACACACCTCTGGCAATGTAGGCCCACTCTGTAGAATCCTATGGGACTTGGGGACAGAGCATAGGAATCCTGCTACAGAGGAATGCCTTGTTTATTTTACAAGGCTAATAAATGTGGTGGTGGTGATGCCACTGGGGCAGATGGATAAGATCAGGCTAAGCAGATACATTATGGAGCACTGTATGTGTTTTGCTTATATTGCAAACTTCCTGGTTGCTTTTTATATATCTATCAGGCCTGTGCTCTGCATGGCTTCTGACTGCACATCCGTTATTATTTAGGTGACAAATGCGGTATTAGAAAGCTGGAGTGTTGTGATCTATGTATCTGCAGGGAATTCCACGAAGGAGAGATATATTGACAAAGAGGCTAGCCTTGGAACCATAAAGAGACTGAAAGGATGACAGACTGAGCCTGCCAACTGAACTACAGGTTATGAGTTGACTCTGTGTACCTCTACAAAAATGAAATTGTTTTCTTTCAGGAAATGGGCCATCTTTTACAAATAAACCTGCTTGCTGCGCTGCTGGGGTCTCCTACTGAAGCTTTCCTGGTTGTATTTCAGCCTACAGCATCTCAGTGCTGGATTTACGCATAAGCTAAACAAGCTATAGCTTAGGGACCCACTCTCTTGAAGGCCCCCCAAAAAAATTAAAGGGAAAAAAAAACCCTGGATGTACATTGCCAAAATATAAGATAAAAAACCAAATAAAATAAAGCCTACATGCAGCAACAGTGTTTTGTGTTGTGTTGTGTAGGTCCCAAGATGTAATTCATGGGCCCTGCCTGCTAGCCTGCTCCCTAAAATATCACTGGTTTGATCATTTCTATATATAGAGGGCGTACATTCTGCATGGACTGGTTGCATGGCAACATGTACAAATGGCTTTAGATACCTATTAGGTCCATAATTTACCATATAATATATAATAAACACAAAAAACTGTGACAATTTGTTGTTGACAAAGGACAGCTGGACATATAATGTGCCCCATTACCTTCAGTAGCTTAGGGCCTCATCAAACCTAAATTTGGCCCTGCAGCAGCTTATCTTGTAGCAAACAGGAAGAAGGCTTTTTCTGCTGTGGTGTTCACTCTCTGGAATAGCTCCCTGAAATAAGGTAAGCACGCTAACTGAGATGCAGTTTCAGCACACGCAAAGAAAAAAAATTGCCCTCCTCTGCACTGTACATTTAAAGCAGTTTCAGGAAACAGCTATAGCACTGCAAGTAAAACGTTTTAAGTGTGTTTTAAGTACAATATACAATGTGACACTAGATGGCAATGTTGAGCCTTATGGAAAATTCAATGCATTTTTAAAAACGCTTTTTTAAAAAAGCATTTTCAGAACAGTTTTTATATGCATGTGGATTCCACCTCAGAGTTACAGCTCTCAGAATGGTTAAACAACCTGTGAAGAGGGCTTCACAGGGAATTCTGGGAATTGTAGCTCTGTGAGGGGAATAGGGGTCTCCTAACAACACTCAGCACCCTTAACAAACTATTGGCTCCCAAGATTCTTTGGGAGAAGCTACTCTTGTTTCAAGTGGTATGACACTGCCTTAAATGTACAGTGGGGATGGGGTCTTTGCTGACTACTTGTGTCCGTAATATAGACTGTTAATACTGCAGGATTTATTTTATTGTTGCTAATGTAGTTTTAATGGATTTTGTTGTAAATCCACCTTGAGAGGCTTTCATAACAAGAAATATAAAAATACATGAAAGAAATAAATAGAAATATCAGGCCCTCCAAGTATCCCTATTTTCCAGGGACAGTCCCACATTTACAGAAACTTTCTGATTTGACCCTGGAATGTCCTGCTTTTCCTTAGGATGTCCCTATTCTCGTCAGAGAAATGTTGGAGGGCATGCAATTTCCTTCATGTGAGCACCAGAACATAACTTAAGTGGCTATATAGCTAGCTAAGCACTGGTGATAGTTGCCCACAGGCCTAAGGACATCTAGAGCAAGGGAGGCGAAGGTCTGATGATACCCATTGTAGAGCCAGTAAGCACACTGCTATGAAGGAAGAATCTGGAGCTTGAAATGGGCTTTCGGTTGTTCTTTAACAGATGGGGCTTGCTGACAACACTGAGCGGCTGAGGGGGGACTCACTCTCTGTTCAGTGATGTCAGGGAGCACCCTTGAAAGTGCACCATGAGTCCCTTTGAAATCTGAAGTACAGTGTGTACAGGGGAAATTATCCATTTGCAGGTGCAGTTTGAATCCAAACCACACCTGCAAATGAACCTCAAAGCGGCTCACTGTAACCTCTGATGCATAGTTACAGCACATCCCTTAGAATTTCAACAGGGAAGCCAGATTCAGTGGGCCTGACTTTGACAGTTGGACCAGACCCAGTTCCCCCATCTTGACCCGCATTAGGCGGTGTTTGCTACACATTCTCTTTCTCCCTTTAGGGCTTCTGGCACTTTCTGAAAAGGGGACAGAGACAAAAACTCTATACATTAACATCAAGTCTAGCCAGGGCTGGAAAACAAACTGCTATCCTGGAACATTGCGCGGTGTTTGCCTGGTTCTCTGTGCTACCCAAGCCACAAGTAGAGAGTCATCTCTAGGACTGTGGAAGCGCTGATTGGCTTCCACAGTCCTATATATTGGGCAAAATTTGGAGTTGAAGGGGAAGAAGGTAGTGGTAAGATGAGGCAGCGGAGGAGAATCCAGCATGGTCACTGCTGGTCTTCAGGTTTCATACTGTATCCCTATAGAATTCTTCTCAGAAACTGTGGTATTAAGCCACGTATAATCACTAAAACAATCAATCCATCAATGGAACTACATGCGTATGAGTGGTCCTGATGCTGGTTAACATAGCGTTTTAAAATGTTATGACCAAAAAAATCCCATACTTCAACCCATATCTTGGAAAGAATTCAGTATTTTGAAAGCTCAGCACTTGTCTACTTGACACATACTGCATAGCTCGATAACAATTCTGCAGTCCAAGGCATAGTTATTCTTCATTAAATTTGAAGGACTGCATTTTCCCACACTCTTCCTAAACAGAGCATATCCAGTTCTTTCCATCTGATTATTACAACATAGTTGCCTTAGTATAGGTGTAGCCAGGGGAGAGATGGATTAATATGTCAGCTGAAATTGACAATAGGATGAGTAGTACCCTGTCTTGATAGAATTCCCCAGGGTTTGTAGCTTTCTGAGTGAATACTTATAGCCAGAAAGATTGTTTTAAGTAAAGTTATGTGTTTGCAGTGGAACCTTGCATCCTGAGATTAGTACTGAATGTGATCTTCCCTGGAAAAGCATTTATTTTTAATAAAATTGTTCAATTGTTTCGAAATTCCCATGCAATATCATTTTACTTGGTTATACACGAGTTGCGTGTTGAGTCCCACAATGCCACCCCCAAAAAAATTCACACTTCACACATCAATTTTTGTTTAAGGTTTTTGGCATAATTTTGGCCACAACTTTATTCAAAATACAAAAAATGTGAGTGGTTGCTTAGGCATTGGTTATGACTATCTGTCCTTGCCCTCAGGGACAGAGCTGGCCTTCTGGACACCAACGGAAGCCAGCATGGGAAGCAAGTATTGGGTGAGAAAATGAAGCTGGGCATCAGTCCCTCACTTCTTACCCTCATGTTCCTGTGGGGCTTGCACGGCCCAAGTCCGATGCCAGGGACAAGGACGAAAAGAATGGCAAGCCCCTGGATTCCTTTAACAGAATTCCCTTTCCGCATCATTTGGAGGGGTAGGCACTTACCCCTCCAAGCACCAATTTAACCAATGCCTAACCGCCAACCTTACAAGTTGTGACGATTTGCTACGCAGTAGGCAAAAACCAAATGGCACCAGCCAATCAGCCAGATGGCAAAATTCCTACCAGGCCCCCGCTCCAAGGCGGACGACCCCATGACAGGCATAGCAAGGTCAAGCAATCAAGAAAAAAACCACCCTATTAAAGGGAGGGAGGGCGGGTGATCCGGTGCAAAACGGCCAAGAGGACGTCCAACGTCTGGCCCCTGTATTTAAAGACTCTGACCACTCCTCCAAATTGGCAACAATCAAAACTCCCCAGCAACCCAAATTTAACCACTTAAAGGCTTGGGTTCCTTACCAAATCTGTCCAGTAACGACAGGGTGGCTTGTTCCCCCAACCGCAACACGTGCTCTCTGTTAGGGAGAACACGCTCTGTCAAGAATCAGGGTGCAAATACTGTGTGATGGAAACCATTACAGTGCAGCACTTTCTTTGTACCAAAGAAGCTGAAAGGGATAATTAAAGGACAAAATATTTATTAATTTCACAGCCATATGTTAATACAGAGGAACTACTTACAGACCTGTTTAATACAACAAAATTGCAAGAGCTATCAAATTCCACAACAGAGGAATCTTGTGTTCTTTTCCAAATGTCTTTACCAGATGGTTTCATTAAGTCATATTGGCCATTGTTTACAAAAACAAATGTCTTTAAATGATTGCCTTTCCATAGTTTCCATTCCAAGAACTGATAAAACAAGCCCATCTCTCTGCAAATTTATCAAGCTGAAAATGGCCATTTCACCTCTGAACTGCTTCAACCAATTTGTTCATTTCTGCCACCTCAAGACGTTTTGGCAGATCTTCCGTAATGGATGGGGCTTGTGGATTTTTCTGAGCCCAAACAGTTTTTGCTGTTATTAACATGCTTGCTGTTGAGGTTTTCAGATTATTAGTGATATCTTCCTCAAATATATTAAACAAGGCCAACATTGCTATTGGTCTTAATGTACAGCCTTGCATATCTGTTATAATTCTCATCATTTGCCTGCAAAGAAACAAAAACAAACCATAAACCTTCTGACATGCCAACCACAAATGGGTCAAATGAGCATTTGTAGCTGTGCAGTTCCAACACTAAAACTTGTAAGCTGAATAGATTTTAAGGCCAGTTGGCATTAAACACCAGCGCAATACATCTATAGCTATAGCTGTATCTATAGGGCTTCACTAATTGAAACTTGTCTCCACAAATCTAACTTGTTTCATTTCAGCTAGCACTTTCAAATCCCATTGGTTTGCTGTTACATTTCTGGAATTAGTAGAGGTGAAAGTCTGACGATCACTCATGCTCAATTCATATACGCAGACTTTGCCGTGGGGAGACATATTGCCCAAATTGCTTCCCACAATGAGCTGTCTTCCTGAGGTTGTATTTTAAACAGTCACCACTCCACTGTTTGCTCATATGAGTTGAGCCTTTGCCACTCTGCCTGTATATATCACCAGGGCCTGGTGAGCTGTACCCAAGGGTACCAAAGGAACTTGCAGATGTAATCTCAGAGCTTCTGTCCACAATCCCTGAGAATTCTTAGAGAACAGAGGATATCCCTGTGGACTGGAGATGGGCAAATGTTGTCCCCATTTATATATATATATATATATATATATATTAAAAAGTGCTGGGAAAGAACATTCAAGTAACTACCGACCAATATCGACATAGCTTGACATCAATATGAGGAAGGGTCCTAGAACAGATAAATAGTTGATCTGTGAGCAACTGGAAAAGGTTGCTGTGATTACTAAAATCCAACATGAGTTTCTCAAAAACAAGTCATGCCAGACAAATCTCATTTCTTTCTTTTACTTTTTTTCTTTTGGATAGAGATAATGAGCTTGGTGGATCACAGGGATGCTATGGGTGTAGGGTGTCTTGATTTCAGTAAGGCTTTTGACAAAGTCTCCATGATATTCTTGTTAAGAAACTAGCAAAATGTTGACTGGATAAAGTAGATTTGTAGCTGATTAATTGTCTGAACCCAAATAGTGCCCACTAATGGTTCCTCATCATCCTGGAAAAAAGTGACAAATGGGCTGCTTCAGACTTCTGTCCTGGGCCTGTGTTGGTGTTCAATGTCTTTATAAATGACTTGGATTAATAAACTGAGGGGTTGCTCATCAAATTTGCAGATGCCACCAAGCCGGGAGGGGTAGCTAATGTCGCAGATGATGTAATTGGTATTCAAGATGACCTTAACAGATTGGAGACCTTACAAGCTAACAAAATGAATTTCAGTGGGGACAAATGTAAGGTTCTACACTTTGGCAGGAAGAGCCAGAGGCACAAATATAAGATGGTGGACACTTGGCTTCCTAGTAGTACATGTGAAAAGGATCTAGAGGTCTTAGTAGACCATCAGAATAACATGAGTCCGTGGTGTCATACAGCAGCTAAGAAAGCTAATTCTAGGCTGCATTCACAGAAGCATAGTGTCCAGATCGTAATAGTACCGCTCTATTCTACCTTGGTCAATATCCCCATGAACTAAACTAACTATGATTTGTTTGTTTAGCTGATGTACCTTATCCTACCTTGAACACTGTTTGGAGTCAGAGCAGAATCACATATATCAACATCAGGCACGTCTCTCATCCAGACAGCAGGAACAGGACAAGGGTGTCATGCCAAAGGCAATGGTGAAACAAAGAAATCTTTCTAGCTCCTACAGACTTCCTGCTGACAAGTTTTGTTTTCATGGTAACTTCTTTTTCTTCTTAGTTTCACAACTAATAGCTCTACAGTAGCTTGAATTGCAGCTACTGTAAATGAGGCAATAACATAACTGCCTCTGTGCCCGCTCGACCCCTTCAGTCTTAAGAATTGGCATTTTTACAGCTGCCACACAATGACTGTCTATCACTCACAAGGTATCTATCCTTTGGTGTGGCAGCACCTCTTTTTTAAACTTGCCATTAATATTAGGCAGGTGCATCAACTGTATTGATTTTGATGTCTGATGAAACAAAATCTTGATTTGGCAAGCCAATATTTTTATAAACTTTTTTTATTTTTTGCATTTTCTTTTGTATATATTTTAATGAATACTTTATGTAAGCCACCTAGTGGCTGCTGATTAAGCAGTATATAAACTCCGTTAAACAAAATAAATTAATAAAATTACTCAACAGTGTGAGGAACTTTTGCTTCCAAGAAATAGCAAAGACTGGAAGTACATGTTTGATATTTTAAGCTATGGTGCTTAATTTCTGTTTTAATTTTTTTATTGTTGGGTTTTTTATTTATTTTGTAAGCCACTTTGGAGTCCAGATGGTGAAAAGTGGAGTACAATTTTTTCGCTTAAATAGATTCCCCCCCCCTCTCAAATGAAAGCCTGCACCTCATAAGGAAGGTTTTATACATTTTAAATGGTATCATGTATGAAATGGCATGAATCCTATATATAATTGCTTCCATGATTTGAACAGACGTGTATCTGTTTTTCTACTATGTGCATGGGTCTTGAAGCCAGGGGCATCATCAGTGAAAGCTTCCTCTTACATGTACACACAGCAAAAAATATATCTACCACATGTGATTAATTACTAGTGTAGATCCACTAAAGTAAGTTCAGTGTAGGAAATTCATCTGAAGTAGTCCTTAGTAAAAAGTTAATTATTTGTAATCATTAGGGTATTAGTAAAATACTAAACTTGTTTTTTTTGTGTGTGTGTGTGTTTTACAGATACATAATGCAAGACCTCATGAAAAATGCATTAAAAAACTGTATCTTTAAGAAGTTTAAGGAAATTATTTTAAAGGGATTCATATTGATTAAATAGCTACAAGCCTACAGACTTTGAGCTTCTGCAGATCCTTTAAAATAATACAGAATTTCATGGAGATATATCTCTTCATATTTTTAAGAACCATGGTGATGGTATAATTTGTTATTATATTCTGGACAATGCCTTTTCCATAGGAATTCTCCATAAGGATTTCATCGCAGTATTAGCATTCACAGTATCTGTGAGATGTATTTTAATATTACACTTTCTTAGAGACTGTCTCAAGTTTGTACAGCGAAGCTGGTTGTGAAATAAACAATATCATTCAGAAAGCTTGACTCTTTGTCCCTTGTTTTAACCATTAAACAACAGTTATGTATACAGAATCAGGGAGTGGGAGTATTTTATTTATTCGAAAGTCTATGTCAATCTCCTACCCTCAGCTGAGATCTCCAATACCATTTTTTAAATGAAAGAAAGAAAAAGAATTCATAAAGGAAATACAACTTTTTAAATGCAGCTCTGGTTGTTCTTTTAGACACTTTGAATATGAAACACTTTTACACCACTTCCTAGAGATAGATGAGGTTTTGCCTATTTGCCTCACCAGTTTGTGAACATTCTCTGCAGCCATTCACAAAACCTCAAAAGGCTTTACAAGCAGTAGTCAAGATTTCTTGTAAATTCCTGGACGTTTTGATCTTTCCCTCACATGACAAGCAAGACTTCATGTCTCCATTGATTTCAGTAGGCAGAGTCTGGAAAAGCGAACATCGAACCGTTGCCGCAAGATGCACCAATCTCTCTCTTTCATAGCTGTCAACCTTCCCTTTTTTTGTGGGAAATTCCCTTATTCCAGCGCTGTTTCCCACTGCTTCCCGCTACTATCCTGGATTGTTAGATTTCCCGTAGACTGTCCCCAGGACAGGTGAGGCTGCTGATCCCTTATTTTCGAGGCTGCTGATCCCTTATTTTCAAATCTGAAAGTTGACGGCTATGCTCTCTTTCATTCCCAGCTTCCACTCCAAGCAGAAGAAGTGGAAATTCTGAATGTATATCCAGAGACAATTTTGGATTTTATGATGTCGGTTACTTTTTCCAAACAAGGCAGAACTATTGCTGGTAGAGGGTTCTGGAGAACTTCAACTAGGTATTAATCTTGTTCTGGAAGGGGTTACATTCATCAGGAACCCATACTTGCAACTTGACAGTGGAAATGGCAGTGGCCAGGAGCACTTTTGACCAAGTCTGTCTGGTTGGAGAATTTAGACACAGTCATTCATACCTCCAAGTTAGATTACCTAATGTGGGACTGGTCTTTATGTGTGACCACAGAGATGCTACAATTGATCTTGGATGCAAGAGTTCTGATGGGAGCTGTCCACTCTGATCAGCTTCACTGATTACCTTTAAACCCAAAATAGCTTGGAAAAACTAGAATTACATCCCCTCCCCGTGTGAACTTCCCCATTATGTTTGCCTTAGCAGCTTAAACTTGGGCTCACTTTCTACTCCATTTCAACCCTCCCAAGGAGAACTTTTTCCTGCCCATGTCAGCACTATATTTTGCTCCTCAACATGTCCTTTCCTTTGCTGCCTTGGACCTTGAAGTCTGCCCAGCTTTGGTTGTGTTTCTCCTTTTGTTGCTGCATTGCCTCGTGACTTATGCCTGCCTGACAGCCTATCTGATTCTTGTTGCTTCCTTTGGCCTCAAGGTACCTGCCTGTTTGGGACCATATTCCTGGAACTGCCAGCCAACCTGACTCACATCTTGGAACATGCAAACCTGTAGCCTGCTGCTGTGGCCTGACACCTGCTTACCGGTAGTTTAAATGATTGCTCCTTCCTGACCACCATTCCACATATCAAATGATAGGTCAGTTGCAGAAGTCCCCCAAAGTTAAAGTGGATCAGAATTAATGCTTCAAAGCCAGAAGGGAAAGTTGTGGGAAAACAAAATAGGGTCTTCTTGATGAGACTCATACACTCAGGCTCTAACATAAATGTCATGAAAACATGGTGTGTCTGGCATATCCTATCCACTATGAAATATATGCTCACTTTCCTGTTTTAGCCTTCAAACACAATTCCACAGTGGGCTATCTTGCCGTGTTGACTTTAAACATGAATTTTTCTTTGCATCCCCTGGAGAAATCCAGATCTGACATTGTCATGACAGTACTTCCTGAATTACATTAGTACATGCTACAAGATCCGTCTCTACCTGGTTTTCAGTATCTTATCTTCCTGAAGTAGGGTCAATGGGAGTGAGGTGTTGACATGACAAATGAGGAAATATTTAATCCAGATGCTACACTGATGAAAGCTGGTTATTTGTAGAGTCCTTCTCCGCTGAAATTAGAGATGAGGGGGAATGGAGTAAATTTGCTAAAAGGTATGTTCTTTAGCCAGCATAGAATTTTTCATAATCCCATAAGTGTAATTTGGGACTTTGTCTAGTCTCGTTTTTAAAAAGTTCAAGTGGTGAGACTTCCATCACTTCTTAAAGGGGATTATTTTATAGTTTAATAAAGCACAGCATTAGAACATTTTTCCTTCTTGTCGTCCAAAATTACACCTTCTTAATATCAGTGCTGTAAGACTTTCCCACATCTGGAGAGTCCTTTTATAATTTTCTCACGCTTTCCTCAGATATTTGTAAGCCATTTGCCATACTCCATCTCAATCACTGTTTGCGGGAAAATATAGTCGTTTATTTTGGATCCAGTACAGGAAACATTCGGCAGTGCAGTAGTTCTTACTAGCCTCCAGCTACCCTCTTGAGACCAATTGTGTAAACACTGGAAGACTTTCAGCTTGAACTACCAACTGGTACAGCATGACTACTTGAATCAAAATGGGAAGCTAGCTCGATCAATCCACACTATAGTGCTCGTGGCACAAAGAGCAATCTATCCTAACAGCTACCACAACATCCTGTGGAGGTCAAGCAATCAAACTTGGACAGCTCTAGGTTGCTTGTCTCAAAGGACTCGGATGCAAGTGCATGTTGAAAGAACCCTCACAAGAAGCAACCATCTACCTCATGTCTATAAGGGTCTCCCTTAAAAAAGAACAACACATGCTACAGTAATCCAGATTGAGTTGGACTGCAACTACCGTCATCCCTGACCATTGGCCATGAGGGTCATGGGCCAGCACTAGTTGGAGGAAAACCTCTCGGCTATTGCTGTACTAGGTAGTTGCAAAATCCATAGTTGGTGGTGAGCATTCTTTGGTTTTTGAAGGCGGCATGGGTATCATATTTCTTGAATTGATTTCTTTTTGTTGGGATTTGCAAATTGTGTGGGGTGAAAGAATCAGGTGCAGTCAAATACAACATGGCTAGAGTAGACATGAAGGTTATCTCAATCCTCCAGCTGGAACTTCCTGCTTTCCAGGACAGAGACGAAACTTCCTATGTGTAACTTGAGATGGGTGTGGCCTCTCCTGAAGTAGAAAGAACCAGAACCACAGGCTGGCGACCATCTTGTCTCTCTTGTCTCTATCGATGCCATCTTAACAACAGCACTACTAAAATGCACCCTTGGCTCCAGGCCAAGAGAAGAAAAGGGGGGGGGCTTTCTCCCATAAGGAAATAGTCACCACATTTAAACTGTGTTATAACCTTTTTAGTCTACCTTCTGGGAACCTTTGTGTGAACAGATGATTACTTGTGAGTAAACGTTGTATACTTTACAGAAGACTGTGTAGCATCTTATTTTAGGAGGGATTAAATGGGGAAAATACCAGGAAATATTTACAGAGACTCTAACGAGTCTGAGCAAGCTACCTGCTGTGTGTGTGTTTAAAAAAGGGGAATGTTAACTCTGCTGATTTTGTTGAACTTGTATAGACAAGTTGGGATAGGATATCTTAGACAATATAACCTCCCCTGCTTCCCTAAACATTCCCACAAATTGCTTGGAGATTTCTGCTGAAATTACCAAGTATATATATCCTCATTTGCACATTGTGATAGGTACTGCAAAACATCTGAGCCAAACTTCTGAGAATTTATGAACGTGTTCCAAACCAGAAGCATACTAGCCTTGCCCAATAATTCAGGGCAACACATATGGGATGAAGGTGAGAAGGGGCAAAATCACATAGAATCATAGAGTTGGAAGAGACCACAAGGGCCATCGAGTCCAACCCCCTGCCAAGCAGGAAACATGTCCTTCTGTGCCAGCTATACTTCAGACCTCCCTGCACAAACTCAGCACAGTTGGTCATTTTCCACCCTGCTCCCCTGCTAAAGTCATCATATTTTATCAATGTTTAAGTATTGTAAAATTATGTGGTTTAATCCTCTTCTCCATTGCATCACCATCCATATGTAAAGCATTCCTCTATTACAATGCCAAAATTATATAGAAGGTTTGAGTTATAATTTTAATGACTTATTATTACTTCTATGGTGCCTATATTTTGCTAGGTACTATACTAGCTTCTGCATGTGCACAAAGGTTTTAAATTGGGACTCTAAATTTTGCATTTCTGACACAACACTGTTTTGTAGGTATAAGAGTTTTAAGCAATCTCTGTGCCAGTCAAAGTTTTGCTCAACTGCAGCACACCAGAATCAAACACTCAGGGAATGCAGTGCCGTTTTGCCCATAGATGCATGGTAAAATGTCCCAGTTTATGCTCCCGGTTCAATATTTTAAAGCAGCAGACGGAATAACAGATGGGACTCTTATATTTGTACAAAAGGCAAGATTCCATCCATGCTAAAGTCTGAGATTTATATGCACACTTTCCATCCTCCATCCGGTAGAAATGCATACTCTTATAACTATTCAGGAACACATACCAGCAAATTAAAAGTACTTGATGGCCTGAGGAGGGGTGTCAGTGGCCTGAAATGGGGGCACAGTCTAGGAGGGGGCCACAGATACAGGCAGAGAGGCCTGGGGAGTCACATTCAGTCCTGGGGCCTAAGGTTCCCCAACCCTGCAGTGAATCTAGATTCAGGTAGGTAGCCATGTTGGTATGACACAGTCAAAATAAATTAAAAAATTGTCCAGTAGCACCATAGAGACCAACTAAGTTTGTTCTGGATATAAGCTTTCGTGTGCACGCACACTGTGTATCTGAAGACGTGTGCCTGCATACAAAAGCTTATACCCAGAACAAACTTAGTTGGTCTCTAAGGTGCTACAGGACAGTTTTTTATTTTTTATTTTTATTTCACCTGCAGTGAATGTTGGAGTCAATAATGACATCACAACTCCCTGCTTGCATTCTCTGCAACCCTGCATAGTTTGGTTCGCCTGTGTTAGGGATGAGGAAGTGAACTGTTGAAAAGTGATGATTAAAGTTTTAAAAGGGTTTTTATTTAAAGAAATGAATGCACTGTATTAACTGTGGATCCTGGGATCTTAAATGATGATGGGTGGTATAACAATTGAACAAAGAAATAGCCCTGTTACTGTAACACAGAGAAAATGAGGCAAGACATAAGAGATATATTTTGCTAGGGTCATGCTTATGGAAGAGAGGGAACCAGAATCAATCTGCTGGCTGGCAAAAATGCTCCTTGGCCACACATCCAACCGGCTAGTCCTCCACTAAGCAAAAGGAAGGTGCCAAAATCCAAAGAGGCAGCAGGAGGTGCTTAAATAGCCCTGCAATGCCCCTTCCCCAATGCTAGCATGATAAGTATTGCACTGGTATCACCCCACTTCCTATCCCAGGATGATTGCAAAGGCTGCCTCTCCACCCCACCCCACTAAACCCAGTATCCTAGCTGCTTTGGACTGGGTGGCAGGATAGAGATGTGTGAACAGAGCCAAAGTTGATTTTATGGATCAGCAATTTCAACACACCTGGGTGAACTACTATCCTCACAAAGAATGCCTATTGCTGTTGTTCCCTTGAGGATGAAGAGATGGAGATTCATAATGTTGTAGAGCTCTGTTTTTGTCCCTCATACCAGCCAATGTGATGGATAAAGAATGTTATATCCAATTGTCTTTCATCCATAGGCAGCAGGTGTTTGAGCTTTCCAAACATTTTAAATCCGTTTTTATACATGAGGCAAGAATTCCTTGGCTTGCTATGAACCAGCACTTAATTTTAAACATTGCACTAACACATTCAAGTTTATAGTCCTTTTGTTTCTGAATCGATTCCCTAACCTAGCAATGGCTTTTATACCCAGTTTCTATAAGGATTATGTTTTCTCTTAAGAAATGCATGAAGGATTTCTGCCTAGGGCAGGTCTGAGCCAGAATAGTGACAAATATACTGTAAATGTTTCCTTGTGTAGAATTTGACACAGCAGCTGAATATGATCTTTGCCCCTTTGGAGAATGTCTCAAGAGATACTGGCATGCCTGGAAAATCAGCTTTGCTAACTCAAATTACACCATTTTGTAAAGACTTTCAGAACATAAAATGATTCTGTGAAAAGATTATTTCAGTAATATTGTACTTAAAAAGTATTTTTTATAAAAAATCTAATCATTCAGCTGCATATGAAAGACCACCCAAATACATGTGCTTGTATGAAGAAGTAAAATCATTGACGTCAGGTACTCTGTCCTAAATCCATAGTTGTGGGAGCAGTAGAAGGCTTCAGGTGACTGACAGATGTGGCAGGCTGTTACAAATTCCATGGGCAAGAAAAGGCCAAAATGAAGGGTGTAGCTCACTGAACTGAACTGGTCAGTCATCTGAAATGGTCTGAGGTAGGGAAAAGCAAAGAATAGGCAGGCGAGGAAACAGAACTGGCAGATAGGGAGCTAAATTGGCCAATGAGGACCTAGCTCAGGGGTGGTAAACCTTTGGTCAGGGATACTGAGTGTTCTATTCCAGCAACATCTGAATGGCCACAGACTCTCCATGTCTAGCCCTAGTCCTTCTCACTGAGGCTCAGCGATGAAGCATATCAGCTTCCAGAACCCTCCTTGACCTTCTTTCTTCCTCTTGGTTTTCTTATTCAGCCAGCATTTTGAGCATTCTCAGTCCTCATTGGGTTTCTTCCTAAAGCTTCTTTGTTTACATTTCCACAAACCCCAAGTCTGCTGACATTTCCCTCTTGTGTATGGATGGTGCAGTTTTGGCCACAGAAAGAGCTACACCTGGAGAACTGAGCTTGTTGTATGTATACATCATATGTACAATAAATAAACTGGGTTTTGGCACAACTGCCAAACCAAAGTAGGTCTGGTTCTGGTCAATGCCTAGAGGGGAGACCTTCTGGGAACCACATGTATGGCATCTTGGGTTGCAGGACAGAAGAAAGGTGGAAAAAATATAAGGAAATGAATCAGTGAAACTGAAGAGGAGCAGCTTGCAAGACAACTCCTGATTTCCCTTTCATTTCCTCTTCCATATAATCTACTTTGGGTTGGCATTGTGCTTACTTCCAAATGATGCCAATGTATTTATTTCCAAATTGTTTAGAAGGCACGAGAAAGCAATGATTTAGAGGAGATTAAGCATTTGTGAAAGGTCACCCAGTGAATTTATAGCAAAGGTAGATGCTAGCAAGGGCTGATGGGATTTGTCATCCAAAACATCTGGAGAGCACCAGGTTGGCAAAGACTGCTCTCAGAGAATGAAAAAATAAATTTCTAAACTCTTCTCATGAAAATGTACAATATGTTGAAACGTATTGTAGCTGTTTACTCAGAAGTAAGCTCTGTTATATTCAGTGCTGCTTACTCCAAGGTAAGTATACACAGTTGGTATCCTGAGGCTGCAATCCTACACACCTACACGGATTAAATTCCAATGAACTCAGTGGGACTTATTTCTGAGTAGACATAGAGTCATAGAGTTGTAGAACTGGAAGGGACCCCAAGGGTTATCTAGTCCAACCCCCTGCAATGCAGGAATCTCAACTAAAGCATCCAAGACAGATGCCCATCCAACCTCTGCTTAAAAACTTCTATCGGAAGAGAGTCCACAACCTCCCAAGGTGTCTGTTCCATTGTCGAACAGAAAGTTCTTCCTGATGTTTAGTCAGAAAGTCCTTTCTTGTAACTTGAAGCCATTGATTCATATCCTACCCTCCAGAGCAGGAGAAAACAAGTTTGCTCCATCTTCCATGTGACAGCCCTTTAGATATTTGAAGATGGCTATCATATCTCCTCTCAGTCTTCTCTTTTCCAGGCTAAACATACCCAGTTCCTTCAACCATTCCTCATAAGGCTTGGTTTTCAAACCCTCAGTCATTTGGTTGTCCTCCTTAGCACACGTTCCACCTTGTCAATACCCTTCTTAAATTGTGGCACCCCAGAATTGGACACAGTATTCCAGGCAAGAATTCACCAAGGCAGAATAGAGAGGTGCTATTACTTCCCTTGATCTGGACAATATACTTCTGTTGATGCAGATTAGAATAGCCGTAGATTTTTATATTTTTTTTGCTGCTGCATCACACTGTTGACCTTGAGGATCATCTAGTCCAACTCCTTGCAATGCAACCTTGGTGTTATCAGCACCACTCTCTAGCCAACTGAGCTATCAACTTAGTTTCCAAGACCAGGTAGCTAATTTCTATAAGATGTTGTCTCTCAATCCCACAATAGGTTGCACCATCAGTTTCTGTGACATGCATGAAACTGGTATTAACTCATGTAGCAAAACTCTGGTTTGCAGCTCAGGCTGTCTGAATCTTTATGTAGCAGAGGAGGCTTCTGCAATGGTTCCTGTAGTGGAAATAAAGTAGGATGAACCAAATTGCCTGAAAACCCCCGGCATTTAGCACTCCCTTCTTTCATGGTTACAAAGCTGAAGCAAATGAACAGCTCCAATATTTCAGCCTGAGTGTAATGTGCCGAAACTTATTTCAGCTCCACATTGAATAATATTCCTTTGTACAGTGCTGAAAGATTAAATATATTATGAAATGTTTATTTGAAAGAAAATTAATTCTTCTCTCATTTTGCCAATTTAGGCTTTGGGCAGATTGCCTAACAGCTCAAAAATTTGTTGTGTGTTTAGTTTGGCAGGTTGGCACAGGCTCGAATGTTCAGGAGTATTATTATTATTATTTCTTCTTATTTGGGCTGCAATCTTTCTCATGCTTATTCAGGAAATACGTCTGACAGGGTTTGTGAAAGTGTGATGGCCTGGAATTGGTCGTGAAGTGGGCTCACTCGATTCTCTCTATGAGAACTTCTCTCATAAAAGCAAAGGCAGGTTCTGGGGAAACTGACCTAAATCTTTCACTGCCATCAAACAAAGGTGTCCAGGTCAGCCAGAGTGGTGCAATCCATATATTGTTTAACTACAGCCTCCATCCTACCTGGCAAATGGCTAGGCTGGCTGGTGCTGATGGGAGTGGTCTGATGACGCAGATTCTTGTGTTGTTTCTGTCACCTTTCCCCTCTTTTTCACGCAGGTATTTTGCATGGTTGGGCTGCTGAACAGACTCTCGGGCTGTGACATTGCTTAGGGTGCTTTGTTGTTGCTGCTGCTATTGATATTAATTTTTGTATCTTTAGTTTTAGAACTTATGATATATGTGGAAATTGCTTGAGTTTGGTTGAGTGCCTTTTGATGCATTTTATCTATGCCTTTTGTTATGTTTGTAATTATGTAAACCCTGGTAAGCTACTGTCAGTGGGCAAGAATGAGTGAGATGGGCTAATGGTCTGACTTTTGTAGCTGGAGTCAGTCAGGGCCTCACCCTCCCAGGCTAGGTAAGGGAAGTCCAGCAAGGCTGAGCAAGTCTTCCAGGACTCACAGGCAAGATATGGAGTGGGCTAGTCTCTTAAAGGCAGCAAATGAATAGCTGTATTAATGGAAGATCAATTTTATATTTGTTGGAATGGTCTTGTTGTGTATAGAGTTTGTATGGATGGTTTTTAGAGTTTTAGAGTTTGCTGAGCTGGTTTTATTGTTCTTAGAGCTTGTGTTTCAGTGTTTTATTCTGTTTTTACTGTGCATGCCGCTTCAATGGCTTTATGCCATGAAGCAGTCTATACATTTGATAACTAAATAAATAAGCTTATATATTATTTCCCTAAAAAAAGATGCTCCATTTTTTCCTTGGTCTTAATTCAAGCATTCAGAATGGTTATCTCTGGATGAAGAAAAATGGCAATGCAATATAAACAGCAGAAGAAAGAAAGAAAGAAAGAAAGAAAGAAAGAAAGAAAGAAAGAAACCTGCAAGTATTTAAGAGCCTAATCTTCAAAACATCAGTGGTAAAATTTCATGGATAAATATATTTATGGTGTATACATTTCTTCACAATGTTAAGAATCATGATGGAGAAACAAAACTTAGTACGTAGCGATATTTTACTCCATGGAGCAGAAGGTAATACACAATAATTTTACTTAATGTTTAGTTTTCTCAGATATACTACACAAAACTCCTCTATTTTTCTTGTTTGCTTATTTTCTAGCAAATGTCACACTGTAAAATGGCAGTTCAGACCACTTTCGGAGCCAGATGGCAATTTAATGTAGTATCATTTGCTTTATTTTCCCAGCATTTGTTTTCAAAATTCTCCCTTTGATTATGATGTTTCCATGGGCCTTTAAAGGACAATTGTCCTTCTGTTCTGAATCAGCCATGTTATCATTATTGCTATGTCTGATGGTCTCTCCACTTGGTGTTTGCTTAAAGCAGTACTGGGTGGGAGAAAATCCCATTGCCCTTCTGAGTTCTGAGTACTGTATATTAAGATTCTGACATTACACACATTCTGGAGTGATTCTGGCACATTTAATTGTCCCAGGAATTCTGTGGCTTGAAGGCTTGGATCTAAAGCAGGGATGAGGGATCCTGTGGACCTCCAGATGTTGTTGGACTGCAACTCCCTTAATCCCAGGCTATTGGCCACTTAAAACTTTTTCTGATGGATTTTGGAGTCTAGCAGCAGGTATGCTATTTGCAACATGGGCCAGGTACTCAAGCCTAAAGGCTTGGTGGGAAATAAAGTGTGTTTTGATGGTTGCCACCATCCATAAAGTATCTCACACTAATTTAACCACATGGCCCTATTTGCATTGCTCCCCTAATTGTATCTGTAGAAAGATAATCCCTTCTTCAACACAGCTTTGCTACCAGTTTTCTCCAGCCAGTCTGATGGACCACTGCTTGGAAGCAGTGATGGACTGAGGGGTGCACAATGCACTGTGGCTGAATCCTGATAAGATGGAGGTGCTGTGAGTTTAATGAATGCCAGAGATGGCAGTAGGTTAACACTGACATATTGTATAGAAGTGACTATAGGGCAGCCCTAACAAACTCAGAATGCAGACATATTTTATTCTCTTGCAAATTATGATGTGTTAAATGTGCATTTTGTAGTTGACCTCCTTTGTAATGTTTTATTTTGAAAACTTTAACATAATATTTAAGTTTCCTGTTAATTGCTCTGAATGTATACTTTATGTCTGACTTTCTTCTGTAAAGTTTTATTCTGGATTGCTTTAATTGGTGTTTCAATGTAAACCACTTTGAGATTGTATTCTTAAAATTATAAAGGGGTATAGAAATGAAAACAACAACAACAACAACAACAACAACAACAACAACAACAACAATATAGGTGCATCAGTGTTTCAGTCCTAGGCTGGATCTACACTGACCTGTTTAACATTATTAGAATGATATTAGTTATATTGTTCTAAAATTTCACAGGGCAGACTTGTAAATAAAAAGTGTTTATTACCTTGTTTTCTCCATCAAAACCATGCATAGGCAAACTCAGCCCTTCAGATGTTTTGGGACTACAACTCCCATCATCTCTAGCTAACAGGACCAGTGGTCAGGGATGATGGGAATTGTAGTCTCAAAACATCTGGCGGGCTTAGTTTGCCTATGCCTGGTCAAAACGCTGTTTCCCTACTGCTGGTTGCTCTGCAGTACCCTCTGCTGCCACATTTTTATATCTCATTATGAACATTAAAAGCAGAACGTAATGTGTCCATCTACATTATGAAAACCATTCCTTAATCCTCCCTTAGTCTACCCCTGGTCTTAGTTTCACTTTCAATGCCATAGAAGGCATTGCCCAGAATCACATTTCACATGGGTGGCCCCATGTCTAGGAATTAGGTGGGTGGCCTCATAGAATGATAGAACTGTAGCATTGCCCTGGAAGGAGTTGCATACCCTCTGAAGAAACTGGTTCGTAGGGGGTACTCCTAGATTCTCACTGTTCACTGGAGTCCCAAGTTATTTTTGTGGCTAGGAGCCCTTATGCTCAGTTTAGACTGGTTTACCAGCTGCAGCCATACTAAGATAGCCTAGCCTCAGCTGCAGCCATGGGGAAAGCAGGCACCAGGACAATGGCGGAAAGGAAGGAAGCCTTGGGTGCAAGCAGCATATTGGGGAGCAGGTTTCAGCAGGAAAATAACATCGGAGGATGTGAGGAGTGTCAGACCATGAGTCCCTGGTTCTGAACTGGGTTTCAGACAGCTACTTGTCCTCCACCACCCTTTTAAGAAAATAATAGAAAGCCTGAGATGAAATATCATGTGGTAAATATACAAATATGTGCATGGTATCACCTTTGTTTCTCTTGCACTTAGTTTTGATCAGTTCACCATTATTTTCTTTTCAAACTCAGAAGTTATTCCTAATGTCTTAATTCTCCACTTGTGCTCACCAGTGATGGCCTCCTGGTCTTTTTCTGGCATCTTGCAAAAGACTTACAAATCCCAGTAGTTACAAGTGCCTAATACACATTCATTTGAAGTCACCTTTCAGTTAGGTTTGCATTCACTAGCCCCAACAGATTTCTCTGAAATGGTACAAAAACATTAGAAACGACACAGACATTTATGACCAGGGTACACATATCATTTGATAATGCACAGACTCAAAAGAAACTAGGAACATCTGTTTTAGAATACCTGAATGCAGTTGGTTTTTCTATAAGTGTCACTGCAACCACCACTGTGAGTTAGCTTGTGTTGGTTCAGTGGGTTGATTCATGGAAGTGCTGAGCACATATTCCTAATTCACGAAACCCAATACACATCCATTCAAAGTACACTGCAAGCCATTTTGAGGGACTGGGTGAATCTGCCCTTTTGTTTGTTTTTGTTTAAATAAACATATAGTTTTGGGGTTTCAGATTTTATTTTTGTTTTTTTAAGGAAAAGGTTCCAATGCTCGCTCAATACAAGAGGGGATTTTGTAAAGCTGATCTTTCCACTCTTGTCCTCCCTCTCCCAACCCCCTCCTTTCAGATCAATAGAAAGTTCCTTTTTCCAGTCCATAAATATATTCACCAACCAGTATGTCTCTTTAGTTCTTCTTATCCCTTCAACATATGTCTTGACATTTGAAAAGTCTGCTTGGCAGGTGAAGAAATAAAGAAAGAAAGATCCTTTGTTATTGTTCAGTGAGATTTTTGTTCCCTACTCTGTCTGCCAGACAGCCCAGAAACTAAGCTATTCTTCAAGACATGTTCACTGCTGGACAGTAGCTTGGTGACAATGGGCAGCGCAGCAGCAACTGAAGTGATAGGAGAACCATCTGACTCAGATTTTTTTCCAATGAATCAAGGTCTACAAGCTTTAGATCTGCAGGAGCGGCTGTGGCCAATTTCTCTTCTGTGCTTTCCCTTTATTTCATTATTTCTGACATTGCTGAGATGAAGCTTTGTTATATACCACAAGCCTGTGGCAAGTGGACTGGAGAGATAAGAGTTTGCTAAGATAGAGAACACACAAGCTGAGAAAATGTGTGAAAAATTGAAATGACAAGGGTGTGTTGATAGCTTGTTGTTTCTGAGCAATAGTGTCTGGGTTAGAAAGGTAGCTTGTTGGAAGCACGGGGAAATGAAATACGTGCTGACTATGCTTTCAGATTTATATATTTTATTCTTTTAAAAAAGAGAGAAAACCCTGAATATTTAAGTCGCTGGAGACAGTTCTTATATGAGATAAACCAATTCACCTTAACTATAGCAGCACTAAAGAAAGTCTGCCTGACGACGTCTCATCCTTTAAGTGCCACCCCGCCATCTCCAGGCAACACAATCATCCTCAGGACATTATACCAAAAAATTATGTCAGCCGAGTACCTGCATCTGTCTTCTGTCGTAATGAGTTAAATATACGCGTAAGTGTGGAGGGAATGTACTGTTTTGGCATGGGAAGGAGAGCTTACTTTTTTATTTGTGGGCAAATATAACATGTTATGGTATCCTGAAACTGGAAATTAGTAGCAGCTAATTTGATGGACGGATTGGATTCTCAGATTTTGTTGATGGCCTTTATAAGCGAGAGGGACCTTGCTTGTCAACTGAGGGGAAAGGAGAATCCAAGGAGACAAAATATGTTTTATGTGAATTTTTTTTTAATAAAAATATATATATTTCAATCACGGAGCATGATTGGCTTCCTCTATCAACTCATGCAGCATTATGGAGTGATATTATAGGCTGTGGGTTTGTTTTTTGGTTGTTGTTTTTATAAAAAAAATCTTATATGTATACTTGGGTAATTAATTTCTTCCATGATGATGCCCTGATTGCTTCACTTAGAGTTTGTTGGTGTGTTATGGATTATATATTTGTGGAAGATTTTCTGTTGTCTCCTTGTTTTGCCCTTATATTTGTTGTAACCAAATACATGCTCTGAGTTTTTATTCTTTCTTTTCTTGTTTTTCTTTGGTATGGGATGTCTTAATCTGTTCTTAAAAACAAAGAATGAAAAAAGAGAGAAGAGTTTTGGAGCATAAAATCAAGAGCAATCTCTACATGCCTATTGAAATATGATCTGGCACTCTCCAGTGGCCCCAATCCAACCTGAAAAAAACCCAACTTCTAGAAATGAGAGTAATCAACTCCTACTGAAAGTTAAAAGAGCAAATACAAGGTAGAAAGTACTGTAGATATTAATATGGAGCAGTTTGAAGCAATTGGATGCATAAACACTGACTCCTCTTTGAATAAAAATTACCCAGATCCATAAATATGATTCAAAGCTTTACTAATCAGAACTTCTTCACAACAGGTACAAAACATCCAGAAAGTTCTACAAGGCATATGCATATTCAAGCATAGGTTCTTCTTATGATCAGAGCAAAAAAACAAAGCTCTGTCTCTTCTATAATCTGCATTAGCCTGCATCCAGCCTAAAGCTATGTAGCTCTTGGAGAGGCACCATTATCACATCCTTCATTCTCTGTGGCTTCCAGAGAAAGATTAACAGACAACTCCCTTCAAGATGGAGATTTGCAACTGAATACCTTACACACATGATCTAAACACCACATGAATGCTAGCATAGAACATCAACAGTTAATCATCAACCTGCTAGAGCTCAGAGAGCTTCAGTATACTTCAACTGAATTTTCCAATGTTAAACCCTTCAGCAATATGCATACAGACATTCTCCATTTCAACATGCAATTAAACAATTATACTTAACAGACAGAACCATGTTCATAGCAAAATGTAGCTTTATATTTCATGTGGGAAGCTGGGTTGTTGTCTTTTTGCATTGTCGGACAGCCAAAATCACTGGTTTTGCTATATACCTATTTCTGTGCCTTTGTGTCTGTACAGTGGTCCATGAGTAAGAGTAATATAACTCGCTCACTCACTGGTTTTGATAGCTATTCCAAAGTCAATTGACTATTCTTCCTGTTTTGCATACTGTATTAGACTGCAACAGTTGAAGTGAATAATGTTCACTTATGGGAGCTTTCAGCAGCTGACATGATAGTGATCATTATCATAATACAATCTCATCAAATTAGCATGAACATTTTAGTCCTGTTAAACAGATCTGCTGAGATCAATATGAACATCTCAACATCTTTTGTATGGTTCCAACATGCTGGAATTCTTGTATTCTGCATTCAGGAGGAAAAAAACATTTGTTTTTCTTTATGGAATCTATTGGGAGCTAATTTTTTACATTTGCTCTAAGCACAGCATGTACTAATACAGGTGTGAAGCTCAGCTAGGAGTTGTAACATTCAGCTACAATTTTAGCTAGAGCAATTTAAGAATTGCATCAGAGAGTCTAATTTATGACAATAAAACTTTGCAGTTTATTGTCAATATGGGGCAACAGAGACAGTTGCCAAAGTGATCTGGGCCTTCATCCTGCTTAGACTTACCAGTGAGTAAATTCCAGTGACCAATTTTACATAGAAGCTGGCTTACGTTAAACACTTGAAGGGGCCTAAAGACTGATCATATAAGGCTGCAATCCTAACTCATTACCGGGAAGTAAGCCTCATTGAATTCAATAGGATTTACTTCTGAGTAGATATAGTTAGGATTGCACTCTAAGTCACTGTTTCAGCAAATATCCATACTCTTTCTTCATTTCTGACACCCATTCCTTGCCAATATCTTGCACTGTTGAAGTGATCAGAACTTCTGCACATAGCTGCACTTAAAGGCGTGAACCCAGATCGCATGTTCAGAGCATAATGGATCCCTCAAAACTACCTTGTATCTGAAAGGTCCCTTAGAAGAGCAAAAAAATGGTATTTTCTTAGGAGGCATTAAAGAACGCCCAATGCTATTCAGAGGCAATTAGCACAGAAATCCATGACACTGGTCCATTCACTAATTTGTACCTTGGTTGTCAAACGCCTTGGTATTCAGACGTTTTGGCTCCCGAACACAGCAAATACGGACATGAGTGTTCTGTTTTGCGAATGTTTTTTGGAAACCAAACGTCCAACGTGGCTTCCGTGGCTTCCGATTGAGTGCAGGAAGCTCCTGCAGCCAATTGGAAGCCACGCCTTGGTTTCTGAATGTTTTCGGAAGTCAAACGGACTTCCGGAATGGATTACATTCGAAAACCAAGGTACAACTGTACTTTGTTTCAGCTATACCACCAATGCAGTGCCACAGCATGCCCTTAGGGTTAGGGGTATTATGGAAAATCACATAGGCTCCACTCCAGTTCTTCTCACACATCCCACTAGCCCAATATGCCTGCACAATATGCCTTTGATTCTACTGCATGAACCAAAGGTGCCATTTGCAGCTTATGATTCTGCTATGTCCTAGGATGATACAGGTTGAACTACAGCTCCCATCATCTAAGTTAGAAAATATTTCACTGGTGTGCAGGTAAGCTTCGCCTCACCCTTGGGGCTGGACAGACTGGTGGGGTAGAGAGCTGGCCCTCTTGAGTGGCACATGTGTCTGACTGGATATTGCATAAATGCTCCCTAGATGTTTTCTGGCGCTTTTACTTCATGGGTCTTGATTTGGCAAAGTTAAACTAAATCCATGGCAGAATTATACCAAGAAATCTATGTGTCAGTTTCATGCTGAAGCACTACTATGCTGTGTGGACTCCCCTGTGCATAAGCCCTTATGCATGCTGTTTTAAGTTTAATTGTATCTGCTTGCAATGCAAAATTACCTGGTGTGTGTCTGTGCAAATGCCCTTACCCTTGAAAATGGTCATCTGTTTGCAGTTTAGATTGAAAATAATAAAAGCTTTGCACCTGCACAGTATGTATTTCTCAGAGCAAGAACTCTAGAAAGGCAGCTGCTGCCTTGGCAGTTGACACATGCTCATCATTCACTGCTAAAACGGACTTCAGATTTTTAAGAGACACATTCTGTTGCATTTAGTACTATTTCCCCTTCTTCAGTAGCATGTTACACTGCAAGCTTTTGTGACCCTCAACTTTCCAGTTCTCTTTTGGTACATGAACCTAATATTCTCTGTGCATGATACTCTGCCATCAAGTTGTTTTATTTATATGAAGT